>NC_058054.1:4243415-4560915 GCF_020085105.1 Siniperca chuatsi
TATTAACCAAAACATCTAGCCAACTATTTCTTTAACAGCTGCCAGTCACAAAATAGTATTTTTGTGTCCGTGGTATAAGTTTTTGTATGATTGAGACTACTGAAAAGATGATCCATTCCCTCATACTTAAATACATGTGGTTGGTTCTCGATAGCTCATCATCAGAATAGAGATTCAATTTGATAAATCATCGCTTTAATTGAGACATGAAGGATACAGGATTTTGAGTTATGTCCATAACTCCATAACTGTCCATGGAGGAAGTATCCTTCCTTTTCAAACAGCGCTGCGGTGATAGAAATAAAAATACCCGCATCAGTGCAGGACTACAGTTGGAACAAGACAGATTAGAGGCAAAGCTCAGACATTTTGGCATCGTGGCAGGGGTGAAGGCTGATAGCAGGAACCACCTGGTGGTTTCAGCACATCACCTCCTCCTGTGGCTGGGGGTGAAGAGGAGGAGGACGAGGAGGAGGAAGACAGGGTAATTCATCACTGCTGGAGGAAGATACCTGCTCCCCAACACACATACATGTGGGCATGTAGACACACATTTTTTATTTTATTTGTTTTGGCCACCTTTTAACCCTTCAACCTATAAATGCTATTCATTTCTTTTCTCCCATCCCACACACAAACACACATGAATCATGCACATCACTATTGTGGTTTGCATCTTAAAAACCTATTTTGAAAAAATGAAACACCTGTAACATTCCTTTTAAAATATCCCGAAAAGTAAAATATTCCTTAACAAACTTTAGTAAGCAACATGTATATACTATGTGATTAATTAAAGTTGTGGTTTCAGTCATCATTCTAACATATTATGCACAGATCTGAAACTTTAAAATACCAACTGCTACATTTAGTTTTTAATGGATTTCACTGCCTAATTAGCTTGATTAATAAAGAGGCAGTACAGGGTAATTGGCAAAAAAATGCTTATGTTTTGCTTTATTTTTTTAAATTCCTGAGGTCAGTAATAATCTATAATTATGTAAAAAAAAAACCAAAAAAACAAAACAACATTTATCAACAGTCCCTCTGGATTTGTTACCTTCACCTGAACATCTTGTTCGCCAGTTTTATTCATAATGTACTCGGCCAGCAATTAGTTTCACATGTTTATAGATCTTCCTATGATAAACTGCTATACAAATCCAAAGCTCTAAATACTATCGGCGTTACTAATTTCATACATGCACACTACATCCATGACATGACTACAGTAAATGTGGTGCTGAAGTTTACCCTTAATTTACCTGTCATTTGTAAAACTGTTAGTATAGTTTTTTATTATTATTATCATTATTAATATTACCACATTATAACTATATTAAAATTATAGGTTGAATTTGCATTGTGGTATCATATTTGCTAATCATTTGTACCTACTGTATATGATAATATTCTCTTAAAAAGCAATAGCGGCTCCTTGACAATGTGACAATGAAGCATCTGCATAATAAGTTTGTTTGAAATTACTGCATGTTTCCTGGTTGTTATTTTTATGGTGGTGATTTCAAATTAGTTGAATCTAACTGGTGGTATTCTCCTTAGTCAGCATTATTGTTGATTGGATTCGGGTATGATTTAGGTGTTTCTTCAATGGCAGCCCCTTCTTCTCTTTCTTTGCTCCCATGGATTTGCAATGTAGCTCGGTGTGGAAGGATCGCTGGGGAAGCCCTGAGGGCAGGAGATGTCTTTGGTGTTGGAAGAAACTGTCCTTCTTTTGTTTGCTGAAACTCTGGCTTTCCTATTACTACATCCACCAATCCTCTACTCAGGCACTTCTGTCCCCAAAGAACAGGAATCAGATTCTAGTTTGACAGTCTGATAATGTGACTGAACTCTATCAGGAGACTCGCCTCAAAAACGACAGCATTGGTTGTTCAAACACTTAAAATTACAACTATGTTCATATTTTGTTGACAAGCAATGTCCTTGGGGTCACACGAATAATGAAAATGAAGTGTTGGTCAATGTTAAAACAACATTTATTTCCATTTTGTAGTAAAAGTGGATGTAGCGTGACTTGTTCTACTGCTGCAAAATCTATTCATTCATGTGACATTGTGAAATAGGTGATGCAGGAAGCTTGGCGACACAGACTGCTTGTGGATTTAAATATTGGACTCTCTATTCCCTCGAAGTTCAGCACTGTCAGGATAGCTTGCGACTGATCGATCGGGTGTGAATTTGCAAGTCAAAGTTCACCAAAGTTGAACTCCATGCCAAAGTCTAAGTCCATGCCCAATTTCATGGGAATCCAACCAATAGTTGTTGAAACATTTCACTTAAAAAACACAAATGTCAACCTCATTGTGGCCCTTAAGGAAACATCAGGGGATCACCAAAGTCAGTCGGATACATTTTCTGGGAATCATGAATGTCTGTACAATATTTTGTATTTTGTGCCCATCCAGTAGATGTTGAGATATTAAGTAGATAAGTGAAAACTTTGACCTGCTGGTGTTGTAGAGGAAAGGTCAAGGGATTACAACTGAGTAGGCATATTCATCTGGGGACTATGAACTGTAAATTACTCTTGGTTGTTGGTGTATTGTTATAGGAAGACTCTCACTCAAGTTTGGAGACCATTACCTTTGGATCCAAAGTTGTTTCAGCTACATGTGTTGTTTAATGTCACAAGTATTCACATTCTTGGTAGCAATAGAGGTGTTTTGCTGCTTTATATCAGCAAAGACAGTGGACAGGACAGGCTTTTGTTAGTAGTTGTCATTGTACTGAAAATGTATAAGAGCAGAATGATACGAAATGCAGCATAAAATTGATCAAAGGTGCTCTGTATGAGAAAAAATCCTGCTGTTACAGGCTGTCGTATTTGAGAAGGATCACAACCCACCACTGTATGCTGCAGAGCTAATGTAAAAGCTGCTGTTAGGTCTCCGGTGCAGCTATCAGCACTCAGGATCTGCAGGCAGGCAGAGTGATCACTGGTGTCAGATCTGAAGCAGCTGCTCTGCACTGTGGAAGACTGACTCATACTGTGGGCTGTTGAAGCTGCTGTCTGATCTCCAAGCTGAGGAAGGAGGAAAATCACCGGCTGTCAGTAACTTTTCATACGTAGACAATCTGGTTTTCTTAACAGTGAGTCACCCAGAGTCAGCTGTATTCTCTTATTATTTAAAGCAAAGTTAAAATTCCTTGAAGATTTTCACCATATCACACAGTGTAATTTTTTTATTTTATCTATGGCTGGCATTTTTCAGACATTTGAAAGAGGAAGCATGTTGTTTTCGACTGTCGTCCTAGTCTAATGTGATGCTATGATGATTCTCAGCCAACAGAGCTGTGCTGTAAACAGATATACAATTAGGTCTTGTTTTGCATTTCTGTCAGAGTAGCCACTGAGGGTGTGTTTTCTGCCCCCAATAGTTGATTCATGTGTTGTTTTAAAGGAGACTATGGGACCGGCAATATTGAAACACTTGACGTTTCATGACATTCAGAGAACATTCCCAGTATTCAGCCTGTATTTACATATGTATATTGTGGATATATTGAGGATATAATAACAGATTAGATGCAAAGTTTGTGGCCTTTTTAGTGTTTAAAGACTACCACGACTCCTTGGGAAACTTACATTTTTTTTGGCCAACCCAACTATCATGTGATGAATACTTGTCATTTCCGTGTTCTGTGTAGACAGAACACATGGGTGTCGCCACTTCAACCAGGACTGAAATTTTTAGGATACTGATAAGAATAGGACAAAGATAAAGATCGTGACTCTAAAGGGTCAGTTTATCCAAATTACAAAAAAAGAAATGAAAATCTTCACATTTTAATCCTGTTGAGAAAATCTAGTGAGTGCTAAGCACCAGTAATGGAGAAACAAGGAAGTAGACAACTTCTAATTCCCATAATTAAATATATTTAAAAAGTGAGTGGTATTGACAATTTGCAAAAAATCTCTTTCCTCCCTGTCTTCACCATCATCCGAGTCATCCGAAGATGGTGTTGAGGGAGATAACATGCATCCTGCAGGTGTCTGGAGGCGTCTCCTTTCTGCATTTGAATTCAGCAGAGGGAGCTGAGGGGAGGTCAGACGAGTCCACAGCAGATAGGAAGCAATTAGCTTGGAGTTCGGATATTGAGCTTCAGTCACACACACACGCACACTCCCCATCCTACTGGCCCTTTGCATGCATCGAGGCTGTTTTAATTGACTACTGAATTTGTTATTCCTCCATTTTCCTGTCGTTTTTCTTCACAGTTTGGTGAAATATTAATGAGTTTCTCATTCTGCTATGTGAGTATCGACAGTAAAATGTACTGAGGTATCCAAAGTAAAAAGTCCTGATGGTACCTTGCGTCATAGTTCTGGCAGTATTGATGCCTTAAGATCAGTTAAAGAAGAGAGCAAGAAGGACAAGAGGAGTAACAAAAAGTATGAATAGAAGAAAGGATGTAAGAAAAGAGATCAAGGAAAGATGTAAGGAATGGAGGACAGAAAGAAAGGAGGAAAGAAGTAAAGAAAGCAAGAAAAAAGTAAGGAAGGAAGAAAACAAGCAACATAGAAAGGATTAAACAAAGACAAAGAAGGGGATATGAAAAAAAGAGGAAAAGAGAAGGAAACATAAAAGAAACTGAAACAAGGCAATTTCCGGAGTTTCAGAGCCCCAATGTTTATCGGACAGCAGCTCATGTTGAATATAAAATCAGTGTCTAGTCTAAGTAACCAATAACTCAAGCCGTCAGATAAATGCAGTGGAGTAAAAAGTACAAAATTTGTCTCTGAAATGCTGTGAAGTAGACAGTCTCCCAAAGTTGAAAAACTCCAATAAAGGAACCACAGAACTGTACTCAAGTACCAACCCTTCCTCTTAGAAATTACATTTATATCCAAAAACTGTTTTTGCCAAACGCGTTTGGAAGAGAACAGAATTGCCGCCTATGTTCACTGGCAAGGTTTTTTCCCCAGACGTTGTAATGAAGTGGATGGGGTTGGCTGTGGCAACCCTGTCTCCTAGAAATTGTTTTTAAACTACTAATTTGCAACATACGTTTTGAAAGAAATGTAATGCCACAAAGCTTACGTCCTTATCAACATAATTAGGAAATGTCTTATGAGCACTGAATGTATCAACATTTTTCTCTCGCTGACAACATTTTTCACTTTTTTTCCTACAATATTTGCTCGTAGTAATTTATGCAAGATTATGTTCACTCACAACGCTTGTTTAAGATTAAAATGTTCCTTATTATGTTGATTTAAAATAAAAAAAACTACGCTTTGTTGAAATCTGGGGTATATAAATTTGTAGGAGACAGCGTTGCATGTACAGTAGTTGAGTTAAAATAGTAAGTTAGTAGTAAATGGACTTGGCTACTTTCCACCTATGTTTTTTCTCAACATGCGTGCCATTCATTTCTTTATCTGGCAAAGAGTATGCATATGTACCAGCACTGCACTAGATCAGGGATGAGGGTGAAGTAGGTTTCTCGTCTTTTAGTTCGAGGAAGCCCTCATGCACAAACACAACAGAGGTCATTCTCATTGTGGAATATTGCCATTTGTTAAATGACTGTACAGATTTCTCTGAACTTGTCACTCCCTGTCAGCAGACACTTTAAAGCTCAAAATGAGGGAACAGGGAGTGATGATAACAAGCTTTCTGTCTATGACTTTCCTCACCTCAGCAGTATTCACCTCGCCACCAAACGGCACTTCCCACCTGCCTACCTCACACCTACCTGACCTCACCTGGAAGCTTCTGTGGAATAGTTTTTTTTTTTTTTTCTGGTTTTCTCTTTTGGGCTTTTATTTCATTCTTTTTCAGACAAACAAGTCCTGAATTTTAGTTGCATGAATGAGAGAAAAACTATTTTGCCTAATCATTTCAGTGTGCTGCATGTACTTCAAAGTGTCATTACATTAACCAGCAGAGAAAAATTGCCCTCTATTTACATATATTATGGATATTCAAATAAAAATGGAAATTTTAGAACCCCCCCCCCCAAAAAAAACGGCTGTCTGCTGTTGGCGGCAGAGTGTTTATGGACTACTGCAATTTTTTGGGAAACTGAACTTTTGTTGGTCGGCTTAATAATTATGTGTTGAATGATTGACAGAAAAACACTCAAGGATCCTCTTGTGTTAGTGGGTGTTAGTTAGCAAACCAGGTGCTTACATGTTAGCATGTTCTCAGAAATACTCCCATCTACCAGAGATGATCGTGGTAGCACTAATATTGTACCATGTACAATAAAAAGTAAGTTGACCAATTTCCCAGGAAGTTGGTGGTTTAATGAAATAATATAGTGTAATTTTTGACAACTTTGAGTTCTGTTTTACTCTTTGGATGAGTTTCATTCAATTTCTATTCTTTCTCACCTTCTTCCTTACCCTTCCTCACCTCCTCACTCCATCCCTTCTTTTCTTTCTGTCCTCCACTCTCCACTCTCCTTTTCCTGCTACCTGCCTCCTCTTCATCGTCATCAGTGGGCTCCAGACAGACGAAGGCCTCCACCTGATGGAGATCCTGGCTCGCAGGGCTAAAATCCAGATGACCAACTTCGCAGAACTCTCGTACGTATTGCTGCTTTTTATCTGTCAGTCACACTCCAGCAGAAAAACACAGGGTACTCGCTCCTTCCACAAACACTCTATGCTGCAGATCTCTCCACTTTTTTAGATGGCAGAAAGCAGTGGGGGGATGCCATCCACCTTGTTAGCAAAATGACCAAAATGTATCCCCCTTGTTAACCTGCCATACCCCCTCTCCATTAGGGTTGGGCTGATAAACGATGCCATGTCTTGGGTATTGAGGAGCTGCAGCGTTTATTCATGGGCAAACTGTAACCTACACTGTTCATTTACTGCCACTGGACAACTTCACTGCTAACTTTTCCTTCTGCTCCGATCACCAACACCTGTCTGTGCACTCACCGTCACTTTCTCTCTCGCTCACCCACACACGCACCAAGCACTGCCCTGTTCCTTAAAGGAGCCACGCTACTCTTATAACATATAGAGAGGAAAAAGTAAAGAGGGGTTGTTTAGTTGAATATGTTAGTCTAGTCTGCCTAACTCATTGATCCTTTATCTGACTGAGGTTTGTGCAAGTTAGAATCAATGGGCTCTGAATCATCAGTAGCCTAACTGTGCTGTGCATTGATAAATCCATGGCGCTGTCCGTGGTGCTGAAGTAGCAGCAGTAATTGCGCCGTTTTCTGTCAGTCACACCCTTCTGTTAGTTTCGTCTTGAATCTATAATATTCTCTAAACTATATACTATAAATACTCAATTATATACTATATTGTAGCCTATATACTCCTATATACTGTCTGCATGACTAACCATAACATAAAACCAAGTTTAAACCTAAAAAAAGCTGTTAAAAGTTGTGCAGGTCACCTTTTGGTCCCTATAATGGAGATGAGTCCTCACAATCTATAGTAAACCAGCACACTCCAGCAGTGTGTTCAGGAAGCTGAAAATAAACAGATTTTAATGCTTCTAATGTCCTTCTAAAACTATCTTTGCCCCATAATATAACAGTGTTTCTGGACATGTAGCCCTGCCAGCTGTCAGACGGCCAAGCAGTTGAATTAAATGAAGAATTGAATCTGGAAAAAACCTTCAAATTCATCACTATAACATTTCGAAATCACAAAGGACTCAGTACTCAGCCTAGAAATACTGAAGGAGCAAAGGACTGTACATGACTCGTCATGTTTATAGTGTGCTTTAAGTCCTCATGATCAACCGTCTTTTACCTGTAGGCTCAAGTAGGCGGCGATTTTCTCAAAGGGCGAGCATCACATACTGAAACTTTTCAGATATTCCCTGTGGAAGATGAGCATCATTGGCTCCTCCGCTGTTACCCCGCAGCATGTCAGATCAGAGAGGGCAAACTGGTGGGATCAAAACAGAGACATTTTCCAGTGGCAACAGGCGTTAAAATCAGAAGTGAAAAAAGGAGAGAAAAAACAGTGCCCTTACAGAGGAGAAATCCAAGGACTTTGCCTTATTTTCATTCTGTCAACACTTTTTCCTGCTTGTGGGGGGAAAGAAAGCAGTGAGAGCTGCTCGTCGTCGTTATTGACATGTTGGAGTCGAGCTGCCGCTAACTGCAATCATTTATTAATGAGACTGAACTCTGTCTGAACCCCCTCTGTCTCTCTCTCTCTCTCTCTGTCTTTCGCTTCTTTTCATGTTGTTATAATTGCCCCCACAGGTGACTTTGCAGTGGGTTGTGAACATTTTCAATGCGGTGAGCTGCAACAGTAAAACAAGTGCTGCTGCAGTGGTTTGCAGCTGAACCAACTGTTGGAGATAGTAGTTAGTATACAGACAGTATATACTTATACTAGTTCAAAAGATTTATGCAGCTAGGGATGAACGTGTTTCATCCAAACCTACAAATAAACTTACAGGAAAAAAAGGTGTAACTGGTCTTATTCTAAGTTTTGACCCTCACCTCTGTCAGTTATTATAACATTGTACCTCAACAAGTTAATTGTTGAGATCTGGTAACAAGTGACAATAGCTGTTATGAATTTGTCAATAAGCAGTTCTAGAATTTCTCATCCGTGTTAGCTTCAAAGTTCATACTTGACCTTGGAAATAGTAGTTTGACAAAACAGTCCCAACGAGTGTTCAACGCTATGACATGGCCTTCATCAGCAGTATTAGCATTATGCTTATTATTTGACCTCTGATGAAGGGTCATACAATAAGTAGACTTTCTTTGTTGTAAGGGGTCAGGCGATCAAACATATTGTAATCAAGTCAAAAGTTTATCCAGATCCGTAATAGCACTTTATGTGGAGGTAAAACTGAAAGTGAGCGTACCCGAAATGTTGGTAATATTCCTTCATTACACAGGAAAACTTTGTGAAAACCATAGCAGTAAGTACGACAGGTCAAAGTTGAACCAGGTCTGTACATATGTGTACATGGTGATGGTAAATTTCTGTGAACTTGTATTTTTACTACAGACAGTTTTGGTAAAAATTTTATTGTTCGTCGTTTTTTCTTCCAAATCTCCCCGGCTGAGTTACTTTTATTGATGTTGCCATGTTCTTGGATCTCACTGTAATTTGGTTTAGTAGTTATAATAGTTATAGTAATAATGGCCAAAACTTAAAATAAGACCCAAGTTGTAATAAACTGGAATAAACTTTTCATCTCTGACATCAAAGTCTTAGAGTGAAGTTGCCCCTCCAGCTGTTTTGGTTGGCTATAAGATGCGCCACAGGATAGTTTGTTTTTTTTTGTTGTTTTTTTAATGATCTGCCACTTTCCTCCATGGGTGACACTGTGACCGTTATTATGCACTGGTTCGTCAAAGCACATGCACCTTTTCTCTCAAATGACTGTTGTCATATATATTTCCAAGACCATAATAGATATTCCGGCAAGGTAACAACACACAGCGAACAAGTATTAGAAAAGTATAGCGTGTCTGGCTGGTAATCTTTGTGTGTGTGTGTGTGTGTGTGTGTGTATGTGTGTGTGTGTGAGAGAGAATTTTAACTTTCTCACCTGATACATCAAATCATTTGAGAAGACATTTCTTCCTAAGCAATTATCTGTTATTTCAAGAATTTGCAAAACCAATACAAACTTGTGATATATGATGATAGCAGACAAGTTACCAAAATTGCCATGTTCCAACATGTCCTATATGCCTTTTAGTTTTCATCCTTTTTCTGTCAGACAGCAGAGAAAAAGAAATTCATTCACATGAATATGTAAAGTACATTATTTAATTTTACACTGACAGAGCTCACTGGCAACATTAACTCATAGAGCATGTAGTGCTCTGTAGTATTAAACAGAGTGGAATTTGGATTTAGCGAGTGATTTTCAGACGATTTATGAAATTGTAAATTACTCATTTTATAATAAATAATAATAAAATAAATTATTATTTATAGAGCATTTATCAAAACAAAGTACAAAGTGCTTCACAACAAGAGAAATAAAATACCACAGTGAATGATGAAATATAAACAAATAAAATACACAAAATACACAAAAGCAATAAAATAAACAGCCAGTTCAGGTAAAATCAGGATATGCTTTCCGGTAAAAATATGTTTTGAGAAGAGACTGACTCAGAGAATCTGTTATCTTGTTAGAACAGCATATTTATATGGTATTATCAAGTATTGATTTTTCAATGACAGTTACTCTTTTTCAGCCAGTGGTGATTATATAATGTGTTTGTCCTCAAAGAGGTGATATGGCTCTGCAGTGGCTGGTTGAAACGTTTTACATCGTTACACTAATACAAACATTGGCAATGTGTTGATTTTATACTTGAACACTAATGCTGTTAGGGTGTGTGTATACCTGCACGTACGGAGGGTTTCATGCTGTAAATGCACTGTAAATTAATTCTACAGTGCTGATAAAGCAACTTCCAAATTGAATTGAACTTGAATTGAAGTAAGACAGAAAAGGAAGATTTCATGTGTACATTCATCAGTGTGTATGGACACATGGGGATTGGGTGGCTTGGGGTCGTGCGATTCTCACACACACACACATACCTTCACACACACACACACACATACCTTCACACACACACACTCTCTCTATCCGCCCCCACCACCCAGCCCCGTTGTTCCCGCGGCACCTCGTCGTGCTGCTCAGCTGCTGTATTGAATCCCTGGGTGGCCCGTACTGTTCTCCTGTTCTAATGCACCTTTTGTCTTTGTTCTCCTATCCTGGGAATGAAAGGAGGGAGCTATACACTGGGGAGAGTGATGGATTGGAGATAGAGAAAGCGAGAGAGCGACAGAGAGAGAGATTAAGATACAGTGAGAGAGAGGGAGAAAGCCGGGGTCTCTTTTGTTGCGAGCACAGTGAAAGCCCAGCAGGGGGAGCCGCCTTGACAATTTGTCAGAGGTGCCACGCTTATTTTCCAGGGCCGCCCCGGGTCCTCACCGCTGTGGCAACGGCAGTCACCTCCACCAGAATAAGTAAGCCCAGAGACAAAGGCTTTACACTGACACTGAGCCTGCTGATACTCCTGATTTACCCAGCCTGCCTCTGGCTTTTACCGCTCTACTCCTCAACACCACCAACAACTGGTTTCCAGACCTTTTCCCCTTCCTTTAACCTCGTAAAATCCACTTTTTCCAAATTACAAATGTCTTGTGCGTCATATTATGTCTATTTCTCCAAAATTAAGCTTGACAACGTTGGAATCTTTTTATTGTATCATTTTACTGTAACAATGTTTATTCTCTAACACTGAACTCAGCAAACAAAGTATGTTGCATTTATCTCACATCAGTTAAGATGACAAGCATATATTTTAAGAATGATAAGCCTGCAGACAGAATTGTGTGAGGTAAAAAATACTCACCAGAATTGCCTTAACATCTCTTTACAATGCTGTAATGGAGAGAACATACTGTATTATCATCTTCATTGATTACCTCGTGTGCTTTTATCAAACTGAAGGACAGAGTCGGGCTCTGTGGTTCTTGGAGTACTGCTCAAAAAGCTTCAGATCACCTCAAGAAGAGTTGTATTAGTAGCTGCAGTCATACAACACTGGATTAAGTCAATTTGTTCTAGTCACATCAGCCCTGTATTCAGTGTCCTCCCATTAAATTTACATTAAATACAAAACAATACAAACTGCATTTCTAACCTGTTAAACTGGTGAACTAATCTATGCCTCCTTAACATGATATATATGTGTGTGTGTGTGTGTGTGTGTGTGTTAATATGTATGTGTTAACCTTCCTTGATTTTTATAGGGTCAGTTCACTCAAATGCCACAAAATACACATTTCACCACATTGGTATCCAGCCATGCAGATAGTTTTGATTTAACGTGCCACATTGGATGTCTCAAAAACTGGACAAATAAAACTACTGTCAAGATGGAAAGATGTGTATTTTTGTTATTGGATGAACTGGCCTTTAAGGTTTAAGAAGTTGTATTGACTGTAACTGAACTGAAAGTACTGTTTACAGACATAGCAATATATGTGTCCCTCCCTCTTTCCCTCCCATACATTTATCTTTCATCTCAGCCACTGTGCAAAATTCCCTTCGTCCATTTGCCAGGCAGCAACACTGCAGGCACCTCAACCTTACACCTCACACAGTAGCACCAGATTAGCATATTACAACAACAAAAATGTCTCTGAACAAAGTAGTTAGTGACCTGTGCAACCTCAGCCACTGAAAAGACAACAAAACTTCCCTTTTCTAACGATTTCCTCTCGGGGCCAGAGCCACAGCAGCAGCGGTTCATTGAGCCTGCAGCAAAACTTCCACACTGGCAACATATGAGTCATAAAAGTGAGCCTACACACTGTGCCAGGACACAAAACAAACCTGGAGAGTGACTCACACCCTTACATTTCATCTGGAACAATTCGATACTGATTAGATAATACTGATGGTGTGCGCTTTCAGCAAAATGGCCTTGGAAATGTTTTTAGCTGCCGCGGTGGCCTGGTAGTGGTTGAGGGCGAAGAAGAGGGCGGGAGGGAAGCGTTGATGTGGGTGGCTTCGCAGAGCCTTTGACTGTAGCTGGCCGCCGAATAATGATGGCTGTTGCGTAACTGTCACTGAGTGTAGACTGGATGTTTTTTTTTAAACAGGAGGGTCGAGGTGATGTAATGTCTGTGTCTGAGTTGAAGGATCATATCAAAGAGCTGCCACTAGGAGGAGAGAGTGGGCCTGAACTGGCTGGATGTGAGGATGATGATGATGATGATGATGGATGTAGGCTGATAAGGCCAGAGGTTTCACACCTCTGGCCTTATCAGCCTACATCCATCATCATCTGGTCTGCAAACATCTGCAAAAAATCTACATCTTTATCAGTCTTAATTTAGTCCCAACTTTGTGTCCTAAAAGCCAATTTTATGATGTCTCCAAGCTTATGAAGACTATTTTAGTACAAATCAATTTGTTTCAACAGTTTTATCGAAATGTGTTTCAGAAACAATAGAAATAAATAGCTTGTATCAGCAAAAAAAAATCACTTGATCCTAGAAAAGACATAAAACAAATAGATGTCTAGTAGAAACAACTAGACTAGACTTTTTTCATTCATTTTTAGAAAATTAGAATTTTAGGACTCAATTTGAAACAAAAATGACTTGATAGAATTTAGATTTTTGCAGTGAAGAAACTGAGCAAAGTACAATATAGGTTCTGAGGTTTTGATCCTCTGGCAGTTTTTTATTTTTTGCTCTGGGAGACTTTTTTTTTTCTCCCCCAGAAATATTGTTTTATTCAAGTTCATTTACAGTATCTCATGGCTGGAGTTACTGGTTACTCTGTACATTCGGCTTTTACAGTCAGCATGGGATAAGCTCATAAAATATGACTGTTTGGGTGAAATCTTGTATCCTCAAAGTGTTAACTTTTCAGGGACTCTGAGAGGCAGCCTTATTTCAGCTCAATGACATGATGACTTTAAACTTTGTCTAGAGGATTAGCGATTCTTTTCAACTTGTAAAAGAGCATGTAATCCTTCAACTAATCTGGAATAATGCAAAACATTTGGGGGATTTTCATTGTTTTATGACCTCACATTTAGTAAATTGTCATTTTTGATGAGCTATATGTATCACATGTCAGTGGAAGTTAACAGCGCTATAGGAACTTCTTGTATTATCAGTACTTTTACTGGAGTGTTAATGGAGTGTTTTTCCTTTGTGGTATTGCTATGGTTTCCTAAGTAAAGGATTTTAATTCTTCTTCCACCACTCACAAATGTATAAATAGTAATCATCAACACTGATTTCAGGGTATTTGTTCCACTTTGTCTTGAAGAATCGTATTCCAAAACACTTTAAACCTGTTTACAAAGTAAAAAAAAAAAAAGATTTTTAGGTTCATGCTTCAATATCCATAAAAAGGAGCATCCAGTGTGTAAAGGTGTTCTCATTCTTTCAACCAAAGACTAAAGTTATGTTTTATCTCTTTAAACATGACAGGATTTGTTTCTGTTGTCAATCATACTGTCAGAGTAGCTGTCACTTTTTTTTAGATGGTAGGATGTATTGTTTGAGATTAACACTCCAAACATCACCATCATCTGCAGTACTTATCTTCTTTTTTCCATGCAATCAGTCATCATAATGCTGCTGTTAGATAAAAACCTCTAAATGACAAAGACATCAGATTTTTTTGCAGCTTAATGAAAATACATTTTTAACCACATTAATGGGATTGGAAGCTGTTTTATCAGCCAGTCATGTTGAAAAATCTCCTAAAAATCTAAAGGTTTGCGCATTTGGTGCGTTCATTGCTTATTGATTTCCATAAGAGATAAAAGGTAAATGTTTTAATATATACTTTTATTTGTGTTTTTATGGATGGTCACCACGTTGAGGACTTCTGCGCTTGAAAGCTTGAAGTTTATCTATATCTTTATACATATCTTGTATTCTAACATATTAGTGTATATAGTCTAATACTTTCCAAATGATAAATATGAGCAGTACAAGATGTAGAAATCACCTCGTGTGAGCTTCTTTGGCCCGGTGAGTGACAAGGTTATTTACGAGGTTCAAAGTCAGTGTGGTGTCTTTGTGCAGGACCTGGGTGGCAGAGGCCGACAGATGGATATGTGATCAACTCAACATGAGTGATTTTCCCTCTTCATCACACACGGAGACTTCGCCCTCACTGGCTGATGAATCACTTCATAGATGTGACAAATATATCGGCCTCATTCCTTGGAGGAGAAATAATGGTCAGAAAAATGAGCCGACGCACTGTGTGGAGTTCCTCAGACAGACTGGCTGAGACAGGCTCTTTTTGTCATTTTTGTCTCTTTGGCTGCTCAGTTTATGGTTGAACTTGACTCCAAAAAAGATATTATGTGGAAAATGGCATAGAGCAGGACAGTACATTGTGGAATTGATAACAAAAGAAACAGGAAGGAAAGTTGTTTTCTTATTATATTTTTAATTCAAGCCCTTAGCTTCACCAAGTTTCCCCCTGGGGATCATTCATTTGACCCAGTCTAATTAGTTTGTTATTGCGCCTTAAATGTTAGAATGGCATAACATTACTACTGCATAAAGTGAATGTGAGTTTAGTGCTGCTGATTTTCTTTGATACACTGACCTCAGGGCCCAAGAAACCCAATTAAAAACCCACACTAATAGTTGCATGGCTGGGATGTCAAACGAAGGCTGTTAATCCAAAGGTTTGAAAAAGGACACTTTGGAGTTTTTTACCTGACTTTTGTTGAAATAGGACAGAGAATGTGTCGCCAACTTAGGGCAAGTGCCTCCATAGAAGCCTGGCTGGATGGATTGACGGCTGTAATTGCTCATAAAAAGAAGATCCAGGAGAGAAAAGATCTTTTAAATGTTTTTTTTGTGTTTGTAAATGTAGCTCATTTTAGATTAATTTAGATTAGATTGACTATGCATGTAGCACATATTGTAAAAAAGGGCAAAATTCAAAAAGTAAAAGCACTGAGAAAAGATAGAAGGTAGAATTTTGTACCAAAGGTAGAATTGTTTTTTTTTCTTTATATCTGTTCCTTTCATTTTTGCGCTGCTTATTTTGCTTTGTTTGAATTTTTAAAATGGGACAGTTACTCCGTTTTTATTTTTTTTGTTTTAATTGAAACTGAAGAGGCAGACCCCACAGCCTGCAGAAACACACTCAAAACCCACAATGAAAGTGCAACAATTTAAATCCATCAACCTGAAATGAAAATCACTTTTCTGAATCCCTGAAAACATTTTGAATGTTTTTGTCTGCCAACAGCTTTAGGATAGGACCTGCTCCATTAATGATGTCACCATATTTTATAATGGTGTTACAGTAGCAGTCACTTCCTATAGCAGCGCACAATGCTTCCTGGAGGGGAACTTGATAATATATCTTCCTGCAGGGCCTTTAGTCTGAATTACAGTGGGAAAAACAAAAGGTTAATCACATTGGGAGACTCCGGTCTGCCTCTGACCACCCAGCTTCTCTCCTTCACTCCCTCAGTGTTTCAATTCAAGCTGATTTATTGGCATGAATTTTGGATGAACAGGGGGAAAAAGCACTTTCAAAAGCACCTAGAAAAACAATACAGATATCTTTCTGTCCCTTTTCTGCCCATGTTGTCTCTCCTCTTGCCTTTCTCGCTGCCCCAGTTTCTGTCACCCTCAATTTAAATCTATCACGACAATATGTGTTGCAATCACCATATGTCGAATCAAAATGTAAATGTATCATAAACCAGGCTGCTAGAAATGCATTTGCTCATCTGAGAATCACATATCAGAGCGTCCTCTTGTTGATGACCAAAATCCTCTCATTCCCGACCCCCTTCTCTTCATTTCCCAACGTACTTAAATGCCGCCGGGCACATTACATTGAGATTCAAGAGGTTATCTGGCAGTGGTGATGGGGATTGCAACAGCCTAAAGGATCGCCACAGGTCAAAGCTTTTTTTTTTTTTCAAGCGGCACGTATTTAATGAGCACAACTCTTTTTCTCCCTCCGTCTGAAAAACAACCCCTCGCCGCCATGGAAAATAGATTCTGAGGATGTCTTTTGTCAAGCTACTAACTGTGTGTCTGTGTTTCTGTGTATGTGTTTGTGTGTGTGTGTGTGTGTGTTTTACAGGGTGGTGGGCCCCGCTGTGACCTTCAAAGTGAGCCTGAACACTCAGAACGTCAGCACCGCAGATGTGGCCAACGTGGCTGGTAGGTTCTCCTTGGCTGAGTAATGTTGTCTTTATACTGACAGAGAAAAAGATAGGCCATTATCATTGGCTTGCTGTTGCACCTGAGGCCCCAGATGAACATTTTTCAAAACATATGACTTCTCAGTAAAATGTGTTTTTTTTTCTCCCACTGTGTATTCTGCCATACCCACACTGGCACTTTATAGCGAGTTTTTCTATTCCTTTGTGTTCCAGTTGGTTTAGTTTGGGTAAGTATTTGGTATTTGCCCATTTTGAAAGGAAGCCAGCAGGATTTTCTGTTGTGTCACAAATCTCCAAGCAGCCATGTTTGGCTCCATCGTGGAAATCCATTGGAGAGTTGGATATGTGCCTAAAAAACATGCTAGAATAAAAGAGACACCAAAAATGTGTTGTGTTTGGGAAATAAGTCAGTTGCTTAATTAATATGAAAAGTCTGATAAGGTAGAGTTTTCTCAAAAGGACACACAATGTGGCATTCAGTCTCATATCGGCAGTGAGTGTGAGTTGTACCTTTAAAGGGGGACTGTCCATTGTTCCGACGGCCCATTATTCAGAAACCCCGATATTCCGAAAAATGTCCCATTGGACCGAAAGCCCATTTGTCCGACAGCCCGTTATCCCGAAAACAAACGTCCATTGCTCCGAAGGCCTGTTCGCATGGCACCCCTAAAAGAACAAGAAGAGCAACAAACAGCTTTTGGGAAAACTAGGTAGATAACCAGGCAGCAGTCTCATTTAGCAAGACTACTCGAGTTTAAGTCCACATAAAATGGGGACTTGACCTTTTCACAAAACGGTTAAATTCCTGGAAAACATTATATCTTCAAAGGTGACCTCATGCTAAACAAGGATGTTTAAACCAAAAAGCCATTACAAACTTTTGAACAGCCCTACTCCCCTATCACATCAAACTGCCTTTCAACTGCCTTTTCTAGCCGAAATTCCATTTCTTTACACTTAAGACTGATTCCTCACAGTTACTGTATGTCCCACCCCAATCAATCATAGATCACACTCAGTATTTGTAGTGGTTAGCCCAGATTGTGAGCATTTTGTTTTACTTAATTTAGCTTTGGTCTAACCAGCTAATCTCATCTGACTTAATATCTCTTCCCAGAAAAACACATCCAAACCAAAAAAACAAAACTGTGTTCAACTATAATCATGGTGAAAACTGAGTTTCACTATATGCAAGGAGCAGTCCAGTATCATTACATTAGTGTGTTTACATGCTGTATCAGGTTTTTTGACTATCCTGGTTTCAGAAACTGTTTTTGAGAAACCAAATATGCGAGCTGGACTACTCTGATACTCCGATATCAGTGTTTTTGATCAATGTCTGCCGTATATGCATGTGCATCCTCAGCCTAAGTTGCTTAGTAGTTAGTCTGCGAAACAAGAAATATGATGATAAATGCAAGTCAAAGTGTGACATCAGTAATGTGAAGGATAAATTGCACTGTTGCTCTCATCTTCTATTCTTGGTGGTCATATGCAGAAGCTAAATCCAGCACAATGGTAAATTTCTGTTGTAAACGTGACATTGGGAATATAATCAAAACAAGGAATCAAGAAAGACTCAAAACCGGGATAGTAATGTGCATGTAAAATGGTTGATTGTCAGGTGTTCTGTGATTTTGTCCACCACCTTTGAAGACAGCTCCTCAGTGATTCTGTTTCAAGATCCTCCAAATCAAAATGGCTCAGTTCAGCCTGCTCTGTCACAAGGAGCAGATCTCTGTAATAATCTTTCAGAGTGCAATCCAGCAGTAAAGACACTGTGAAGGTGTGTGGGAGTGTGGGTGTGGGTGTGTGTGTGTGTGTGTGTGTACTGGGCTACAGTGTGACTCGCGGTAATGAGGCGAGGGTGTTGATGAAGTGGGGAATAAAGAGAGGAGGAATGTTTGCCATTAGCCAAGCTGTCAGTCCAGAGAGAGAGAAAGAACTTTCCTGATATTCCCTAGGCCCAGATCCACACACTACCACACACACACACCGTCCACACGAGTCGCTCACTGTCTATTTTTTTCCCAACATCTTTCCCGTGCTTGATAATTGGAGCAACCCCCACACGTATAGACACACTTTGTGCTGATTATACAATGGCTTCTCTCCTGTTTTTAAGTGCTATTGTTGCTGTTCTCATTTCTCGCTCGCCGCTCCTGCTGGCTCTGTGGGGTCACGGATGAGCCTCGATTGTTATTAATGCAAACATTTGACAGAACGTGCTCGAAATGAAATATGGCGTCCTCTCAGCTAAAGTGCAATAGTGTGGGCGGGCCGTCTTTAAAGTGTCGTTTGTCATATTCAACTAGAATATCAATCCATCCCAAAGCGTACATTATCCCCCCTGGCCAGGGTTTATAGTGCTTTTCTGAAACATTAAGCTTTACATGGCCATTGTAATGACGTCGTTTTATCATCATTTATAGCTGCTCAGCAGCAGATGGTAGAGATTGGACGTCCATCTCTTCTGTCACAAACTTGTGTGTTTTGGTGGAATGCTTTTGGCAGCTGTGTTAAAAATAATTCAGTTTTATTTGATTTAATCTCTGCGAACAGATCAGTAAGACATCAGTGTGTGCCAAAGAAATGTTTAAACACTGAACTATATATAGTTTTGGAAGAAGAATTCCGATCCTTTAATGTGGTCATTTTGGAGGCTGCAGTTTGTGGAGTTGTTGAATTTAATTGCATTATACTGAGAGGTGTTTCTAATATCCAGGACATTAGTCATGAGAAAATGTCAATACACAACTGAGAATATGGAAAGAAAGTCTGGGAATATTGAATAAAAGTTGAAAAAACAGAAAAATGGAAATCTGACAATATTAGATATTGTAATGACAATGCAAATGGATTAAAATCCATTTACTAAAACCTGATGACAACTCCCTACTGGCACCATCTTTTGTTGCAGATATGTTTTGTTAGGTAGCTACATTTCATATGAATAAGTGAGTCAATGTAATGTAATGAAATGATTATTTGTCCAGTGCATTTAACCCCAAATTATAAACCAAACTCAACAGACTTGTAAGGTAGGTAGTGCTTAAAATATGAAATTTCTCCAACCCACAACAATTTTTTGTGGGTTGGAAGATCATTTCTTTACTTAAAATGTACTTCTTTTACTTCTTTACAAAAGTCCAGTTATTATATTCACTTTGAAGTTGGATTGCAATTCCCTTAATTCTCTGTTTTCTACTGTATTTTCTTATGAATGCTTAATGCTACACACACACACACACACACACACACACACACACACACACACACATACAGAGAGAGAGAGAGAGGTGTGTGTATATACTGTATATGTTTATAGTTATACTGTATGTGTCATGTAATCCATTGTTGAATGGGCTATTTCAATGGTATGACACACAGACAAAATAAAAAGTCCATTAATCTTTTATTTATGGATTTTTTATTCTTCATTTATTTTTCAATTATTATTCATTTATTTCATTTATTTTAATTGTATTACTTATTTCCACTTATTATTATTATTATTATTATTATTATTATTATTATTATTATTATCTTTATTAGATTTTTTATTTTATTTAATTTCTCAGCAAAATTCAGTATTAGTCAGTATTATAAAAAGTACTTATGGCACAATTGTCCTATTTAGAGGATTATATTATTATATATTGAATTATTCGTACTGATGCATTAACATGTAAGCAACATTTTAATGTTGTAGGTGGTCAAGGTGGAGCTCATTTTAACCCCTTTATAAATTATTGCATAGTTTAATCTGCACCGATGGATCCAATTTTACAAGATGACAATATGTTTTGTATGTGTACAATATTTCTTTCTGAAATGTAATAAATTTAAAGGTGTAGTTTAGTACTATGAAACTTAAATATTCAAATATAGTACACTACTGGAATATATCTACATAAATGTACTTACTTTGATGCGACTATACAGTCAAATCTTCTTATTTGATGCCGTAAATGAAGCCAGTTTAAACCTCATCATCGTCCTCCCTTTTACACCAGATCGATTCTGACCCCGGCCTCCGGGTGCCAAAATGTCCGATTAATGCTACCAGGCCGGCCAGACCTGGTGTTGCATTTTAAGAAGCCACTTTACCACTTCTGTCACGCGCGTCTGCCCATTGTGAGCAACTCCGGGGCCACCAGGGGCCATTGTCAAACGTGGGGGTGGATGTCAAGATGGTGGGCAGCGAGGTGGTGACCCTCATTGTTAAGCCGAGGGTGGGCGGGGGACCCAGAGGCTACTTCCAGCGGTGTGTCACAGCCGTGAGAACGGGACCCCGTGAATAGGCCTGGGGGTCAGGGTCAGGACAGCGGGCAGCTCAATAAGCACTAATAGCAGGAGGAGAGCAGCTGAGATTGCCTTATCCCTGCACCGTCTGCTCATTTGACTTCTACTTTTTTTTATCCCAACAGCACTTGTTTTTGCATACATGCTAATCATGCCTCTCAGTGTGAAGATAGTTACTCACGCATGCCCGAAAGCTGTCCACTCTAGGGATTATGGACAGTTAGGACAGTTGCTGCTGGTAGTAGTCAGTTTCAGACTCTTCTGTCTTTACTTTCATCACAGTTTTTTCTCGAGTTAAACTAACCCGTCTTTGTTATAGGCAGACAATAGCTGGTTGCTCAGAGAGTCAATGTTGCATCTGAAGTTTGATTTGTGTGATGACATATAAATAATTTCCTGGCAGAGAGGTCACTCTCAGTTTAATAAGTTAAAAAGATTGTGTCCCCCTGGAGAGGGGAAATCGGTGAATGCTTAATTTACATGCTAATTAATGGAAAGTGCTTATCATTTCTATCTAGTTCACATATCAATCAAAAAAGAACTTTTTAAAGTTTTGTTAGTACTTTGTTGTTTATTAATAATCTTGGATGTTTGTGTTTTTTATAAACATCAAAGAATTTTATTTTGAATGTAAAAAATATATAAATGTTGCATAAATTGTATTTCACCTGACTTCTACGGGATCTCTTAGTCGACTTAGGCTACCTTCTAATTTTCATTTGCAAATGATTACCTTATAATGTTTTGCCCTCCAATGTCTGACTGGGAAGTCATTGCTTGTTTACTTTTTTTCTGATGAATCCTTCAAGACTACCATTCTAACTTTGACAACACACACAGCAAGGTGCAGACCAGTGTGAGCATCAATGCAAGTCAAGTAAAATAGTATAACTCTTGAATATACAGTGCTTTTTTATGCTATTTTAATAAAGGTAAGATGGCTGAAAATGGTTGGTATATTTAAGAAGAGATGACCAACATACTGAGTAGACGTTGCATCCTAGGGTGGACACATTGTGTACAAATCCATCAAATGCAGAGGTGCATTCAGAAAAACTAAATATTGTCAGCATGAAATAAAGGAAGAACTGGCAATGAGAAAGCACCTTTTTAGCCAACATACAAAGCAGCCAGTAATTATTGCTGCACATGTGAAAAGCCTAACAATAGCTGTAAGATATTATAATATTATATATAATATTCCTGTCTATGTGATGATCATGCGTCATAAAGAAAGTACATTTTGCCAATACTCTTGCGGTTCTCTGTTTGAAATGCTCTAAGCCAATATAACCTATTCAGCTTGTAACCTATTCAAACGACTGCTGCATCCAGACTTCTTATAAGATCTTTGGCTACCTGTGCCTTTTAGAGTTGATTATAGGATTTTAATGGTCTTCTTCAAGCCTCATATGGTGCCAGCTCTTGTCTATATTTGTGCCCTATTTACCACATATGAGCCTAAATACAGGGGGTCCTTGTTGGTGATTTCCAGGTTTGTGATTAAGCACCAGAGGAGACCAACCTATTTAATTAAGGTTGTTATTTTGAATCTCTTATGGGTTTTAGATTAGCGTCTATTCAAATGATATGATATTCTAAGTCTAGTATTGTTATTGATGTTCCTACCATGTATTCATCCATTCCTTTTATACTTTATTTCCTTCTGGTCTATGCATTCTGATTTGATATTCACTATTATCATTAGTAGTAGCTGTTGTAAAGTCTTTCTGGACTTTCTTTGTAGTAATGTAGCGACAATTCAGTAAGAAGTGTGAGTTGTTTAGCAGTTTTATTTGTAGAGGAGGAAGCAATGTCAGAGTTATTTCTGACAACTGATATCTTTCTGTCACAGAGCTTCAATCCAGATCCTGATAACTGGGTGGAGGAAGAGTTTAGGTTACTTTTTCAAAGGCATCAGTTGCGTCTGGGCCTTTCCTTTCCTTCCCTCGACTTCTTGTCTCCTCGTTTTCTTCCGTCTGAGTGGATTAGCATAGATCTCGTATGCTGACAGGACTGACCTTCACTGCAGCTAAACACTTGTCAAAATGCCAAATGTAATTACTGAGCTCTTTAGGTCAAAGTAATGTGTTTCATCTACCTCACTTCGCCCTGTTATTGATGTGCAGGCCCTCGGCCCTCGGACCTCAGACTGCAGTCGAGTCCCCCTTCTTCCCTCTCACAGCACCGGCTGCCTGCATGTGTTTGTGTGTCATAACAACGCAAGGAAATGTTTGCATAATTATGCCTAAGTAAAGTGGTCAAATTGTTAGCTATGTGGACAAGTTTGCACGTTGCTACACTGCTAGATGTCTTTGCGTGACTTTGTCAGCCTATACGCTCTCAGATCCTGTGATTATAGATAATTTGAAGTTATTTCGCAGAGCTGCAGAGTGCTTCCCTAATACTGCCTTTCAAAGGTTGTCATCATCATCATCATCATCATCGTCATCACCATTACCTTTCCTCTGTAAATTCAATGCCTAGAAATTGTCAACTCTGTTATGTTATCCTGACATCAGCTGTCTCTCAAGGGAGCCCTTTAACTTGTTTTGTATTTCCTTTGACTGTTAACTATAAAAACACATAACTGCAATCTTTTTTTGAATTTTAACTTCTTATTTAGATGTTGAGTAAATGAAATGACCTCAAACCTTTGAAGTGTTCCCCAGATGATCATTTCCAAAAAAGCATTATTTTCTTATTGCTCAGATATTACATGTTTCCTTCAGCGATATGCGTAGTTGCAGAGAGAAACACTTTTTGTTCACATTTGACTGCCTATCCATACACGCTGTCATTAGTAAAACCACTGACTGATTTTGTGTCATCGCCGTCACTGCGTGGAACTCCTTTAATTGTTCCCATTGATTGCCGGAGTGATTGCATTGGAAACAGTTCTCGCATTGGGATCCATCCAGCAGTCTCTCTGTACCCTTCAGGAGCAGGCAAATCTATTTGAGTTAACTTCATTTCAGTTCACCTGCTAATCAGTTTTCATCGCACGCTGAAGGCTAATCGATTCTAGTTTATCTCACCTGTTGCTAAAGAAAAGAATCAAAATAGGGAGAGAGAGAGAGAGAGATGAGGGGTGTGCTGGTGTTTAGTGATGCAATTTGCTGTGACACCGTGCCACGTTTTTATCTCTTCCCCTGTCGTCAAAGCAGAGCTGGAGGCGTTTTGTGAATTGCAAGATGCCTCATCCGGGCTTTAAGAAGCCTGCACACCACCCCCACCCCGCCGATCCAGAGTCACCTGTGGTTATTTTGGTCTGACTTCAGAGAGAGTGGGGAGCTGTGCGCTGTCCTCTGGAGCTTTGCAAGCATCTGTGAGTCCTGCCGTCGTGCGAAGGGGAGGGATGGGGGGGCACAGGTGTTGTGCTGAGCTCAAGTTTGCACAGCGGTGCAACGTGATCCTCAAGCCAACTGCGCAGCCACCCTGCCAGTCACTCTGCCAGTCACTCTGCCAGTCACTCAGCCAAGCAGCCGGCCTGATTTCCCCGGCGCTGGCACCGGCCTGCTGGCACCGCCAACCCCTCTCTCCCACTCCCGCAGCTGGCAGGATCTCTGCGAGTTGGCCTGAGCACCTGACGTTTGCTGCGGGGTTGGCAGACCTCTCCCAGATGGCCACCTTGTAGCGAAGCTGGCTTCGCGCTTGCATCACTTTTGCATCATTCCCCCAGCTACAGAACTGTAGTGGAGAAGGCTTCTGTTGGTTGTGCTGCGACATTTCTGCTGTGAGACTACTGTACGTGAGAGTTGGGAGTGCTAAACTCCGCTGCAGCTCTCACACTTTCCTGTGATGATTTGTCGTTTGTGTAGCTGCTTTTCAGGAAACCAGTGACAGTTCTTGGACTGGAAACAGACCCAGATAGGAAAAAAGATCTGGTCACACCATTCTGAATCCATGTATACACACCTGCACACACACATCAAACATATACACACATTAGAACCAACACTGCCGTTTAATTTAAATGTGAATACGCCCATAATCGTCCTATCTTTTACGTTCAAAATGACGGGCCGGTGTCAAGGTGCCTCTTGGCTTCATATTTTATTTATAATCTAATTTAAATCCTACTGCATTACCTATAATTTATATCCCACTAACTTTGTAATCCCTTCTGAACGGAAGAACAGACCTTGACCTCCCCCAAACTTGTTAGCACTGAGATTGAATAATTTAATATACATTTTTTAAACTGCAATGGATGGGAGTAAAATCATCTCATAGAATTTTCTTAATATCCTCAAATTTAATGACCATGTCTGTCTGATGACTGCTCCTAATTATCACATTTTCATCCTACTGTTTTTTTTTTAAGCTTCCTTGCTGGCACAAAATATGACATATGGTTCCAGTAATATCATGAAAGTACAGTTATTAAAATGTTAAAAGACAGTTTCGTGACATCAGAGAACGTGGAGGCACTGAGGAGGTTTTCTCTCTGTGTTGACAGGGAGGTTAACTTTGTTCTAAGCTCTTATCTCCTTCCATTCTTATCTTTTTAAACCACTATTGTGATAGTAATAGTATCCTAACATATAAACCTTGTTTACCTTTTAAAAGAAATTCATCTAATATTTTGCAGAATGGTGGTGATGCCAATTATGTGAAAATAATATATTTAAATCAAAATAAATATTATCGTAAATCAAATGTTTTGGTATAAATCAGATATTATAGTGATGCGAGATAAAGTTCTTCTTTTGAAATACAGCTTCATTATACCAGTATGCCTACACCAAATACTGGCTTATATATATAAAACATAATATCCAAAAATGTGTCTCTGTAGACTGTGATTTGTAAACAGTGCTGTCCCAATCTTAGGCCTGCTTCTACTGCCAAGTTAATTTAATGTGCAGAGATTTGTCCTGGAAACACCGGTGCAAAAACAGTTTAGAGTTTCACACAGACATCCACAAAAATGCATCAGTCTGCCTGAGTGCAGGTGGACTTGGCAAAATGTAAATATAATGAATATACTGTACTTGTCATTGTATAGCTGCAATGTTTCTAATCTGCATAATTATCGCCAAAGAGTCCTATATGTGAACACAACGGCCATGTTGCAGAGCATTGAGTCACTTGACGTGCACCAGTTGATTATACACCGGACACATCATGTAGGCAGAAGAAGTAATCAAAGTACAGTAGTCTAGATGGGCCAATTTCAGGGAGTGAATGTGATAAAACTGCAGCTTTTCTGGACAGTCGACACGCTGGAAAATAGGAAAGTGGCCTTCCCCAACAAGATGACGTTCACCGTCTCATTCAGATATGTGTCATGACACCTTTGGTGTGCGGGCTTAGGTAGAAGACAATGGATGTGTGTGTGTTGACACCCACTATGTGCGTGTGTCGCCATTTTCAGTATTTGTGTGACCAGCAATACCAAATGTTTTGGTTCACATCATTACAGACAAAATTCTACTACATCAAACTACATATAAATGTGATAAAACCAGGAATGTATCGGAAGGTGAGTGCACCTAAACTCAGTTTACCCACATGTTAATTTCCTCTACACAAGGAAAAATAATACATATTTCAAAAATTGTTAATTTGCATGGCAAAATTCATTTGCGAGTCCTTTCGAATTTAGGTGGTGCTGTAATATTTGTGATGTATACTTATTGTTTATTTGGATTCCCATTAGTTGTTATTTTGGCAACACCTGCTCTTTCTGGTGTCTATCTTGCGGGTCGTGCGGTGGCTACCGTTGGTCGTGGCTACTGTTTGTTTGATTGATGTTGCTTCACATTTGGCAAAGGCAGGGTTCTATGGTGCGACACAGCTAATATGATAGCTTCCTCTATTTGAACTGAAGGTAAGCAATCAGTCAATGGCACAAATTTGTTTGCCGAATATGATAATCATGCTGATTTCTGTAGTTTTTTTAGGCTGCGGTTTGCCCACCTGAGTATTTACCATGACATTGCTAAACAATACACTCTCCATCTCTGTAGCAGTTAACACTTCCATCCCGGCAGGAGGCGAGTCATTTTCTTTGCAGTTTGACTGCAGCTCAGACTTCCCGGACAGTTCATGTCCTCTGCTGCAGTCATTACAGACTCCTGACCGAAGCCGTCCGTTGCTCATGCTCTCTCAGCGGCCCGAGGAGGCAGCCTGGACCCGGCGACTCATTTTTAGCCGTCTTCAAGATGCCTGATGAGATGTAGAGGCAGACAGCTGGATTGATTGGCCCCTCTTGAGCGCACAGGCCTTGATTACTACTGCACTCAAGTGCCTCCCCCACTCCCCTTGATTTCTCTCTCCCAGTCACGTTCTCTTAGTCTGTCTCTCTCCTCTCAGCCTCCTTCTCGCTCTCTTTTCTCATGATTTATTTTTCCCTACAAAGAGAGAGGGTGGATAAGGAGAGACTGCTGAGGAGAGAATAGAAAAGAGCAGAATGACTAACAAAGATTTGGCTTTGCATGGTTCTCTGTCTGCACTGAAAAGTAGAACAGGGCGAGGATGGAGCTGCCTATTAAGGACTGGCTTGAGATGAATTTGGAATCACGCTTTAATATGAGAGAATTAGATCAATATTTTAAGAACTGAGCTGGGATACAGCTGACAGTTTACAAAATCTGTCACATTCTGATTTGTAGTTTGAATTTGGGCATGCACATCCTGTCTGTCCTGTAAATTAGAAATATTTCCCTCCTATAAACAGCCTTTTCTCAGTATTGTCAGTACAGAAAGAGTGTTAAACAGATTATTCAGGCTCTGCGTATTTCTCTAGTACAAATTGTTTCTGGTGGGTGGAAGTATTTTGGTATTTTGGCAGTAATCTAATCCTTTCCTTTAAATAGAATCACAAGACCTTTACAGGATCAGGTCACCCAAATAGTAACTGTATTTTCTTGCTTTACCTCTAGTAGTATGTAGCCATGAGGATCATTTTTAATTTATATTTTGCAGGTTTTGCAATATCTATCTTTGACTTCTGCTACTGTTGTATTTTTTTTCTTTTTTTTTTTTGCAAATTCAAAATTATCAAAACTACACCACGAGAGAAGAATCTGTGCTAATGACTAACTGAAACTACAAGGGGCCTCATCAAGACAGCTCAATCTCCCCCTAAAAGTTGGATGTGTTGTTCTTGTTTCTGACTGACTGACTGGCTGTTGTTGTCTGCAGCACTGCATGACTGCACACTTCTATTTATTAAGACGGTGTAGTCCCTCATTCGTCCAGGAGTGTTCTATCGTAGAAACTTCTATTTATTCTACATTAAACCTCAGGGACGAAAGTTATGCTCAATAATGCTCAGTATCCTATGTATCCTTTATAGGAATGCCTGTCTCATGTGATGTCTTTAAATGGATAAAAGGGCAGATATGGTGGGCTGATATTGTCCTTTTTTCAAAAAACAAGTCTGGTAATAATCTATATTGTCTTAATATCAACAAACCAGCAATAAATTGATCCAACTACACTTTTCTGTGTATCCAAAGCCTGATATATAGCCATGATATTCCTCTGTGCCATATAGCTTCATTGTTGTCCTAAAACTATTAAAAACACATCAGTGAGCCACACCGTTGCACTGGGTGACATGTTTGACTCAATCCCACATACACCAACCTGCTGAAAATAGTCCCAAACAACTGCATTATTTCCTCCTCTTTAGTCACTTCTGTGACAACATTGGCCACCTCTTTTAGGAAGTTATTGACTCTTTTTAAAAAAACAAAACTATGTATTCCTGAGCCATTGTTAAAGATTTACATTCTCATTAGGAACCAGTGGGTTTGGGGATGAGTGCCACAGACAGGGTAGGGAAGTCAGAGTATTGAGAGACGGACTAACACATCGTTGGTTTTGGTCTTTTCATGGGATTTGTTGACAATAGCAAAAATATGGATTATTGTAAGCCTTATGCTTTAAATGTTGAGTATTTGCAAGTCACTGCTAAAATAACAGAGGTTCCTTCCTAACCACTGCATTGGAAAACAAACTGGAAAACATGCAAAAAAAAAAAAAAATGAAGTCCTTAGACCTTCAGTAATTCTCATTTCTGAAAAGAAATGGTAAGTTTCCTGCCACTGTATATCTATATATCTTTTTGAGATGTTTTTAGCCAAACTAACAGGGGTTTGTAACATTGGTCTTTTGGGCCAATTTGGACCAAGTGACATATCTTGACAAATATTGGATAAATTGCCATGAAACTTTTCATCGACTGTGCCCAGCAGGTCAAAGTTTTTACTTATGCAAAAATGCAGTTCATGACAGAACACCTCTAATACTAATGATCGAATGCAAAAGCTCCTCTTTAAATCCTGCTGCTGCTTCTATTTTTTATGACAAGAGGACGACAGAAGTCACACACCAAAAACAACAGCTGAAATATTTAAGAATTTTATTTGCAAGTGATAACTACTGTCAGGGGACCTCCACATTCACCTTAATTAAGGGGGTAAAGTGAAAATATTTACTTTACCAATAACAGAAACAGCAGATTTGAATGGGATTAAAATCTTCAATGGTGTCTGTAAATATTTAAACCTCTGGATGTCCTCAGATGACATTAGTCCACTGTGAGCAGGACTTACAGTAGTGTATATGAATTATCAATATATTCCTGCAGCGCTGTGACTGTTTAAACAGTGCATCTGATTTTGTAGATTTTGTATTTTAGATCAGAGATCGAAAATTAGTTATTTTATCTGCGTGGGACACAAGGCAAGGGTTTGTCTGCAGCATTTAACACCCTGATAGACACTTGTTAATGTAAAGCTCAAGTTCGTACGTTGCACAAATGGAGTACACCTTGCTTTTATATCGTATCTGTCTTCTTTTTTAAGGGTGTGTTCCCCCAAGTTGAAATGTCCCTCACCGTTGCTGGCTGTGTCTGTCTACTGCACCGTGTTTCATGTAGAGGAGAAGTGAGAGACAAAGGCAGTCGAGAGCTTCAAAGGCTGCGGGTGACATTTAGCGCTCAGTATCTTCAAAGACCAGGCCCTCTTTTGTAGTTCTTCTTTTTGTGTATAATTAATGTAGCCCTTCCTACGGATTTTTCTTTTCTTTTTTCTTTCTTTTTATCTCCTTTTTGGGGCTGGATTAGAACAGCAGATTAAGGAAATGCACCTTAATTTTCAATTTGCATTCTGGGGACTTCAAACCGCAGCGCTGCTGACAAGATTTCTCCAACTGAGTGTGTCGCGGCGGAGAGGACAGAGAGGGTTGGGGTGTGTAGTCGGTGTGGTCAAATCATATGATCAAAGATTGTTTTGTAACTGGAAAGTCTCAGATTTAATGCAAGAGGAAGCTGCGTGCACAATGAACAATGAACTATCATCCACAGCGACTTATTGTTAGCATTTGATTGACAAGAGTGTGAATAAGTTTCCTAAAAAAGTACGTGAAGAAGTACATCTCAGGCTGCATGTCTTTGTTAATGTAGTCATATTTTGTAAGATCAGGTAAAATCAGTTATTATATCATTTGATTTCTAGGAAATATAGCATTTTTTTACTTACTCAGATGACGATAATTTAAGATACCTGTTTTATGTCCCTGTATGCAGCTTGAACATATGCTGAACAGTGACATTTGACTAGTTTAGCTTAATTATCATGAGCAACTTTGTTCAAATGGAAATATACCTTTAATGTAAAATGGAAAGGAGTTAGTAGCTAATCTGGTACAATGCATTTCTTTTCTTTGAGAATTTTTTTGATGTATGTTGTTTTTTTCTTTTGCCTTAATGGGCTAAAATGTTATGCTGCTGTGGTGAAATGTGAAAACATGGCCTACGTTTTGCTTGCATTTCGCCTGCGTTTCACCTAATGTGCCTATAACCTGGAAGCCTGACTTATCATAACAATATGTTGTGTCAATGAAAAAAAATGACAATAAATATTGACAAGTCAATAAAAAAACAATAAATAAAAAGTACTTATCAATCTAGTAGCCAAATTTTTATCTTAAAGAGTAACTACAATGAGGCTAATAACGCCGCTTTCACTGTAGTCTAGGGGTTGCTGCATACTCTGTCCCACCCGCTGTCCCAGCACTTCACAAGTTACCACATCTGCATCACAGGTGGGTGTTGTCATAAGTAGAAAAGAAAGACTACAAAAAAAAAGACTACACCTGTCTACGCCCACCTGTGATGTTGGGTGTGGCCTGAAGAGCAACAGACTTGAACCTTTAAAACCCTAATGGTCACTGCATCTGTGCTTTCCATACAATATTTGGTGAATAGTTAATATAGCACATTAACAAATGTTTTCACAAATACATACCAAATCCTTAGAGTTACCATTTGGAATTTGTGTTTCCACTACTGCGGTTGTAGACACATGTTAGAGATAATATTATTTTGTCATTTTGGCTGATAGGGAGAGTGAAAAACATGAAAACATGGCAGCTTTAAAGAAATCAGTCAAAATCTGTTGTTTGCCCATGATAAACTATGAATATTATTCAAACATGAGATCAACCATATTGCCCTCTCAGTATTTTTCGAGGCATCTATCTGTTGTAGACAAACCTGTTTTGCCACAGAGCTGAAGAATGAACCATGGTGTACATTAATGTGCTCATTTAATGTTAATGTGCAGAGTATTTCCCTGCTGGAAAGGGCAAGTATAGATCTGTCAAGAAAATTGAGAAGGTTGCGTTTGCCTGTCAGAGTGATGGGAAGGAGTGAATTATATATCATAGTGTTAAATTTGTCACAGTGTCGTAAATCTTGGCCAAAACTGATAAAACATCTGAAGCTGAAATGATATTTGTTCTTCAATAAGATGTCCATCATTTGAAGGAAATGACACCCCAACAAAATCACTCGTAGCACAAAATTAAACCAAATATTGGAGGTGTTTAAAGGGGAATAGTTCCAGTTTTTCAAACCTTTTTGATTTGCAAATGTTAACAGTTTTATTACCTGGAAACTCTGCAGAAGTTAAAAGGACACTACACCCAAAATCTGTCTTTTTCATTTTAAATACTCACCCGTCTAGACTTCAAAATTGGTTATAAAACGTAGTTTCCTCATTGATGCAGAACAGTGGGTGTGAATTCAGCCAGTTAAAATGAACTCCAATTGTGACAAGTTGTCAAGGCAGAAATCTCGACCAAGATGTCAAGACAACTTTTCACTTGCAAATCAATAAATCAGTGCTTTCTGGGGTCACTTTAAATGATGCATTTATTGATGCTTTTTGCAATTGAACTTGTCAGAAAAGAAAATAGATAAAGTTAGGTAAGACTTTGTACACATCTTAAAAGAACAGTAGTGAAATCATAAAAACAAGAATATAAACACACAGTTTTAATGTTCCCAAAAAAGTCAAAAAAGACACAACACTTTTTGGAGAACCACTTTTCTGCTCAGATACTGCTCGCTGCTTGAAGATATTTAAATGAATGTATAGTTGGACGTTGTTGTCATTGTATGTACTGTACTGTATTACACGTTTTGCACTCTAGTATACACTGTCACATGTGTGTACTGAGAAGTAACTGAATGTACTGTATCATCTTGCATCTTAAAACTGATTCTTATTTAAAATGTAAAAAAGCTGCTATTGTTAGAAAACTAGCGCTCCACTGAACACAACAGACTTGATTTGTATCTCTTAAATTTCTGACATGCAGCTTCTTGCAGGAAAGTCAACAAGGTAATAGACCTGCAAAGGTCAGGCTGCTACTTGCCTAGAAACCGGAGGGTTGGGGGGGGTTTGATGTCGAGAATATTGCTGTCCAAACACTTTGTCTAATTCTACTTATCAACACACAGGTGAGAAAATCACTGCGACGGTAATAAGATTGAGGAAAGTGTTGCATTAGCACCTTGAAGTGTAAATAGCTTCCTATATTGCCTATCCACCTTGTCAGGTTGCCTAGATAACCTGACATGGTGGAGGGTGATGGTGCTGTTTGAGCATGTGTGGGTGGGAGGGGGTTCACAGAAAAGCATATTAGCTGTGTCAAAACAGTCAGAAAAAAACACCAACTCCAGAGAATATAATTAGGAATCTTTTTTCTATCCCTCTTTCTGTTTCTGTTTTAATCTGCTATTGATGAAAGACGGGTTATTTGTTTCTTCAGCTGCATACTCCGTGCAATATCCTGTCGCCCTGGCTGCCTGCTAAAAGAAATATCTGCCCCCCCCCCCCTCCTCTCTTCTCTCTTCTCCTCTGGGTTTTGCATTATAAAGAGATTTCATCTCATCCACCTTTAGCCAGGTTTTGCCTTTGATATTATTTATCAGCGCCGGTATTGAACAGTTCCCCAGTTGAATGGGCCCCCTCATCGTCTTCTACCCACAATCAATACTGTTCCACATTACATATACATCAGCAGAGTGCAATATCGCTCGCTCTCAACCTGCGGCCTAATTAAAAAGATAAGCGGCTTCGTTTGAAGCTCACTTTAATAGGCCGCTACCTTGTTTCTAGGCATGAATATTGAATAGAATCATGACTTTGTTGGAGATTTAGTTCATTTTGTATAGATTACTCTGACATGATGAAGAGTTTGAATTTCTGGATGCTGTCAGACTAGGATCACATGAAGCCACTCACGTTGGTTCATATTGCTTCACCTGAAATGTGATGCAAAATCAGGAGACTCCTGTGAGATCTCAGACTCTGTTTTTGATTGTAAGGAAACTTAGAGAAATGCAATTTCATACCGTGCTCCACCATTTAGGAAATTATACAAATAAGCCTTTTCGAGGTAATATAATTAATATAATCTGTAGTTTAAAAGGATTACAGTTTTTACCTTTGTCAGCAGCAAGGCTTTAGGGATTATGATGTCGGTCAATCTGTCTGGTCCATGTGTTCAACTGTGTCTTCTATCGATTACATTAATATACAACTTGGATAATAGGTTTTAATGTCACCCAGATTACATTATGGAAAGATCATGGTTTCAAATATTTAACAACACAACACTGACTTGAATGATGAGACATCTAGTGCCACAAACAGGTGAACATTTCCACTCGTTCAAACCCTTAGTTCATGACAAGATACCTCAAAAACAAAAACATTAACATGCTAATGTTAGCAACATTGTGCATTACCTTCAAGCTTGTCTGTGCCACACCAGGTTAGCAGTGGCTCAGTCTCTAGGTGAGTCAGGTAGGTGAAGAAATCCTTGAAGTCTGTGAAGTCTGAATTTTCTCCAGTTGTTCACTTCCACTTAGTAAAGAATAGGATGAGAACCAGGATTTACCAGCTGTAAAGTAAATATGTAGGCTAATGTTGCTATAGTAGCCAAAGTAATCCTTCCCGTGGCCTACATGTCATGGGGCTTACCGTCCATTCAATTTCTGTCAGTCTAGTGAAGACAGTTTGGCCGGCTGCTGTCCTCTCAGCTCCCCACTAGCTGTGCTGCTGACTGGGCAGCTGTTCTCAGGACAGTGATGTTCATAACGGAGGTCAGAGTTGGTGTTGGTTGAACGGATGGACACTGATCACTGGTAAGAAACACAGTGTCTACACACAGTGCAGTAAACTGCAGTGTCTCCATAGTTTGGAGTTTTCTGGAGGTGAGAGAGGATCCTGATTTCTGGAGGTGAGAGAGGAACCAACTGAAATGAAGTAGCCTAAAAATTGGGGAAATTGCTGAACAATAACTACAAAAGTAAAGTAACACATTGGTGATAAATTACCATGACCATGTTTTATATATTTTTGTCTTCCTGGTGTTTGGACTCCCCTAACACAGCCTGGCCAAACTTTTTCAAAATTTCTAAAATCACCACTGAAAATAACAACATTAGCATGTTAACAGTGAGCATATAAGCAAGCTACAATATTAGCATTAACATTAGCATGCTAACAGTAGCCTTTTAGCATTCTAATGCTAATATTAGCACAGTTGAGCCTTAATACATTTGAGACTGACAAAGCAGACCTACAGCTTAGACTGATGAAAACCGAGCCAAGCTGAGTTCTCTGATTTAAGTAAGAAAATTGTTGGGCGCCACCCTTTTGACAAACTTACGTCACTTTGATTAAACAAGGTGAAGATATATCCTGGCACTGGGCTCATAAATACAAAACTGTAATTAACTGTGAGCGAGATGTTTACTTTTTTATACTGCAGTCATTATATAAGGTAGAATTACTGGTTTGATGAACAATTTTCAGGATTTTTTATAAAATTCTAATCCATTAAAAGTACGTTATATTGAATAGGTGCATATGTAGGCGGGTGACTCAGACTGCCAGACAGTTCAATCACTCCCTTTTCATAAAAGCTTTAACTGTCATAAAAACACACCAGCCTTGACTCACATTGTGAATTAGCTACCCCGCCTTCCTCAGGTCCTCTACATGTTATCCAACCTGTGCCTGGACCGGCTTTCATGTGGCCTCCAAAGAGGAAGAGGAGTAGAAGGGGAGCTAATTAAATTGTAAAACTGATAACTGATTTTTTTAGGGTCACAGTGCGTCAGGATGGGGTAGAAGTGAGCAAGGAAAGAGCAGAGGGATGAGGCAAGGTAAAGCAGGTTGGCTGTCAGCAGATACTGTGGAATCTCCACTGTTTAGGTCTTGGTGGGATTTAAACTGGCAACCACGATGGTTTTACTCCTGTACTTCACATGTAATCTCACCGTGATCTGACAGACAGAGTGTGTGTGTGTGTGTGTGTGTGTGTGTGTGTGTGAGAGAGTGTGTGTGTGTGTGTGTGTGTGTGTGTGTGTGTGTGAGAAGGAAGGATAGTTGGATCTGCCACCGAAGCCACATTCCTCCAGACGCGTAGCCAGGCCATCGCATCCCTGACTATCAGCTGCTGAGAAAGACACACACAGACACAGAAATGCAATAAACACACACAGGCACACACATTTTCACCACTCCCATTATGGCTTCCTGTCTTTTCACCAGCCCAGTGCACACGCACATACACACACACACACACACACACACACACACACACACACACACACACACTCTCCCTCTCTTGCTCCACTGCCTGCTGGCATGGGACCAAGTCCTGCATAATGGCTCTGCCAAGGCAGATATGTTCACCAGTTAACTGGCTGCTGCCATCACCAACCGCCTCCAACAGCAACACACACACACGCACACACACACACACACACACACACACACACACACACACACACACACACACACACACACACACACACACACATGAGGGACTGTCTCCGTTGCAGCAGAACTGGATGTAATTTGAATCAAACACATTCTGTTGTCATATATCTTGTCATATTTAAAAAAAAAAGTGTGCAGACCTTCAACAAGGCTGTGCTGTATTTTCTAACTTGCAAAGCTGCATTCGTCATTTATTGTTTGTTTTTGTTTTTCTATACATATTTTATTTTTGTCAGTCAACAAACTGACAGCTATGCCTTTTTTATTCAAGTATTGGTCAGGTGTGCAGAGGTATGAAAAACCACCTTGCAAATTCCTTTCTCATTCCTCATACTGGTTTTTCCTCCACTGTCCATGTTCACTGCTGATCCACACTGGCCGCCTTAAGGATGAGACATTTGTGTTCAGGGAAGAGACGGGAGGAGTGTGAGTGTCATGGCTCAAACAGACGGACTCTGTCACAGCGGGTATTCCAAACACAGCAGGAATATAGGTACCTGTAAATGTGATTTTTTATTTATTGATCTCTTGTACCAACAGCATCTGCCAGTCTCCCTCACTGCGATGACCATCTTCTTGCCCTGCCTTTGAGGGTGACCATGATGATGCAATTTGGCTTTTCTGACATGGTGGGCAACATATCATTTGAGCTTGTTCTTTTTGAGTAAATACATACATAATGTATACTGTACTTTAGTGAAGTGTACTTGCCTTTAGTGAAGAAAGGATCAGTTAATCCTAGCACAGGAAGAGGAGACCGCCCTCTCTAGAAAAATGACAGCATTGTTCAAACACTTCAAACAACATGTATTTACGATGCTCTTTTCCTTACATATGACATATCGCCTACAAGTGACTGTTCTCACCAGTCAAGAAAAGCAGTGGCCAGTCATTAAAATTGCATCAATTTACATTGACGAAGTGGCAAAGGTGGAAGTCTTGATGAAGTCTTATCTAACAGACCAAGATCACAATTCACGTCCTGTCTCTTCTTTTATTCTTAATCAAGTTTTAGTTGCGTAAAGTTAACCAGACTTTAACCAGTGAGGTGGCAGATCAGAAAACCCACATGAGTAATTTTTGGAACCGTCATGGGTCGACAAATTACCTGTCTAGTCATTTAGGTATGAGGTTTTGTTGCAAAGATGATTTCTAGCCACTAGCTCCTTAAGCCTCTAATTGTGACCAGAATGTGTCAGCTAAAAGGCCTGAATGTAAAGAAAAAATTTACAGTTGTAGTTATCAGGTTGAGTCATCTTGCACCTCAGACACTTCTACAGCTTCCTGATATAAATGTAAACTGTTTGCAAGTTGTTGCACAGGTCACATCGATATTCTGCCCAGCAGACGGTTTAGAGGTCAGAAGGTCAGGGAGGAACTGCCTACATGCAACATAAACCTTCCTTTAATACCCTGAGATCAAACCCGTTAAATGAGGTCACCCGCTGGGTCACGTTTGCATTTCCTTCGTCGTCCTCGTCCGGCCCAACAGAGACCCTCAGATTTTCTCAGAGTTTGTCCGAATGTGAATGCGATATTGCCGATTTTCTCCGGGGTCACGGATCAAGAAGCATCAGCTCTGCGCTCCCCCACTGCGGGGATGGGCGGGTTACCGGCTGCCGTGGATGCAGGCTGTTTGCCGGATCTTGACAGACACAGTGTGTGATTTGCTGCGACAAGCGGAACAAATGTCGGTAATGAGGTCACCTTGGGCTCCAGGTCTGCGTCCGACTTTCAAGCCTCTCTCTCTATCTTTTATACACACACACACACACACACACACACACACACACACACACACACACACACACACATCGCTCCAGAGGAAAATCACAAGGCATTCAGAGCCATCTGAATGAAAATGAGCTTGTAAACAAACCAACAGTTATAGACAGATTATCTAAAGCACTTTATCTGGAGGTAAAAATGAAAGAGAGTGCATGAAAGTGAACGAAATGTCTGTTTCATCCCGCACTGCACAAGAAAACCATGTATGTGCACAACTAAAGCAAGTACGGTAGGATTTCTATGCAGCCTCAGGCAGCGTGATCACAATGTGGTTTTGAATTTCATCCTTTGCTCACCTTCACTAACAGTTTCCATCAAACTGCAACCTTCAAAACATGACAAGCATGGAAAGTGAATTTGTATTCACAAGAAATCCAACGCCGTACCTGATGAAAACCTTGTCCAGATGCCTCAGATTGGAACAGATGAATTTATTACATTTTAAGAGCTTGCATATTAATGACGGAAATAAAATATTTCACTCAGGACATCAAAATATCATATCATATATCATGATAATGCTGTAATAATTATCACAAAAGCCATTATTGCCAACAACAACAAAGTCTTAATATAAAATCCTGAATTTGTTTCTTTTTCTGGTGTATACATCAGCATATATGTGTTTGTGTGTGCAGTTCTGTGGGAGTGTTTGTGTTTGTCTTCCAATCTAATTGTGTTCATAAACCCATCTGTGTTTAGTATGTGTATCTGTGTGTGTTCAAACCACTGCGTAAGTGTGCTTGATGCTGTTAGTGTGTGCATTTTTGTTTCTTTCTAGCTGTGACATGCTAGTGTGTGTGTGTGTGTGTGTGTGTGTGTGTGCGCTCTGTGTCAGATCACATAAGAGGACTTGCTCGCCGAAGGGCAGATTGAAACCAGAAGCTTCTCAGGAATCAAACAACAGCCGGCTCTGAAAAAGCAGCAGAGGAGAGAGATAAACAACCTCAGATAATTATTCCTTCTAAAATAACCACCTACATTACATTCATATAAAACATGTAAGCGTGATATGATTTAGACAGTAATGATTATTGAAGGATCAAAGAAATACTTGTTACATTCACAATTGAGGTACAAATTCTTAACTTAAGCCTTTCTGACTGAGTCTGTGGGGGGTGGACTGAATAACAGAAACATCTTACAATATAATACACTCCAGTACACTGATATCACAAACTACACCCTCGCAAATGATCAAAGTTAATCAAAAATGTTTCTGTCACAGTAACATTGTAGGACTTTTTGCAGGGCCATTGTACACTAAACAGGTGTTATTTTGTCCACCCCGGCTCGGTTCTGTCAAAGCTTAAAAAGTCTCCTTATCTGTAAAGATGTTGTACATTTAGTGTTTCAACCTCTGTTGATCAGAATTTTTACTTTCTTACTTCCAGTTCCCTTAAACTTTGTCATCTTTAATTTGATTCCAACCTGTTGTTTTCCTGCACTTATTGTAGATCGGATTTGAGACAAAAAAGAGGGACGACAAGTCGGGTACAAATAGAAAGTGCATCTGTCTTCTAAGGGACGAGACACTTATATATTGTCCCAGTCATGATTATAGGGGAAGCTATGGAAATGCTATAGTGATTGTATTATGCTTGTCCCACCTACTTGACTTTGCACTTTGCTCTCTGCAGCCTAACGATGAATATAAGATGTTATCTGAAAAACTGCACTCACAGTTTGCCCAGAAATCAGAATGAATTGATTGTTTAGGTGCAGTAAACATGCAGTACTGGCTTTGGAGACACTGGTAAAGAGACATGGACATAGAGATACAGAAAAGGCACGCATCGCTCAGGGCCATCGGACCTCATTCACATCAAGACGGACAGTAAAAAGACATAACTAGTAACAGTAACTATAGATGTAATTACAAGTTATGTTCAGTTGTTTTTTTTTAACTATATATAATTGTAGTGAATTATTTAAATTTGATTATTTTGATACTTGGATGTCAATGTCTCTCATCCATTATTGATTGGGGCGTTAACTAATGATTAGCTGCATAGATTTTTATTGAGTAGGTTTAATATGTAAATGTCAAATGCTAGTAAAAATCAAAAGTTCCCAGAGAACCATGGTGAAATCTTCAAATTGTTTGTTTTGTCTGCCCAACAGTCCAAAAACCAAATATTCAGTTTTACAATGACATATAACTATTTGTCAACAAAATAGTTGTTGTTTAATAGATTCATTCACAAAACACCTTCAATTTCACTCTTTTCTTTCATTGAAATTTGATATCAGTGCACATCAGGAGTTGTTTTGTGAAGTTTTAATTGATCTTTACACTGTTCCTGCTTGTCATCAACTTGCCTCGTCTGTTTCTGCAGCAGTTATTAATAATGTCTTACGTCTCCCAGAATGCCTTCCCCCAGCCCCCAAAGAGAGGATTTTGAATTTGTTCTCAATCAGAGCTGACTGTACAAGATTATAAATATAGTTAGTTATGTGAACTCTGGAGTTTAAGTCTTTGTGATTATGGCTCAAACACAAACTGCAGTCTGACTTGTGGCTGCTGAGCGTATTCGTCCCAAACAACCAATGTGTCGACAGCGCAGACATTAGCTGTAGCTAGCTAACAACATGCACTGTGTGCTTTGTGTAACCGTGCAGAACTTTACTGGGACTTGCAGTTCTTTCTGTTATTTTTCTCCAGACTTTCTCCTCTTGTCACTGTATGTTTATCAAGTAGAGTCATTCAGCTTCGGGAGGCCAGACATTTTTCATGTGAGATACAGTAAAACATTTTTAAAATTCACTCCCTATTCAGTCTGAACGCACCTTTAGACCTCTGATGTTACATTTTGGAATTATCACCAAGTAAGTAGAGAAAATACACTACCAATCAGCAAACTGGTCCAGGAATAAAAACTGCATCACCAATATTTCTTTTTGAGGCATTTTAAGGTTGTCTTCTTCCTTTAAATCCGTCTGTGTACTGTAAACTCCTGACAGCCTCTACCTGCCTCTCTGTCTTCCTTCAACATAGAAAAGGTATTAATGATGGTGAACTCTTTCATCCCCGTACCTGTTGTTGACACGCAATAACTCAGAAATTGCTTGGCCCTGCAGGTAAAAGCCGGCCTTGGATACACTGTAGGCTCCAGGGAGGAGTAATATCTCCCTTTTATCCTTTGAATCTGTCCCGCAGATGTAGCTTCTGAGTGGGCTCTGGCAGCCTAATGCCAGTTTACCCACCGGTCACTTTCATTTTTAGCTTCTTTTTTTTCCCAAGTCTGCTAGCGTGGCCCAGTATTTGGCATCTTTTTTTTTAATGCCAGAGGCTGTCCTTTATTTACAATCTAGACTCTATCGCTCGGGCTCCTGAGGGGGACCGCCGGAGTTCAGTACCCTTCCCAACACCTCCCTCCCTCTGCCGCCTCTTTCTGCTCAAAGTCATCTGGCATTTCTCCAAAGCTGAGCCATCCTCACCCAGCAAGAGTTTATTATTATTATATTGTGGTTGTTAATATTATCATTAGTAGCAGTAGTAGTGGAAGTACAGTAGTAATAGTAGTAAGGCACAAAAAATGCCTTATTTTTAACCTCCACCCAGATACCCCTGCGATAGAGCTACAGTAGCTTGTCAGTTTCCGGTGTTGCTGTCACTTCTTCGAATTTATCACTTTACCAGATTTTTTCCCCGCCTGGATTGTAATTAGGAGCCGTGGGACAAGATGGCTTGTTCGGCAAGGATAACGTCTTGATGTGAAAGGCTCTCTTATCATGGATTTACCCATAAGGCCACCGTGCCCCCAGGCTGTGTTGATACCAGGATGTGTGCACTCTGCTGCCGTCCTGCTCGGTGGTTTGTCTTATGTGGCCATCGCAGTGGGAGGCAGGCTGCAGGCAGGAGATGTGTTTGTAGAAGTGAAAAGTGACTAAATTCATCCCTTACATTTTTCTTTAACTGCTCTTGCACAAATGAGCGAAGGTCAAAGAAATATATGTTGACAGGCTGATGTGACAGGCTGGTTGATAAAAAGATGGCCTTCGATTATTGATGTTTGTAAGGCAACAAAAGAGCCAATTAAAATGTTTTATTTTCAGAAAACTTAATTTTAGTTTTGGTTTTAGTTCTTGATAACCAACCAAGAAACCACACAATCACTCCATATATTAGTTAACCATTATTTAATATGATGTTGACTCATGTAAATGCAAAAAAATAGCATTATATCATAAAAAGGTACATAAAAGAGTGGTTTTGCCATGAATTCCCCACATGTAAAGATTTAGCTTTAAATAAAATGTCTAGCTGTGTATAGATATTGAACAACAGCTAGTGTGAAACCACTGACAGGAATGCGTATCGCATCACCCGCATGCACATGTGCGTGCGTGCATGAGACAGACAAAACAGGGCCTTACTCAAAAAACTGCTCCATAGCGCTACTAGAGGTCAAAAACTCCACAGGGTACTTTTAAGTTTTTGGTCCTGTTTGTTTGCCTGTTTGTCTGTTAGTTTGCAGAATGTGTCATAAACTGTCCTACTCATACTGTAGAAGTATGGTGGAAAGTTAGGCCATGGGCTAAGGATGTATTAATTAAGTGAAATAGTGGTTTGGCAAAAACAAAATCATGAATCAAAGCACACTTACAAAGTTTTGGTGAGGGCTCATATTGTATTCTTTGTGGTTGAAAGCTCCTGAAAAAGCCAGTAAGAGGACTTTAAGTTAAGATTTGTTGTGGTGCAGATAGTGGACATTACTTAAGCACTTTAACTTTTCACTCATAACTCCTGAATTATCTCACATACATTTTTTTGTCCTGGTTTTCTTGGTTCAACACGTATCTATCCATATTCACCCATTTCCACTAGCTCAGATTTTGCCATTTTGATTATTTTGTGCACTACTTTACCAGTCATCCTACAAATGTTATCTGATCACCAAATTTGATACATTAACATATTTGAATGATGGCACCTAAGTCACCTCCATTCACTGATGAAGACCATGACATACGGTTGAAAGCTCTAGAAAAGCTTAAAAAGTGGACGTTTCAGTTGAGATGATTTTGTCACATTCTTTATTTGGTTCTACACCATTTTAACTAACTCTTGAAATTAGATTAGCACTTCACATGATATATTTAAATGGCTGTCGTCTATCACTGTGTGTAGTTTGATGCAGAATAAAACCTTTTCTGATATTGAAATAATAACTTTAGAGGATTGTGCAGTCTTGGCACATCTGAATGCTTTTCGTTTACTAATGCAGCTGGTGATGACATCTTGAAGATAGTGCATGACTCCACTCATCCACATCAAATTAAACATAAGTAGCTGATTTTGAGTGAAATCATTAACTTAGCAAAATTTGATTGACTATCTGATTCTTGCTTCAAAACTCTTTTCTTTATCTTGGAGTCCAGTGCTTCATTCCTTTTCAAAAACTTTAGTGGAATTAGAAAACCAGTACAGCTCTTAACTGCTCCCTTATTTTCTTATATTGGCTGTCTCGTGCCAGGGTCAGTTTTGCTATATGTTTTACCAAGATTTCTTACACAAAAGCGACACGTTTCTGTTATGGATTCCAGTCGATACAGATCCAAGAGAAGCAGCCATAATGTGAACAAGATGAACAACCTTGAGTGTCTTACAGATAGATTGTTGCACAGGCGAAGTGAGGAGGCGGGGGAAACGATTGAAAGCTCAAGGTTTTCTCCTCCAGCGTTTGGACTGCTTGTCCTCCCTCCAGTGATAATGGAGGATATTTCCTCTTAAGTGGAATTTCAGCCGAGGAGAAGCTTGCGCAATTCCCTCATGAGAGCCGCTGCCTGACTGGCGAACCACCTGTCCTTGGCTGCAACGCAAAGCCAGCGGGCTGCATGGGGATGAAAACACACACACATAGTTGCATGTATGTGAGCATTTAATATGTAAGATTGTCAGATTGGAAAAGCCAGTCAGAGCACCAGTCCTCCATCAAAAAAAGCAGCATACATAGACATACTCACACAATCACAACTCATCATATACATGTGACAAAATCACATTGTAGGGCCAGTGTAGGGCTTAATAGTGCATTGGCAGAAGGAAATGGAAAGTTTCACCATTGTATCTCATTGCTGCTTGTTGCACAGCTCAGCTGTAAGTTGTTACTGTATATTACTGAACTGGCTTCATTCAGGCAATCCTTGACAACTCGTGAATTTGTGAAATATCACGTGACTGTGTTGTGTTTACTAGATATTTGTGTTCAGGTAGTGAACTGGACAATTAAAAAATTGCCGCAAGGATATGTGATTAATCACAGCACAAGTACTTGATCTGAAATGCACCATTAGTTTTTGGACTGTAGGGTTAGACTCTCATTTGAGCACGAAAAGCAGCTTCAGTCTGGCCTTCAAGTCTTCTAAAGGACACATCTTCATGGATACATAAGAGGAATGATCTGAAATGGTGGATTGAAACAGGATGAAGACAAGAAGGATGGGTCCGGAAGTGGCACTTACTCCAAGAAGTTGAGAGTTTACATTGGAAGTTGAGCTTGGTCCAACTTCAACATGCCAGACATTGTGTCTTGGCTCAGTTGTTAAGGTTTGGAAACATTTGCAAGATGATCTTTCTGCCAGTTGTCACTCTAGGACACAGTGCATCTTTCTTTCTGATCTGATGGTCACATGAAACCCCTCTCCACTTGGCACTGACATGCGTAGTGCGTGATCTAAATGCAGCTCAGCAGATCAAAAATCACGCAGAACCCAGGTGCGAATGCAGCCAAGATGAATGAAGATCCAACTATCCAAATTGCTAGAGATGACTTTGGCAACAAAGTTGATAATCTTTGTATTGGAGCTAAAGCACACAGAAATTAATTTGAACATGTGGATTCTCCTGGAAGCTCAGAAATAAAAGACGTGTCTTGTAGGTTAGACAGTAACAAATATCATGTCAGAACTCATGGATGGACAGCAAGCAAAAGAGAGCAAGAGCAGCTTTGAGAGATGTAAATATGGCGTACATGAAAACCTGCATTTTGGTAAAGGAAAGAGATTTTAGATCAGAAAACTTCACATATGGTTGCTCCTGAGCAGGTCGAGCTAATTATATTTTTTATGTTTACCATGTCAACCTGTCCCGTTCCCACTTTGTAATACATCATTGTACTGTCTGAAGCAACCCATGCTGCAGTACCTGGTGATCAGACAGCGAAGGAAAGCAAGTGGCTGTCTGGCCAGCGCCGCCGCCGTCAGCTCTCTCCCTCTCACTCTCTAACATGCTCGCTCACCCAGTCAGCCGAGAAGATGAGTCATGTGTACTGTAAAGGTCATCCATCAGAGAGAGAGCAAGTGAGGCAGGAGAGGGAGATAGAGGGGGAGAGGAATGGAGGGAGAGTGATGGAGGAGGGAGGCGTTAAGTGTTGGCTTTTCATGTCAATTTTTCTGTCAGGAGCAGTAAGTGGGGCCTCTCTTCTTCTTCTCCTGGACCTTTTCTTCTCGCTCTTACTCAGCAGTATCACCTCTGACGGCAGAATGGCCACTGGGCCAACGCAAAATCATTTTCTATATAAGTATTAACATTTAGGTTTTAATGTAAGATGCTGTAGCATAATTCTCTTGACATTTTTATATGTAATGCAGTAAAAGAATTTTCAACAGGCTGTATTTCTTTTACTAATTTATAATTTACTATTTATAATATGTTGAACAGTGAAGTATTACTTGGAAAAATGATTACATGTTTACAATAGCATGTTTCATTGTATAACACTGGTAAAAAACAATTCGTTTCATGTATTTAATGATAAAATATTGTATGTAATTGTAGAATCAACAAGAATCTTGCTCTGATTAGAAAAAAATAGACAACTGCAAAAACCTTTCAACTGAAAGGTAACAGACAGACGGGAGGCATTTTCACTGACGGCGCGCTGATTTGCTTTTGACACCAACCTCTGCTGATACAAGCTGTTTGGAGTTCATTAAAGGAATAGTTTAACATTTTGGGAAATAAGCTTATTAGCTTTGTTTCTAAGCTAGTTATATGAGAAGATTGATATGAATATCATGTCAATGCATTAATATGGAGCTAGAACTTCATAATTTAGGTGAATAGCCTAGCCCAGTATAAAGACTGGAAGCAACACCTTTAACACTCATTAATTAACATGTTATATCTCATTTATTTAATCAGTGTACAAACAATAATGTAACAAACAATGTCTTTTTTGTTTTAGAGGTACTTAACATGCTGTAACTACTTAAACCTTCAATAACTGAGTTTTTGGCCACTTGGGGGCAGCGGAAACAAGTTGTGAACATATAGCAAACATATCAACAAACAGTTGCTTATTTACACATTCAGCAGTTATGGAGAAACATTATCATTCATTTGGAGTTGTGTTTCTGGCGACCTGGTGAGTGTTCATTCTCTTTTAACTCTCTTATTGGTCTCTAGCAACTCCTGAGGGAGATAAGGACCTATAATTAATATGCTTGCACCTTTTCTACGACAAGTCAGATATTGTACACTTTCATGGAGAATCACACACACGTGTCACATGTTGCTTCCCATTCAGTGTGTGCAGATCAGAGCTGGTCATGTCAAAGAGAAGAGGAGTGTTAATGGTTTCTGAAGGGCTGTGTGTGTGATGCAGAGCTGTCTCACCATTCCTTGTGGCAGAAAGCTCACACATTTCCTATTGACATTTTACATAGGAACTGTGTCCTGCTACATTTGCTCATGTTCATGTTCATCAGTAGTTTGATTACTTCTTAAACCTAGTCTGTAGTCCTTTACAGCGCCACGGGCAAAGCAAGTGTGTAAGTGATAACTCCCTGCAAAATCAAACTCCAACTCAACTCACCCCTCGTAGACTGAAAAGGTGGTTGTTTAAAGTTTGTAATTTCATCCTTCAGAGAGAACAGCAGCTGTAGTCAGCTTGAATTCATGTCGATGAATTCCAAAGGTCACAATGGGAAAAAGTATGAAACCTCTCAAACCTGCATTATCCATTTCTCTACTGTCCGTCTGCATGGTTAGTGTGTTCCAAAAACTTTAGAGAAGTTTCATTCTCTTTAGTTTGATGTGTTTTTGCCATTGGACCCTTTTAATCAAACTATTCCAAAAATGGCTGGATGCTGTTTCTATTTGCAACTCATAGGATGCTTCCTGTGGTCACATGAGACCAACAATATTTTTGGATATAACATTCTGGCTAACAATATTCCAATTGTGAATGTGATTAATTCCATTGCTGACACAACTTGCCAGCTTTGGAATCCATTTTAACTGATATGTATTGATGCTGGCTACATCTGCTGCTGTGCCTTATGTTACAGTAAATACCTGCCCATCTTGTGCTAAAACAAATGCTAAGCATCATTTACAGAAACTATCCAGTTTCTCCAGTGCATGTCGGACGGTCTGTCAGGGAGTTCCTCCTGTGTCTGAAGATGGAGAGTTGTTACCTTTTCCACGTCCTCCCTCGCCCCTCGGCTGGGTGATGCTTGGCTCGGCTGTGGGAGGTTTGATAGATGGCGTCCCCAGCTTTGGCAGCCTTATCTCCGGCCCCGCCAAGCGATCATCATCTGCCACTTATCAGCCCTATAAACACCCCCCACAAACACTCTGCTTTGGAGGGATGGGGAAGTAGGGAGAGGAGAGGTAAGGAGGGAAGAGGATAAGAAATAGGTGGCAAGTAAAAGTGAGGGAGGCAGGGAGAAGAAGGTGAGAGAAGAGGGGAAAATTTGGGGGAAAGGAGGATGGAATAGAGCACAGGGCAAAGGCAGGGCTAGGTATCATTTGAATTTTTTTGGATGCCAATACAGTACCTGAATTTAGGTACCAATACCAAAACAATACTTTTCCTTACTTTCAGAAATCTTTTTTTTCCTACAAAACTATTTTCTTCATTTAACAAAAGAACTGTGATAAATTTATAATGTTGTCTAAACGAGGGAGGCCAGAAATCTTGGTGTAGTCATGGACTCAGACCTGAATTTCAACAGCCACATTAAAACAATTACAAACTCAGCCTACTACCACCTTAAGAATATATCCAGAATTAAAGGACATATTTCTCAGCAGGATTTGGAAAATCTTGTCCATGTATTTATCTTCAGACTCAACTACTGTAACAGTGTCTTTACAGGTCTCTCTAAAAAATCGCTCAGACAGCTGCAGCTGATTCAGAACGCTGCTGCTCGCGTCCTCACTAAGACCAAGAAAGTGGATCACATCACTCCAGTTCTAGGGTCTTTACACTGGCTTCCTGTCTGTCAAAGACTTGATTTCAAAATACTACTGTTGGTCTATAAAGCACTGAATGGTTTAGGGCCAAAGTACATTTCTGATCTTCTGCTACGTTATGAACCATCCAGACCTCTCAGGTCGTCTGGGACAGGTCTGCTTTCTGTCCCCAGAGTCAAAACTAAACATGGAGAAGCAGTGTTTGGTTTTTATGCACCACATATCTGGAACAAACTCCAAGAAAACTGCAGGTTGAATAATGATTAATTTCCTGCACTACACTGTAACTTTTACTCTCCTGTTTTATCTTTTTATTTTCTATTTAACTCCTTGTTTTTTGATGTCTTTTTATATTGCCCTATGTTGCTTTTATGTTTTATGTAAAGCACTTTGAATTGTCTTGTTGTTAAAATGTGCTATACAAATGTACTCGTTTTTATCTAAATCAGGAACTCTCTGATCAAAGAATAAGTAAAAAGATTACAAACCCAATCAGACATTCAATGCCATCTTTTTGGTTTTTGATATTAGGTGCTACACACCAACAAGTCCTCCAAACTAAACAATAAAATAGGTTGTTTGTAATTACCATAAAAAATGATCCGTATGAGCGTTTTCTGATCTGGCGCTCCCATCGTCAGGATGACATTGTTTGTCAGTGCCTTCGAAAGTTGTGACAAATGACAGTTACCGTTACGTTTTATGATACAGTATGCCACCATAGTTAAGGTCTGGTTAGGTTTAAGCACAAAAATGGCTTGGTTCAGGTGGTTAAATTGCCTCAAGTGATGTGACTTGAGTCAGCATCGGTTGGGGCTGAAGACTATAAGTTTGAAAATGAAAAAAATGGTGGTGTAGCCTCTTTGCTTGAGGCTACATTAGCCATGACCAACATAACACACCTGAATTTCCAACCAAACTCTTGGCGGTGAAGTTGCATTGTGGGTAATGTAGGTGCCAAATTTGGATAGGGAAGAAGGCTGCGTGGAATACAAGAAGATATCTCTGGTTCTGCTGCATCGATTTTAATCTTTTTTTTTTCTTCTGTCCGTCCTGAGTCTGACAGTGTGTTAGGAGTGCAATGCTAAATTGAAGGAGTACTCTTTAAGGAAAGATTGTTGTCATGGTGAAAAGAAACCAGTGTTAACGGTTGGTAGGAGGCGGGATGTGAACAGCAGCCTCCCATGTCAAAGTCACATGGGTTTGTTGTTGCTAAGTGTGGATACTTTCATTTTTTTGTTTGTTTTTTAAAACAATTGTCCTGGGATATTTGAATATTATTAGTTGTTTTTACAAATATTTTACAAAGTTTACAAAAGCTGTGTTACAAGGAATACCGGTGTCACTTTTCAGTGGATACGATGCGAAAATTTTCATACAATATCATACAAACTTATGTAGAGAGGAGAGAAAGGAGAGAAGACAGGGAAGAGGCATCAGTTGGGTGATGGAAAAGGAGATGCAAGGAGAATGGGAAGGGGGGAGACAGATTTATGATGAGAGGAAGAGAGGAGACCCGAGGAGAGAACAGTAGTGGCTAGGAAGAAAGGTAAGGAGGGAAAGGGGACAGATTAGGAGATAAAGAAGGAAGAGAGTAAAGAGGAAGTAAGGTGAAGTGAATAAAGGGAGAGAGGAAGTGCCAGTGTAGGAAATAGCTGAGACTGGAGGCAAAAATTGCACAAATCCAGTTTGTCATCACATTTCTGGAGCCAGGACAGGGTTTTATTTCATTTTCCCCCCCACATACTGGAGGTCAGTTCTATTTGTGGAGTATTGGGTTTTACTACTCAAACTCAATTTCTCAAAGGTCACCTCCACTTGGGGAATATTAGTTTTTATGACAATTCCCTCTCAGAAAGAAAACCTCTTTTACACACTTCCCAACTGCTCCAGTGGGAGAGTGGCTGTATACTGCGTGAATGCCAAGCAGCCAGTGAATGAAAACAAAATCTCCCAGTAAAAACAGAGGTTAGAAACATGTTGTTGGTTTATTTGGGTTTATATTTCATAGTGTGAGCAGTAATCTGCTAATGAACGCTTGTTATTGAGATAGGGCTTCCTGTCTCAGTTCCGCGAGGCCTCGGCTGATGCGAGGTCATTAATTGTTGTGGGTGGTCGGGAGACTGTATGTTTTCCTGCTGAGGTCCCCAGTGTCATATCAGCTTAATGAATTGTTTATGTAAAGTACTAGTGTTTAATACCTGCCTTTTTAAAATGTGAATGAATCAAATGGAGCAGAAGCAAAGAGCTAAATGTCATCAATTAAAGCAGTGAACAGTGTTCAACACAACAAGGTAAACAAACACATTATGGTTGTTGTGTAAATGTATCTGGATAATGGCTGAGTTCTAAACATCACTTAGGGAGGGGTGGACTCGACGATCTTGATGTTAACTTTACAGCAAAAGGTTACATCATGCTACTGTAGTAGGCAAAGTCAGATCAAATTTTGTAAAGAAATGTTGGTTAAATACCATCGGAAAATACCTCTAATATTTTCCTATTCTTGCCTTAATGTTTGGAGGCAACATCTTGAAGGAATTTTGAAAGTGGATCGTTGGAGCAGATTTTTTCAAAATCTAGCAGCAACTCTGATACTGACACAGTTCATGTAGATGCTCCACTAATCAAATTGTTTCATGTTAACAATGAATCAAAATGTATCTGTCATAGTGAAGAACCTACAGAGCACACATCTACTATACAGTTCAGTCTCAACACTTTCATCAACAATGTTTCTCTGATAAACCCACTGTACAAATACCTGCAAAGCACCAACCAGCAGACAGACAACGTCAGACAAAGTCAGAGAGCAGCTGGTGAAAAAGTGGAACATCTAGCAGCTAAAGAGCCAGGTACTTTCTCAGGAGTTGGTGGAAACCAAAACAGAGTTAAAAGGAGAGTGTTTATTGGAGTTGCATTCATCTGATGGACAAAAAACAACAACAACAAATCACTCAAATGGGACGTTAATGTTGCTCTGTGGCTTCTTAAAAGAGTAGGCAGAAAGCAACACATTCAACCTCTACTTGAATGTTTTTTTTTTACTGTATGTCTAAAGAAAAGTGTAATTATAGAAAATTAACTATAAACTTAGTATCTTAGTTTTCCTAAAAAGTTTCGAAAGATTGAACTTGTCTTCTGCTTCAAAGAAAACACACAGACTAACTGAAAAAATGAAGGATTAATAAGGTATGAAGAAAATAACAAACACAACAGATGAAATAACAGATGTTGAGTGGTGAAATAAACCTGATCTTATTGGCAATAGTGAAGAGGTATGTGAGCTGACTACTACGACTACAAGGCGCTAACGTAACGCTAGGGCAATTAGCATATCTAAATAGGAATTAATGTATTTTATTCGACATCAGCTCTTTATCACAGCAAAACCGTGGTTTAGCCTACTGCTTTCACGCCGATAACTCTTATTCCTTATTCCTTCCGTTTGAAACTTTAACACAGCTCATGTTGTTCTGAGTTGTGAATTTAACCCAAAATGTCACATACTCAAACATCACTATACATACCATACAATCATGATTTGAGACATAAGAATAGCATAGTGGTTATAAAACATTCAGAGAAAAAGTATTCAACCAGACTGATCTGAGACTTTTCATTAATTTTAACACACATTCTTAACACTATTAAGTGGCATAAGGTTAAACAATACAGTTTGCTTTAATACAGTATAATAGCTACAATATTATACTGTTTCATAATGGCGATGGTTGCAGACTTCTGTCTGTTGGTCAGTAGGTGGCAGTGTTGTCCCCTGGTAAACAAGAGGTTAATTCCCAGAATTCATAACTTGCTCATTTCATGTCCTACAAAAATAAAAGTTGGGTTACACATCAAGAAAATATGTGCTGATTAATGTTAGCTGGATTACTGATTGGTTTTATGGCTAACTCACATTAATTTAGACTTGGGTTACAAAGCAAGAATATCACATTTGGTTTAATTTAGGGATGTACTTGCGTTTATGATAGGTGTCTGGCAAACCTTATCTAAGATCACATCAGGGGGTGAGAGAAGAAAGAGTGTGTTGGTTTGCACGTGTGTGCGTGTGAGGCAGATAAGGGAGGAGAATATGTTGTTTTTAGTCTCTCCTCCTTTCTAATCCAGAGAGTCAATTTATTGTCGTTAAATTTTGCTGTTGCTCCATTAGCATGACAAGACATGTCTTTCCTCTGGGAAAAAGAAAGCTCTGATCTTGTCTGGTAAGTATCCAAATTGGCACCTTTACTGCTTGAGAGGGTGTAGAGGTCAGTTGGGTCCAGAGATCTGAGCAGACTATACGGCTGTGTGTTGGTGAATGGGGGGGGGGCATTCACCCCCTGCTGTTCTCACTACACAGTACATGATAATGTGTTGTTAATATGCATCATATCTGTCCTATTGTCTCATGTCTGTTAAATGTGAGTTAAGTGAAGACTGAGGTCTTAGTTTTGTGACAAGTTTATGTCTTGCTTCTCTTCATGAAATATTCAATTGGTTTTAGGACCAATAATTCATCCGGAAAAGTTTTGGAAAACCCTGCTCTAATTCGTTAAAGAACAAAACCTTTATTGGACTGGCAAAGCAAATATTCACCCTTATCTCAGGACCACATTGATACAGGTACAGGTTTCTAAGATTCCTTCTGACTGAAAAATGAACAGAGTTAACTTCCTATAGCTACATTATTTAGCAAGTTGATACTGGATCAAAATGACAGTGAAATGACTGGATCAAAACTACAGTTTTAGTGCTCCTTTACTTCTTCTTTGAATTGAGTTTTTTGTCATAGTCTATTTCCTGTTTCCTCGCCACCTCTTTCCTTTTGTCTTTCCTTTCTACCCTCCTCCATCTATTTTTGTCCCATTTCCCTCTTCCTCTTTTTTGGCTTCTTTCTGAATCTCCCCATTCCTTCTTCAAATAACCCCCCTTTCTCTCATTTTTCAGTTTTCCTTCTCCCTCGCCTCCTCCTCCTCCCTCACCCCTTCTTCATCTGTCTCTTTCACTCTGTCTCCCACCTCTCATTTTGTCTCCCCCATCTGTCTATCACCCTCTCTCCTCCTCTTTTCTCTCAGTCTTCACATCTCTCTCTGTCTCTTTCTCTCCTCCCTTAATGGTTTCTCGTCCCCCAGGTGGCCCTGGATGCCATTTCGGCCCCCTGCTTTTGAATTTAATTACACATGGCATTGTCTTCATGCAGCCCCCCCTCACACACACACACTCACACACACACACACACACACACATAAACACAACCCAAGCCACTGCTGCTGGTTCATACTGCATCCTAGATTACTGCAGGCAATAACACCCAGTGGTGGGGGAGTGGGGGGATCAACAAGGAACAGATTGAAGGCTGAAAAGTTGATATCGGAAATCAAATTAATTCAAGTGAGAGCGAAACCATATCTAATTAAGATGCTTTTGAAAAAACGACAGGCAAATCTGTTTTGACAGAAATACTCGTGACTCATAGCGTGGATTATGAGATGAAGAGTTAATTTACAAAATGTTAGAAATGTTTGTATTTTATGATGGAAACATCATCAATTATTGCCTAAAATGGTACAGAGGGTTTGAAGAATAGTAACTACATCACCATAGAGCTACAGCGGTGAGGCATCTTAGGTTAGAAGTATTTGAATATTTGTCAACCCTCTGTGTAATCAGTATGTCCATCTCTTCTCTGTTTGTTTGTATTGCTGCAGTTTTTGTCATATGTTGTCGTAATTGACTGATATTCGTGACATTTTTTATTTTGCTCTTTGACAGGGATAATGCACACTCGCATATGTCATATAACATATCTATATATAGTATTGCCTATGTTGCTATAAAACTCACATTTTCATTTTGTTGATACACTTTTTTATAGCTGAAAATACAAATTGGCACCCAATATGACACAACTTTGTAGCAGCAGGTATGACTACATATGTTCTTGTACAAGAGGTGTAATTATTTTTACAGTGAACCTGTAGAATATACAGTCTGTTATAGTAATGCAATTTCATCCCGCGTGCAGTTTATATTCAATACTCATATTCAAAACTTGCATTTTCTGAAGTATTTCTAAACTTAATTTTTTACTTGAATAAATATTTTGTTTGTTCGCAAAGATAATTTGACTCAATGTGAGCATGGTTTCATCAGCTTTACAAACATATTTTTCAGTATCTTGAAAAAAGACTAAACAAGACTGATCATTCCACACGTATGAAAACTGTACATATCCCTTCTGGCAGTTTGTTTAGAGCTGTTTTAAGAAAAAAAAGAGAAGTAGTAATGTAGTAATGATATTTTTGCATCATTTCCTGTTGTGTATTTTGTAAGTGCACTGTATTTCAAATGGTGCACATCTCATATAGGCACAAAACTCCTCAAATGGCTTTTTAAAACATGATTTGTATCTGGAATAAGCTTATCCTCTGAAACAAATGGCTGAACTTCACTTCTCAAAACTTCTACTGGCCTTATGATCGGCAAGATTGTTTTCTTTTGGCTTTTATATTAGGTGCAACATTTTTTCTGTTGGCTTTTTTACTAGCTGCAAGACATTCAGTGATGGTTGGGAGCATTTGACCCGATCTTGCAGGGGCACAGAAAAAACAGCCAGTGATATATTTTAATTTGCTCTCATGATCAACTAATGTGATTACATCCCTGTACTGTGTCACTGCAGTGATGGCACTGTGCTGCTCTCCCTGCCTTTGGTTTTAAAGGATGGCTGTTGTTTTCTTCTCATTATGCGACTCCTGAAATGTACCCAGGAGGGTGAGTGAGAGGTATGGAGGTTGGGTGGGTGGGGGTGGTTAGTGGTTGAAATAACGGCCTGCTGCAAAGCATCTATTCTGTTGGTCCGGGACTCGTGGAGCCAGCCCGGGCCTTTCCCTTTTGTCAACAGTGAAAAATTAAGCATTTCTGAATCCCCGACACTCGCTGTGTTTCCCTCTAGGCGCCTCAGATACATTGAGTTAACATAAAGCAAAATTCAGGACAGGGGCGGCCCTGGTGACAAATGAAGTGCCTCTGTGTGTTTTGGAGGGAAAATAAAGGGGCCCTTTTTGTAGAAATGAGATTTGGTCCTCGTTTATTCCTTCAGGCCCAGTTTTTTCCCGCAGTCCAAATGTATATGAGAGGTACAATGGAAGATGGAATACTCTTGAAATGGAAAAAAGAGAATAATCTGAGTATAGATCATTTCCCTTCAACTCGCCCTCAGTCTGTAGTCCATTGCTGCTTCATTCCCATTTTGTCACATTACAGCTTATTTTCACACTGCGCTGCCAGCCAGGCTAAAAGAAAAGTCGCCAGTCGGTCTGATCACGACACTCAGCCCATTGCAGCTTCTTAAAAATGGATCCAATTTGGGCTTTGGATCCAATTTGGGCTTTGGAGAGAAAGCTCGCTGGGGTACAAATGAGGCATCTCAGCTCGCCTGTTCACGAGCAGTGCTCTCATCCGACTTGGACTCATTTGTAGTCTGCAGGAGAGGAGAGGAATGGATGGTCCGGATAGCTCTTGGCTACATTTCGGAGAGGCCGCAGTGCCGTGGTGTTGGGAGGTCCAAAGACTTGTTCGCTAATTAGAGGGAGCTCGCCGCCTGTGATGTAGTCACGCTCGCTGGCCACGTGGCAAGTCACTCCGGGGAACCAGACGGGCAACCGTGTTGCTGTGGAGTTTTCTGATTCCCTCCCAACGAAAATCATGCACTTTCATGTTTGTTTGTGTTTGGGTATATCAGGCTTTTTACTCTCATTCTGTGTCAGGAATTAAATGTGTGTGTATGTATGTGTGTGTGTGCAGGTGTTTCTGTGAGTGTGTATGTACGTGTGGGTGTGTGAGCCTGTCAGTTAGGCTTTCCTGCAGATGCAAGTCAAATAGGTTCTGCCTCACCAATTACCAAAGGCACTTTAGGCAACAGAGTCTTTACTTGTTTCACTGAGTCTGGTCCCAAAGTTAGCTGCTGTTTAACATATCTGCCTGTGTTTCATTTGAATTTAATTAATCCTTTAAAACATTTTGGAGAAATGCTATGAGAAAAACTACAACTTTCATTCAAAGTAAGTGACAATGAATTGAAAGATGCTGTCAAAAGGATTGACAGCATCAGATTGAAACAAATAAAACAGATTTAATCTGTAAAATGAAAGTAAGATAAAGCTGCAATAATATATTATTTAGTTCTAGAGGGCAAAGCTTATGGCTCCAGAGGCTGCAAAACAAACTTCGAAACAAACTACTGCTCCCCGCTCCTCCTTATCTCTCCTAAAATTAAAACTTTTCAGATCGAAATGTGATATCGGGCAAAAAAACAGACAGGTCTGCATTCTTTTGGCCAGCAGCATGACGACAGTTTGAAACGGTCCTCTTCAATTCTTTCAAAAATGTACTGCTTGAAAATCTCAGTCTGAAAACCTCCTTATAGCCATTGACTATACTGTAGAGGTCAGACTAAAGGGGCCAGTATTCTCCGTCAGAAGTCGGACGGTCAAAGGGCTTTGGAAACCCCCTCCACCCACTCCTTTCCGATGTCGGATTAGGGAGGTCTGTGTCCGGTCATTTCTTTAACTTTCCGAAACCGATGATCTGACATTCACACCAGCTTCACTCAGTGATTGGCCAACTGTACAGAGGTGAGAAAGGAGTCAGGAATTTAACTCTATTTTTTCATTCTTGGCACAACTATTTCTGTCACATTTCATGTGAACAACCAAGTGCAACACTATGAATGCCTTCTTGGAGAGACTGTGCGCCATTATCCCCATATTTAAACAATATCGCGTCTTCCCCCTCTCTAATGGGGGGGCTGGCTTTTCACTCTGCCTTTGAATGTGGCCATGCGGATCAGATATAAACAGAGTGGTAGAATGTGTTTTATCCAATACTAATAAGAGTTGCAGTCATTTAGAAAGGTGGCATTAACATCAAGTAACCAGGAGAAACTGCAACTAACAAGAGTCATGTGGCTACAGCTTTTAAAAGTCAATTAATTCATGCAGCTTCTAAAAGCAAATCAACAGTTAATCACATACAACGGACGCTTTGCTCTCTGTGGGCTGAACCATTTGCTTTACTTCTGACCACAACCCATTTAGGGATGTCACAACTACTGTTTTACCTATGACGAGAATGGAACCTGAGACGGCAGGAGGAGAAGAGGTTGAAGAACCCAAACAAGAAGCAACCAACGTCTCCATCAGACACGTGTAACACTGAACCACAAGTCTATTCAGATGTTCCTCAGTGAACAGAAGAAGAGGAGAGGCTGACAATTCAGACACTTCAGCTTCTATGTCTCAGGGAGCTGAGCCTGGAGTCGCTACCTGCTGACAGCATTATTAAGACATGTCGGCCCACTTGGCTATCGCCGACAAGATGTACATAAGTCTCTGTCTGGGTCCTGGACACCGACCAGTCCGCCAGTTCTCGATTAGAAACAGTAACACTTCACAGTGCTTTTATTACAGTACACTGTACTGTATGTAACCTAGATGGGTCTATTTTTCATACATCATATAACGCACTTACCACGTACCAGGTATTTCTTTGCCTATAGGTTTTGCACATTGTAAAGAGCTACTCATTTAGACAACGGTGTTTAAGGTCCAGGTCTGTGATTACTCAACAGTTGGCAACACTGGCGAATTATGATCTGACAGATAAAAGACTGATTATAAAAGCTGTTGGTAAATTTGAAGGAATATGGCAGAGTCAAGGCTCGCTATTTGCATATCCTCTGTCTGCCTGGTGTGTCAACAAAAGGAGACTTGCTCTCTGTCTCCACACCAGTGCATTCAGATGCAAAGTAAAGTGAATGTAATTATGTATCCTTTATTTTTTTCATAACATTTTGTTCTGGCTTTAATATGTCCTCTGCTGGGAATTTCAATTGTAGCCCTCTATTTGTATCCCCTTAAGATGGTGAAAAAAGAGAGCTCTATGCAGGCTTTAATTTTATTTGTGTGGAAATGTGTTGTAATATTTGCCTGCCGGCAGGTCAGGTTAAAAATTCATATTTCATAAAGTGAAGATATGCTACAGTAATAGCTCATTTGGTTCTGGAACGGCAGAATTTATTGTCAAGCCCTGCGGAGGTGTTGTTGGCCTAAATCAGCAAACGTTCGTGTCTAGGAAGTGCTCAAATGATAACCCCAGTGACATCACCACCTTCACCACCTGTTTTCTATCCAGATTTCAGTGTATGGCTTGGCACTGACCTCAGTTTAAAGGATAGTTTTAGTGAGGTGAATTTAGAAATATTTGAGCGAAAAGAAACAGCAGAAATTAGATAAGAGGACAATTCATTGAACTTTCATCAAAGCTTCATAAAAGAGTATGTTTCCCACTCAAAAGCCAATGTACCGTTTACCAACTGTACAATATGATTTTGACCTCCTACCTGCTCACCACTTCACAAGCTTGAGATAATGTCTGAAATGTGATTGATACCATCAATTGTTTTTGTCTGGGAAGTGCTCACATGATAACTCCAACTACAGCTGCTTTTGCCACCTGTCCACTACAGTTCAAATTTCAATGAATGCACTCACTCTAGTTTAAAGGACAGTTGCAGTATAGTGGATGGAGAAATATCCTTGCCACATGGTTTTGATTTAAAATATCTAAAAGTGTAGTAAACAGGAACAAAGGAAGCGGTTACTACATCAAACTAAACACTATTATGGTGGTGTTAGTGCAGTCACTAGTGCAAAATCTTCTCTACACATAACTCAACAAGAAATAAGAGCCTACAGCATCACTAGCAGCTCTGTTAGGCTGTACTTAGGCACAGTGGTGCTTTGAGCTAAATGTTAACATCAGAATGGCAACATGTTCACAATGACAATGCTAACGTACTGGTAGCTTTCTTTAGCAGGTAATGTTTCCCATGGTCACCTAGCGTGTCAGCATGTTAAATTGCCAATTAGCACTAAACACATAGTAAAGCTGAAGCTGATGAGAATATTATTAGTTTTGCAGGTATTTGATCAGACACCAAAGTACTCGACAAATTAAAATTTTGGTGTTAGGTAAAAAGGCAGTCAAAGTTATTAGAATTCATGCTGTGGGGAACCTAAATGTCTGTGCCAAAATTCATGGCAATCCGTCCAACAGTTGTCAAGACATTTCCATCGATAATTGTACAATCACAAGCACAATCAGTAGGATGAAGACACACCAGCAGTGGGTACGTTAAACTGTTCTCTCTTGCTGCCTCTTGGGGCCTCCAGAGTGCTAAGTTGCTAGCGTAGAATGAAGACAGTAATGTATTGAAGAATCGAATTTCTTATTTTCTGATTGTGTTCTGTGATTTTTTTTGGAAGGACATGGAAAAACACATTAATTATGACATGATCTTGCAGCTCTCTTATGAAAATGTCAAAATTGCTGTGATATGTTTCTTAACCCAATGATGGTAGAAAATGTTTATATATAGGATGTTTCAGTTTCAGTTTCACTGGTTAAACCAAATTGCATTTCCGAGGTTTTTGGATCAATGAGGTTCTGGTTCTGCTGTATATAAGTTGTGTGTTTAAAGCTCAGGAGGAAGGAGGAAGCATTGATTTTCTGTGAATCAGTCGAGCGAAGAGTTTAAAAGCTGGTTTGGCAGAATTCGTACCATTGATTAATAGTTGCGTCTGTACACACATGGATGCATGCTGCACATTATTGTGGACACCGGAGATTGATAAAATTTTCCAGTTTAAACTACATGGAGAGTAAGAGTACTGTATTGTAGATTGCTGTTGTATTGGGAAGTTATTATTGTTTCCTTCTGTTATTATTATCAACTATTAACTATCATTTTTATTTGTTTGTCTATTTTGGTGTAGATTATAGTTTGGCTGATTTAGTTTCAAAAACCAATGGTGAGTTTTTTATGTGGGGCTGATTGTTTCTGCACATACAGGCTGGGAAAATATTCCCTATTATTTTCTGTAAAACCTAAAAAACCATAAAAATCTATGTTTGACATTTTTCATTTCATTGATGATTTTTTTTTTTACCTCTCTGTTCTTTTCTTACTGTAGTTCAGCAGAAAGCGGCTGTGGAGAAGGAAGCCAAGCTCAGCATCCTGGAGGCCGGGGTCACCGATGTGAGTACATCAGCTTACACTTTTCAATTTTCTTTTCACTTTCTATTAAAACAAAAGCTTGTATGATTAGTAGTAAAATTATGATATGAAACAGAATCAGCCTACACTAAAGGGCTAACAGTATGTGGACAACCCCAACCATGGGCATTAATCTACTGCTATTGTATACCACCTCTCTTTTGGAACCTGGCTGCAGGCATTTGCTCCCATTCAGCCACAAGCGCATTAGTGAGGTCCAACACTGATGTTGGTGATAAGGTCTGGCTCACAGTCTGCGTTCCAGTTCATCCCAAAGGTGTTGGATGGAGTTGAGGTCAGGTGGTTGTGGTTGTGCAGATCAGCCAATCCCTATTGATATCTTGTATTTCTTACTCTTTCATGTTTGGTAGTAAATCTTGATGCTTAGTCAAGTTTTTTGACTTTCTGAAGAACTAAATTCCCTTCACCCTTCCTTCCTTTCATTCTTTTCTCACTTTTTGTCACTTACTGTATGGAGTACATTCTTTATAATTGCACTTATATAAATCAATGAATAACAAAGTAGCAGATAAAATAAGTAAGCAGCACCGAAAGAAAAAGATCTAAACAACATTTCTGGTGTTTGACGCCCACTCCATTCCTGCCACCTCTCTCTTTCTCTCTCAGACTCTCTCGCTCTTGGTTTTCAACTTTTAGCATTGCTATTCTCCACCATCTCTGCGGGAAATAGACTGCTGAGCGTCTGCACTTGCCTATTGATTCAAGAGTTAGTCTGCACCGATGACGGCACGCCATTCACCATGCTTATCAAAGTGGCAGCAGCAGCGAGGTCTGAGAGAGAAATGGTTGGGGGGGGGAGTAAGGAGAATGAGGGAGAGAGAAAGAGAAATTGGGAGGAGGAAGGGTGGAATGGAGGGTCTATTGAGGTGATCAATACCTAGCTGCAAACAGGAGCCAATTATGGCCAGTCGAACCTCTGTTGTAAGAGAGAGAGAGGGAGAGCAGCAGAGAAAATCCCTCCATCACAGGCTGCCAGATAGAGGAATAGCAAAAACCAGTCAGTGAGTCACAACCTGCAACAAAACATCCATCATCACCCCATACGGTGTTTATTATAGTTTTATCATACACTGTAAAATAAGAATATTAGCATACTACATCATGGCTGACAGGTTTAAAATACAAAAAAAGAAAAGTTAGTTTCTCAAGAGCGCAGAGGAGACGATTTGTTTTCTTGCGGATGTCCAAGCTTGACTCTGTGAGGAAATTTTGAACAGGCCTGCAGGTTTGAGTGTTGGGTTTATTTGGCAGGTGGAGAAATGAATACTCATTTTCTCAATGATGCCTGTGTATATTTGAAACGAAGATAACATGAAAGTTTATTGATCCCTGTGGGGAAATTAAGTTGTTGCAGCAGCAAAGGTAATGGGGAAAAATAGCATGCAATAAAACCAATAAAGACAAAACAGTCAAACAGTAAAACGGAACATAAATTATTGTGGGGTTGTATAAGTTTATGCATCTGACAATCCAGCATGTGCAGTGCATTGGATGCGTAAGAATGACATGGAAATAGTCAACTTAAACATAAATATAAGCATTTTAAAATAATTTTCTTTTGCATCATTAGTCTTGTTTATTTGTGGACATCAATGTGTTTTTGAATCATGTGGTAGTCTTTGCTAACAGGTTTTAAGAACCCAAACCAAGAACCATGAAATGAAATAAGTGTCTCTGTCCATTTACTTTTTATAATCTTACATGTGCAATTATGGCCATTTACCTCCTTGAGGGATCATTGTGGAATACTGAAAAGAAGAGAAACAGACATCATAGTTGCTTAAGATGTTAGAGAGACTGTTGGGCAATGCAGGCAGACACACTAATGTCAAGGAACTGACCATTTATGGCAAGTAGTTATACAAGATTTGGTGAGAAAGGCTCTGCTGTTTAAGGAAGCTCCCAAAGAATCTGAGCAGTAACGAGGATTCTCCGGGGAGAGCAAATCCCGCCTTAATAAACTCATACATGAACATTTGGGCGGCAGTGGCTTGGTGGTAGAGCGGGTCGTCCACCAATCGGAAGGTCGGTAGGTCGATCCCGGCTTCCCCCAGCCCACATGTCGAAGTTCAAATTGCCCCCCTGAGGGCTGTGCCTTTGGTGTGTGACAGATCAGTTAATTTCTTTGAAAGTAGTGTGAAGCAGTTTGAGTAGGCCCTATAAGTACAGTCCATTTACATTACAACTTAGTAAAGTCAGCACTAGCAAAAAAGCAAAAGCTTAGCACATACTGTAGAAGGGTGGTGGAGGGAGCTGCGGCAGCAAACGATGTTGACATGAGCACATCAGCAGAATTGCAGTATAATGAGAAGTGTCCAGCTATAAAGGCTGCTATGTACACCGATATGTACACCGATATGAGTATGATTGGACGTTACTAGTCAGCTGGTAGCCAAACATCTTATGTATGAGCCACTGATGGTGAAGCATGAATGAAGCAGCTCACACCAGTTCACCTAATTCAAAAAGCAATGCTCCATATCTGCCTGTTAGAAGCATCCTCTCCCCAGGTTTCATGTTTGCTGGTTTACATCTTTGAAATACAGTGGATTAATTAAGCTTCTTTGGCACTGATTAACAGAAAATGTCTGTAAGTCTGTAATGCCAAAAGCTACAGTAACAGTATAGACAGAGTAGCTTGCCAAACAATCTTTAGTATATTTAAATTTATTTAGAAGAAAAAATCAGGAGAAAGATGCAAGAAAACCTCTCAGCCAGTCAATATCCTTCAAAGTACAGTAACAGCTGTAAATCTGCAGCAGGCTGACCTCAAAAGGCCAGCTGACATTCTGATGGCGTCACTTGGCATCACTTTTATTTTATGTTTTATATTTGTATTTAATTAGAATTACTTCATTAGATTAATTTGTAGGGTTTTGTTTTCACTTTGAGCATAAAGACATTAAAGTCAATACTGTTTATAGGCATTATTTTCATGTCATGTAGATAAGGGTGAGAAACCAGGCAGACTAGGCAGCATCAAAGGTTCAGGTTCAGTCCCTGCAGCAGCCAAAGTGTCATCCTTCAACAGCCTTCATGTCTGGCCCAGTTGTCTCTGAGTGAATCAGCACATATCCTGCTGTTCATTCTTCGTGGGTCATTAATGATTCGTGACCACACTTCCAAATTCCTCACGTATCGTGTTTCTGAGAAATTGAGGCAGTAATTTGCCTTTTCTCATTGCTGCTTTTTTTGTCTTTGAATTCAGGAAAGCAAATGCATTGAAGCTTCAGTAAGCATATTGATGTGATGTGTTAAGTGGGAATATCTGCTCTTCTAACTCTTAGTGAAGGCTATTTACAAAACACTTGTATAAATCAGGGAAAATGTGTGCGGGAAATGTCAGTTTGTTAGCAAGCTATCAGAAAAGTTTTAGTCCAAACTTGTTGGAGATAGAATCACTGGTTTAAGAATCAATTCATTCAATATAGTAACCATTTAATACCATTGATATATCTGCAATGTGATAAGTGTAGCTAATAAGTTTATTTTACAGCTGTTGACTCTGAAAATGTATAAGCTTCCTAAAAGAAGAATTCATGGCAGAGCTGTTGCATTGAATGTTATTAGATTTTAACGGAGTACCTAATAAAGTGGCCACTGAGTGTATATTCCAATGACATTAAATGATACACTGTCCATTTCTGGCCCAGCAGTGCTTTTGTTGGATCAGGAGATAAACATGTTTTTTTGTGATTGATTGCTCACACAGTGACTACTCAGTGGCTTTGATAGATTACAGGCCTTCATTAAAATCTCAAACATCTTCATTTAAGTTCTTTATAAAGGTTCATACGGCACGCTGCTGCTTGTTAAATGACTTCAGGCTCTCTCCATTTTCCTCCAGTCTGACCACCGTTACCTCACGTGGATTCACGATTGAACATGGCCTCCTTGAGGCCACCACGGAGAACTCAGCACTGTGTTTCCACATGGAGACTGTCCAATTAACAGAAGGTGTGTGTGTTGGGAGGGAGGTAGGAGATAAGGTTGCCGTGGCAGCAACCAGATTATAATTGTCCTGGAGTGGCACTAATCCCCCTCCAACCCGGCCAGCTCGTTGTGCTCACCACAAATCAAGGCGCTTCCAATCTGTCTGAAAGAGCAATTTCACAAATAGAGAGAGGCAGGGAGGAGGGAAGGAGCTAATGAAACAAAAAAAACAAAACAACAGTAGATGGTCCTTTCCATCACCACGTAACACACTCACTACACAAGAATACAGGCAGGCACTCACATTTACACAAACACAGACTAGCTTGTTGCTTCAGAAGTATTAAAAATTACAGTAGCTGATTTCACTGATTTGAGCTGGAGAGGAGTGAACTCAATGACATCACCTGTTGCAATTTTTGGTTGGTTGAACTGCAAACTTTTAGATTCTTGAGCCTTAAAGTTATAACCATGTTTTAACTTGTCAAAGTCAGTTGGCAAAAGTACTTAAGTGATATCGCTAGAATATCTCGGCTTTGGCTTGGAGATTAAAAAGTTGTTAAAGAAAGCGTTACAAACTGTGTCGCTGAGTTTGAAAGATGTGGGTGCTTACCAGACAGGGAGGATCTAGCGGTCTTGGATCAGTTGCATTTGGAGTTTGAGCTATATACTGTGGAATAAAAGTCAGGATATCTCAGTTTCTGTTGCAATGATATTGACCATTCTGGACCATTCAGGCTGTTTTAATCTCTCTTGTCAATCCCCCAGCATTATGGAAGTGCAATGCCAAATTGTTGAAATACTCTTTTACATGCCATTTACATCTGGTATTAACATCTGCAGCAGTCTGTACCTGGATATCTCATCTGGAGGAGGAAAAACATGTTAATGCAGGATCTCAGCCGGGTTTAAATGCAATCTGTACACGTTGGCCAAATTATTAAGAACAATATCTTCCCAAAAAGTAGATAGGTCATCTAATTCTGCCTCTTTTTGCTGTCTCAAGCTGCCTGTAAAAAGTAGAGCCCTTGTAGAAACCCCTAATGATGCCAAAACAACATAAACGTATACTGTAGTCTCTTGAACGGTTTGATTCTGGCTGTAATGCTCAGATTTGAGCCTGCATGCATTATGAGCTTGAGCAGAACTTGAACCAGTTTGGTAACCTTAAATATAATGGATTTTTCAACACAAAAGTGTACTAGTAAAGGGCAAGAGGCAGGAAAGAGTTATCTGACACTGAAATACGGTGGATGGATATAAACATTTGCCTTCAAGTCACTTTCCTTCAATTGAAACCTTTTTGTCTTGTTTTATCCATGACTACAGCCTCTAACCTTACCTCAGTTGCCCAATCCCAACCTTAGATAATGCTGCTCTAGTTTCCTGTAATTTCAACCCTAACTAAAACTGTTTTACTTGTTTAAACATAACTGTTAGTTAATCTTTTCATGCAAGGAACAGATAAAAAGGATCTGTCCAATTTGTGCTTTTGTCACATTATCCAATGCACGGTAGAGGAATGTAATCGCTACATAATCTATATCCACAACAGATAATCTGGATTTTAGAGATCATCCTCATTTCACAATATTGCAGGGGATGTTGTCGAATAGAACCTCTACCCACTGAGCCACAATGAATGGCTTTTATAATGATTTTACTGAGAATATATTCGTGGTTTCTGTGGTTGGAGGAGAGCAGAGTGATAGCATTGCTCGTATCGACACAGTATTGTTGTTTGTTGCCTGCCCAGGTGCCTGAAACCAAAGCTGAATTTGAAAGAGAATATTCATTAAGCAGACACACACACACACATTGGATCAAGGTTGTCTGTTCACCACGGTGCCCTGTTCTACCTGTAATTTTCATCACAAAGAGGAAAATTAATCATAGAAGATCAGAACAATGGCGTGCGTGTGAGCTTGTATACATACGTGCATACAGTATTACCTGCATGTGTGAGCGTAAGAGTGCACCTGAGTGTGTACGTCTACATGTGTGTGTGTTTGTATGCGTACACTCATGCATCCATCTGCATCTCCTGCCATAGATATTCAAATGGCTCCATGTGAAAAATTGAATCAAGAGGCTGTTGAAGTGCTGGCTCTTCTTTTTCTCTCTGGTCGAGACACGGCGCCCAAATGGCCTTTGATATGGTAATGACAGCTCACTGCGGGGTCCTTAAGGGCCAGATGCATGCTGGGATATATCCCAGGTGTCAGTCATAGTGTGTGGTCTACCTGGTTGCAGAAGACAGTTTGCTTGCCAACATAAATGAACAGGGTTAATTACCTATTGTTCGTTCTTTGATTTTTCCATTTCAAAACCAAATCGGTTTTAAAACCAAAACGGAAAAACAAAAAAACAGTGTTTTTCTGTTTTAAAACCAACACGGAAAAATCTATTTTTTTGTTTTATTTGTGTGATATTTAGGTGTTCCCATTTAACTGGTGGTTTGAATTAACTGCTCTGTCTACCTACTTCAACTCTTTGCACACAAACAAATAAATACAGAGACAGCAAAATAACAAATACACACAAACCACACTGCCAGAGGCAAACAAACACAAGCACACCTCAATTACTCACCCACTGTCACTCACAAGGATCACAATCAGCACTCACTATCTCTCAGTAAAACTATCTCACTATATCTCACAATCACTGTCTAATCCCTGTCCAGCCTACTGAAAGACCCACAAAGTTGGGACATGTTAACCAAAATTATACAGTATATAGACTGCCATCCCCTACTGATTTTAGTTTTAACAACTGTGTTGGGCAATAGCGTTGCTACAAGTAGCAGCGTTGCTAGTTTAACTACATTTCTCAGTAGCGTGGTGGTAGCGTCACTGTTTTCTGAATCAAATAGCTTTTCAGTAGCTAGTGCAGTAGTGTCCACACAAACTAACGTTACATCTCTCCGAGCATTTCGAGTAAACTTGAGCATTTCTGAAGCTCAAGCTGCGAAGCTTTCTGCTGCAGTCTGAAATAAAACTGCTAAAGCTGTGTTCAGCAAAGCATCAGGCTACTAGTAATTTTCAATGGAAGCCGGTGACATGAAGCTACAAACTGACGCCCGACACTTGTTGCTGGGTAACGGGCGTGACACGCTACAAATCAAAGATGAGCTGGCCTTAACTTTTTTCAGCGCTCCAATGTGAAAGTGAAGCGTCCACCAATCATCCGATATTGTTTCACTGGTCCCACTCTCTGTTCCGTTCCGTCTAAAGAAAAACGTATTCTTGCTGTTAGCCAGTTCCCAGTGCTATTTAACCCTACCCTTTTTTTCCGCAACATTAACAAAAATAGATGGCGTGTTGCCTATGTTAGTTGTCAAGTGGTCCTCAAAAGCCATGAATCGGATTCCGATTCGGTTTTGAAATGGAAAAATCAAAGAGCAAACGATACACGGATTTAGATCATAAAACACTCATATTAGTTTTTTTGGGAATGTCCATTTTGGAAGGAAATGACAAACAACCTATTCTATTGTTGAACACTTGTTGCTTCAGTAGCCTATGAGTTACATCATAGATGTTACATTGGTGTTTTTCTACAGTCTTTGATTTCTCTCCTAAATCCATCTAGGTAGTTAACATTTTAAACTGCAGATAAGAGGCTGCTAGAGGCTGACAGTCTGCTCAACAATGACCCTGTTGGTTTATTAGAAATCCATAGCAAAATGAATGTTGATGTAACTTGTTTGAAATACTGCACATACTCCCTTTAAGCACAGCGAAAAAGGAAAAGTGTGTTTTCCTTGTTATCCAAGACTGTCACTACAGCTTAGCATCTCTGTGTTCAGCCATGCCTGCTTCATACCTGGTCTGGATTCTTCTCTGTGCAGTACTTATAGCACACATTGTTCTCCGAGCTACACTTCAGCAGACCGGCAGTCTGCTTACAGGGGCTGTGGACACCCGCTGGGCTTTCTGGCAAACAGCATGGCACTACAGACAGCTGGCATACAAGGCTCACACCCCCTCTCCTATTTTCCCGAGGCGCTAAATGGGCTGTTAGGTACAGTTGAGGTCATCCTGAAAAAAAAGATAGGAAAATGAAAGCCCAGAATTTCAATACACCTCAACAGTCTGGATCTCTTTTTCTCTCAGACAAAATGCACTCCCGAGAGGCTCTGCTCTAGCAAACAAGCTGCTGCGGTGTGTAATGACAACAGCATCAAGCCTGGTATCGTGCACCTGTAGGCTCAGTCTAATGTCCTGAATACTGAACTGTAATTTAGACTGGACGACACACTGCAACACTGTTGTCTGTACACATCAATGAGCAAATGGCCTGAAATGATGTTGTCCAATCACTCGTTAACGTAAACAGTATTGGCAAATGAAGAGATAGATCAGCATGTGCGTGTGTTTTTATTAAGAGACAAAAACACAACCAAACAATAACAACAATCCCAAATCAAACCTACACAGCCTCATATCAACATAAACACACCACTATTATGCATGTTACTTGAAAAAAATGGTCAGTTATTCATTGCTCATTACTTTACTGTAGTACTCATCAGTAGAAGTTAGTACATTACTTGTTACATTACTTAAGATATGTAGAAATAGAAAATGAGACATTATGATTTAACAGGAGCCATCAACAGCTTGCTTAGCTGTTGTAACTTCACGCAGTACTCCAGAACTCGGAACAAACCCACCTGATTCCTGAATATAGGCCTACCAGTGGCTAACAATAGCAAGTCAGAAGAAACAAAACAACATAATAGCCATAAAAACACTGACTGAGTCATTGTTGACTTTGGAAACAGCAGCTTGGCAAAAGAAAATTCTGAACTCAAGGCCCACTTACTAGCTGGTTTTTGGAGCCCATTAGATTTTCAGAATTCAGATTTAATTTGCTCAGTTCTACACATTTTGTCTTGAGTTTAAATATTTTACACAGAATTTAACTTTAAATAAACGCTGATACAGAAGATATGTGATACTGTCAGATAAAGTGGAATAAAATTATTTTTCCAACCTCATAGCTACTTTAGGGGAATTCAAGGGGAGAGAGAGAAAACTTTCATAATGCACGTTTGTGCAAACTGGTTGGTTGTTATTTGTGTGATATTGCTGTTCTTCTTCCTCTGCATATCTGCCTTCCCCAAATTCCTTCTCCTCCCGGTGATAGGAAAGTGGTACCACACACTGCGTGACATCTGCAGCTAAAGGTTTTTGTTAGCTGGGAGGCTGGCTGCTCGTCTGTGGAGCCTACCGGACACTGACAGGCAGGCTCGGAGACACTGTTACCCAGGCACGGCACTCCCCAGGTGGGCACAGAGAGGACTATCAAGGCCCGGAGGCTCAGCCATAATTACCCCCTCCCACCACGGCAATCATTACAAGCTACCTAGAAAGTCTCCCTCCCTCCATGGGGTTAGCAGAATGCATCAGAGGCCTGGCTGATGTACACTGCAGACCTGCAACTGATGAATCTAATGTGCGATGGCGGACTGATCTGTTTATACAGCTGTGGTGTGGATGTGTGTGCAGGCGGCGTGCCTGTGGGAATTTAAAATGCATGCATGTACATAATCACATACACTTCACACAGCCTTCATGAGCATTTACAAAATTACACACAAACCTGAAGAGAAATATAGATACTCCATAAATAAACAGTCTTTGTGAAGAATGCCCCATGAATATTTTGTAGCACTGAAACAATTATTTAATAAATTAATTTGTCAATTGACATTTTCATGATCGATTCATTGTTTAAGTAATTTATCAAGCACAAATGCCAATCATTGGCTGGTTCCAGCCTCCCAAATGTGAAGATTTCTTGCCTTTCTATATTTCATATCATTGTAAATTGAATAGGCTATCTTTTTTTGGAATTTTGGACTGGTGATTGAACGAAACATTGAATTTGAAGACATCACCCTTGTATGAATGTCAAGGATGACACACTTAAGTCCAAGACTTAATTCCTTGACAGATGTGTCTTGTAAAGATAGCAAACATGCAGTACTCCAGGACTGGTTTGCACCAGCTATTTGTAAATCTACAGTATCACTATGTTTGTGTCTAAAGTCCTTCCTCAGTTCTTAGTAGCTACTAGCTAGTTTCAAACAAAGCTACGTTGCTAGGAAACATCTGTACAGTAGAACCATCCAGTAAAAATAAATCAACTATGTAAACAGGAGGTCACTATAGCATCACAAGCTGCCAAAACTGTTAATAAACTTGCCAGTTCTTTTGTAGAATGTAGGTATGACTTTGCTTTATTCAAATATGAATACATGGAGAAAATTGTGTGTTTTAGAACTAGTAATATTCATGTAGTTAAGAGCGATAGGGATATATCTGATTAACGCTAAGCTAAGTTAACGTAATGTCAACAATGCTATTTGGTCATTTAGCTTAGACTAATGTCATTGGCAAAATATTTGGCAGTTTCAGGTAAATTGTATTTATATAGGCCTATCTGAATGTAATTTAAAGTATTGCTATAGTTGATATCATTATTACTCAGAAGTGTCAGATATGTCAACCTTGCACTCTTAAGTCTAAATGAGTCATATCTTAGCAAGCTAACATAAGCATTAGTTCTGTAGGTTAGCTAGAACTAAGCCTCTTGTGGCAAATTTGTGATTTGTGATATTGGCTATATAAATAAAATTGACTTGACTACTTCAGTTAGCTAGTTTATACTTTACACAGTTACACTTGGCAGTTAGAAGGTGTAAATATCAGCAGCCTCTTTTAATTTAGTGATATGTAAATCTCCACTTAGTAAACACTTATATTTGAATTTAAAGGTGGGGTATGCGATTCTGGAGAAATTCAATGCCATGACAAATACCATGATATAGAGCGACAGCAACAAAGCAAGTAATGTAACTAACATTAGCTAGGTTGTGGGTTAGCAAACTGTGCTACAGTTGCTGCTGCAAAGCTAACAGCCAGAGAGGACGAGACGGTTTCCCAGAGCCAGCAAACCAGCTCCATTGGATTAGAATCGCATACCACACCTTTAACAATAGCTTGTGCAACCAATGATGAAGCAATATCATATTAACAACAAACCAACAAAATATATCTTTCATCTATCATCAATAAAGTCAAACATCCAAAAAATAAATAACAACTTGCATACAATTACAACTAGTTTGATGAGCGTACACTTCCAAGTTTCCAATAAGCCATAATTTGACTTGACTGAAAATTGCGGTTATTACTTGTTATTTTTACTGTGCAAAGGTAACATATTTCAACTCCAGGCACCACAGAACCTAAAGGAACTCGTACTCATGTTGGTATAGTTGTAAGGCTCTGTCCTTCAAGTGTAACTGAGCTGTTGGGATTTTTGTACCTTCATGGACATGCACACACACTCATATAGGTAAGCAGGATTTCAGAAACTGACACAAACTCATAAAAACACACACAAAGACATGTATTCTCACAGAGGTACAGTCTTTGTACAATGATAACAGGTGAAGGTGAATGTCAGACAGTGTGAGAGTGTTCCTCCCCCTCATCGTTGATGGCCTTGAGTTCCATTGTAACTACTACACTGCCAACAAACACCACGGCTCAGCTACAGTAACACAGATGCAAACCGAACTCGGTTGAAGCTGAATGGAAATCCACTTTTCTATGGAGCACTGATATTTTAGTCAACCTGTTTATGTTATTTTCTGTTCTTTCAGTACAGATCTTAAAAGAACAAGATATCCTCCACTTTCCAAAAATCAACTCCAAAACATAACTGACAAGTCCTTATTTGATAAATCTAAACACTACACTACAGAATTAATTCTCTGCATTTCAGAGGTATTGCATGGGAATAATTTTTGTCACAAAATGGCATTTTTTACATATGCCACTGGATTGTTATTTGTCCAGGCACTTTTGGTGATACACCGCTGTCAACCGACATTACGATAGTTGTTGCCTTCACAGATTAGACAGCAGGCCAAGTCATTACAAATATTTAAATGTACATTTAAGGCATTTAGCAGATGCTGTTTATCCAGAGAGACTGCCGGTGACCACAACAGCAAACTAAAGCATCAGTCTGATGATGAGGGTAATAAAATATCTCCATTGCTAGTATGATGTATGACAGGTAAAGACTATGGGGTAAAATGAATAAATGACTTATTCCTCAAACTAAATGCAGCAACTTCTTCAGTGCAGAGGACACAGCAGAGTGGGATGTGCCTATATGATTCATTAAGACATTTACATTTTAATCATTCAGCTGATACTCTAAAAATTGTCAGTTCCCATAATGCCTGCATTACATTCCTGCAGTATTTGAAGCGATTTAAACTTCAGCACAGCTCTAGAAAATCCTGCTGGGAACCACCAGGACTCAAAGGTCACGACGATATCATACTGTTTGGCTTGTCTCCTTTGCCATACGTCACTGCGTGTGTGCTGAGGCTTTTGTTGTCTGCAACAGGTTAACAAGCAATTTAACTGTTCAAAACTTGTGTGACAGGAACTATACTGTATTTATTGGTACGTTATGAGTTATAATAAATCAGGATTGAGGAATAGTTAAGATTTCTGATACTTCATGAAAACTTATCACAGCAACACAAAATTATTATGCAGTTATTTTCCTGTACAATTGTTTCTATTTTTAATTTTGGCATTTTGTATCGTATTGTACAATCTCAAAAAATCTGTGTCAGAGTCATAGAACATAATTAAGATTCTTCTACCCCACAGATACAGTGTAGACAGGTATAAAATTCAATTCCAAAGTTTGCTAACTCTAGGTCCAAAGAAAATAGCTTTCACAGGGACCGTATCATATGGTCTTCATCTGGGGATGGAATTTGTTCAGTTTTCATGGATCTGTTGACATGAGCTCAGTAGCTGTTATAAGTTCATCCATAGCACTTCATGGTTTACAAGTTAAGCATGAAAGTTATTTATTGACCTTAGAAACAGTATGTTGACAATATAATCCCAATTTAAGGTCCACTTTCTAGCTTTTTTCAGAGGTGCCAACTGTATCACTTCACATGGTTTTCATCAAAAGATGTCATAGAGCTGGTTGTCATAGAGCTGGATCTGGTTGAACACTCCTGAAAAAGCTGGTTAGTGGACGTTGACTTTGGATTGTTTTGTCATATTAGTATTTCCAAGGTCAAGAATGAATTTTAATGCACAACTGTAAATTATTTAAAAACGGGGGAAACACTTTATATAAGGCATATTACAACAAGGCTGCAGGCCTCAATGGCATTTGCCCCGGGGTGCTAAAAGCCTGTGCCCCCCAGCTATGTGGAGTCCTTCAACATGTCTTCAACCTGAGCCCGAGTCTTCAATGGGTCCCTGTTCTGTGGAAGACATCTTGCCTAGCTGGCAAGCACAGTGAGGATCATGTTTTTTGACTTCTCCAGTGCTTTCAATACCATCCGGCCAGCCCTGCTGGGTGAGAAGCTGGCAGCGATGCAGGTGGATGCCCCCCTCGTGTCCTGGATTGTGGACTACCTGACTGGCAGACCACAGCACGTGCGTCTGCAGCACTGTGTGTCGGACAGCATGGTCACCAACACTGGGGCCCCCCAGGGGACTGTCCTCTCTCCCTTCCTCTTCACCATCTACACCACAGACTTCAGCTACCACACAGATTCCTGCCACCTTCAGAAGTTTTCTGATGACTCTGCTGTGGTGGGATGTATCAGCGGTGGTGATGAGACTGAGTACAGGGCTGTGGCGGGGAACTTTGTCTCTGCAGAACCATCTGCAGCTCAATACGACAAAGTCTAAGGAGCTGGTGGTAGATCTATGAAGGGCCAAGGCACCAGTGACCCCAGTTTCCATCCAGGGGGCCAGTGTGGACATTGTAGGCTGAGGTCCTTCAACATCTGCCGGACAATGCTGAGGATGTTTTATGAGTCTGTGGTGGCCAGTGCTATCCTGTATGCTGTTGCATGCTGGGGCAGCAGGTTGAGGGTAGCGGACGATAACAAACTGAACAAACTGATCCGTAAGGCCAGTGACATTGTGGGGGTGGAGCTGGACTCTCTGGCGGTGGTGTCAGAGAGGAGGATGCTGGCCAAACTACATGCTATCTTGGACAGTGTCTCCCACCCACTCCATGACGTGCTGGTCAAACAAAGGAGTACCTTCAGCGAAAGACTCATCCCCCCAAAATGCACCACAGAGCGCCAAAGGAAGGAATTCCTGCCTGTGGCCATCAAACTCTTTAACTCCTCCCTCTAAGTGTCAGTCTGTATGACCCTAGGTCACTAAACTGGACATTGGATCATTAACATTACTGTAATTCTTGAAATAATTGTGCAATATTCTCTGTTTAATACTCCGGTGCAATATATTCTGTTTTCAGTTTAATTTATTGATATTTATTCATACTTCTATTACTACAGTACTGTGCAATATCCACCGTCTCATAATCATCTTAATAAGCTACACTTAACTTGACAGTACTCATTGTTGCACTATTACTTATTACTTATATTATTACATTGTATTATACCGTACATACTTATCAACCTCTAAATCCACTTTGGTACTTATACTTATTTTAGCTTTTATACTTTATATCCACTTGTACTTAATTTACCTGTATTATAGTGTATTATATTTTGATTAGCTTAGTACTTCTATTCTCAAGTGTGCATTGACGTGATAGTGAGCAGCTGTAACAAAAGAGTTTCCCCTCGGGAATCAATAAAGTATTTCTGATTCTGATTCTGAACCTTCAGATACAGATTATATTTTCAACATATTTGTCATTCTGTTATTATGTTAAAATTTTGTGTTGTTTGTCTTTGAGGCTTGGATTTATTTGCTGCAAAGCTCTGCAACACATTTGAAACATGATATACAAACAAACTTCATTATTAGAAATTAGATCTTTTTAGCATTGATTAGTGATCAACAATACCACATTCATTGATGAGATAATTGTTAATTTTCCTCATATTTACAGTTGCAGCAGCAAACCTGACTTCTCATTTGTTCAGTTGCTACTCACCATTTGGTTGTTCCGTGTGCATATAATGGACTATTTAATTCCTATTACTGTTGTTTGTCTTCTTCCTGTTGGCTAATGTAGCTGTTCTCATTCACAGCATGAGCCGTGTGGTGAGCAATTAGCAGAAATGAATCCCTTCTTTGTCATACCACTGTTAGCTCCTGTGTTTCTGTGCTGATCACAAACAGTAGGGTATGCATTTCTATGCTGATGATGATGGAGTCACTCACCATGGTGGGTCTAATTTGATCCACTATTAGAAGTATTATAAAGTGAACCAGGTTAAACAAGGGTAGAAGGGGAAGGCAAGTCAGCCCAATACCTGCAACTGTTTACTGGAAGTGCTTTGTGAGGCGTCAGAATATACTTTCCTGAAAGTGGCGGTTTGTCAGACGGGGTGGTCTTTGTCTTTTTTTTATGTAGGGGTATGAATCACCTCAAAAAATATGGTAAAATTTTGACACAACATTCAAGCGGTCATCAAGGTTGTTAGGTTGCTAATTTAATAACCTCATGAAGTCACTTTACTTATGCATTGCTGTAACACATGTGCTGTACAATATTTGCTAAGCTAAATGGTCAAGTGTCCCATCCATTCAAAATGACTACCATGAAATAAGGTCAATCATATCACACTAATAATTATACATATTGTACAATTATACAATGACTATTTTGTTAGCATTTATAAATATTTACAACTCCCTTGGGTGTTAGATGTAGGATTAAAGTTTTGTTCAGCCTGTATGCAACACAAATTTTAGAATCACAATTGCATTCAAATCAGTGGAAAGAAACAGATTCGAATTTGCTCTAGGCGGTGAAAAATTTAGGCAAATATGTGTCTGTGCAAGTTGAAAATGTTTCAACAGAAACAAAAACTTGGCACTTAAGCCAAGGCTTTATGGCTCCACTTTGGGTTTTGAAAGCAGTCCAAGATGTCACACTCTGCACACACACATAGTCGGTGCATACATTAGTTACAGCTGACACCTGCACAGTCAACACTCAAACGGAGAAATGAATGCGAGTAAAGGAAGGCAAAAATTTGCTTCCACCTTATCTGAACACACCTTTATTCTTTGTCTTTGTCCTCACTGAATAATTGGTCATCCACTTTATAGTGTAAACATAGGCTTTACTTTTACTCATTCTGTAAGAATGATGAAGATTATGGGAAATATAGTTGCTCTGCTTTTATTAACAAGTTTATTACCAGGAACACAATTAAAACATGCACAGAAAGTTTCCTTTTATAGTTTTTAGACAGACCATTTAGAGAAACTATGAGAAATAACATGGTGCACGGACGCTTGTGGAACAGAAGTAGACCTGAAGTGGGCGCAATTTCAGCTCTATCTAATCCTGTTTTAGTTTGTTGTGAACAACACTGATGAGACTGTTGTTAAGAAAAATACGCATTATCTTTTGAGTACCATTTTTGCCTACATTAGAGAGTTCAGAGTGAGACGCAAAAGACCAGGAGAAGGAAAGCTATGAGAATGTTTTCAAGTTTTCATGGTTTTCTTAGCCCACTACGCCATCATAACACCCCATAATGGTACAATTTTTTAAAGAAAGTTTAATGTAGCCTACCAGACATTATTGCACTTCAACCACCACTACTGCTGTTCCCAAGCAGTTTTGCTCCTTTAAAAGTGCTCTCCAGGCAAACAACCCGGTGCACAAATAATGTTTTCGATCGAGCAATCTCCCATAGGTCTGACCTTGGCAGCTTTTATCAGGTGATGAATACTTTGAAAAGATTGCATTGTTTTCCAGACCAATAGCACTGCTTTTTAGCTGGCCCCCAAACACTGCAATCCCCTCTACCTTAAAGCGAAAAAAAAGAGAGATAATGCTCGATTGTAGATTTCAGCAAATTGATCATTCCGTCCTGGTTTAGAAAAAAAGATATGAATGTTGATGGAATTTTTTCTGTTATCTCTGAAAGGACATCTGAGACAGGCCCCCCTTGAAATTGCAGGTCCTAACAGAGTTCACCTTCGCTTTGTAGACTCTGAGACGTTTCAGGGGGAGACTAATTAAATTGTCTGTGTTTTGATAGTACTTATAAACAGCCACTATCTAACATGCACCCACCATGAAATGAGAGCGATGGAGGAATACCTGTCTTCTAGGTGTCTGTCACAAGCGGCTGATTGCCAATCTATTAGAAAATGCCATGATGGAAAGTTGATTAGAGCGTTCACTGCAATGAAAATAGAACGTTGTGGAGACGCTTCTTGTTTGTCCGATACCATGATAACATAAAAAAATCAATTGACTCATTTTTAATGTGTGTGCATCTACTGTAAATTACTGAGTTCAAAGAGCAATCAACATGAACATTGATATAGAGTCCATAAACAAGTCATTCATAACCAAGAAAAGCCTCCAACATCACTATATCTACATTTTAAAGGTGTGCTTAGACTGTTTGTGAAGTTGAAAGGAGTTACGAGTTGAAAACTTGAGGAAAAGGTAAAGGAAAAATGTTCTGTTTTCCTGAGGCTCCAAATCTGCAGCTGTCTGAAGGGAAATAAGAGGGAAATAAAACAACTATGGTTCCTAGTAAGTTTTGAGATCAGTCAGAGTATGAGGCTGTCAGCAAATACAAACACACTGCAAACACACACTTTTGCTGTGTGTGTTGCTAGCTAGCTTACAGTTGATGTCTGTATGGATGGTTTATTGGCTGTTTGGGCCTTATTCGCAATGGATACAAACTGTAACAACAATCCAGCCGTCAAATTTGCGCAAATAACTTTGCATTTATTATGAGAACACTATAATAAATAGCAAAAAGAGAGCAAAATAGACAAACAGTGAAAATCACAAGGTAGAAAAACATCTGGATGCCTACTTTTACATTAAGCATAAGTCTACTAAACAAAAAATAAAATATATCTGAGTTACACATACAAGATTTACCTTCAAGCAGAGAAACAACCCACATTTATTATGAATGTGCACACTTAAGAATGTAGAGTATATTGAATCTCAGTTCAAAAATGACATGTGGGTGCACACCCTGTGTAAATGAAAACAGGTCTACAAGAAAACGCATCAATGCCTCCCTGTCAAAGTAACAAAAAAAATCTTTATAATTTGTTTTCTGTGTAAATATATATAGAAATGGAAGTAAATGGTCTGAGGTCAGTTTCCACATTGAAGCCACAAGGTTGTGCATGGTTTTTAACCTATAGCTCTTTAATGTACTTTGGAAAGGAGATGAAACAGGAACACTGCATTATTTCAGTTCAAAAAACAATAAACTACATAATTAACAGTCCCCTGTTATATAAAACTAGTAATGCCAAGATTAATAGTCTCAGTCAGTCAACATGTTTCATCCAAAGCTAGATGTAGATGTGCCAGAAAATGTGATGCCCTTTTTTAAGAGGGACGATGATGAATGATTGAACAAAAATGTTTGCCGCAGCAAGAGATTTCATTATGGAACAGAGATAGACAAGGCTGCTGATTGGATGAAATTACAGTAATTTATTCTTATATAACAAATGTGTTTTCAATCATGTCCTTTCTTCAATTTGCCAGAGCTGCCGAAAGCTAGTTACTGTATATCAAAATGAGAGGCATTCCTGCTTTCATATTCATAGTCATTAGTACACAAAACTGAGGGGACAGGTGAGAATCCAGCTCAATATTTCAACACTTAGATCATCAGAACTTGGTGTTTACGCCATGCTAAAATATGGGTTTATCAGCATTAACAGCCAAACAGTAAACATCTCCTTAAGATCATTCATTTTTTTTGTTGAAAGTTCACAACTAATTTGCAGCCCCTCCCTCTGTCTTCACCCCTTCCCAGCCAAGATCACACCACATACTCAGGTTGTAAATCCTCAGCACGTTGTCCAGACACTTTGCTCCCGGAGAGTGCTGGCCGCCAGCACACGCCGTCTCATTAGCATTGGCTCGGTTTCCTCAGATTAGCCATAATTAAACTGTGAAATTGGAGCCGTTACCTTAAGTCAGGACACGGCGAGGACACCATGAGCTTGGTGACAGCGCCAGGCGGGACGCTGGGGGGGCATCCTGGCTCACTGCCACTGGTTCTCCCCTCTGCTTCTAGAGAAACAGACCGCCAGTTCATGAAATAGGGATTCCCAGTGAGTAGCCTGGTCCGAGTTTCAGCATTGTTGCGTTAGTGTGCCTGTTTTCAACCCTTTTACTGCAGCCAGGGGAAGTCACTATAACTTGCCATTCATACAGTTCATACACATTCACACTGACCAGTACAAATACTGTCTGTTGTTGTCACTGAGCTTTTTCTGGTGTTGCTCTCCAACTTTAAAAGGTCTCAGAGGTCTTATTTTGTAATCGGAACACTTTCTGTCCATGTTTTTATACAATGTCTTGTCTGTCACTTTTATTTTCTCTCTTTATTTTCTCCCACACTAACTCTTGCTTCAAAAAGTGCTATAAAAATAAATGTTAAATCCCTTGCTCTCAAGCTTCTCAATGGCAGTTAAAGTGTTAAGACCTATTAAAGACACGTTAAGTACTTTTTGTACCTGCAGCAAGAAGTCTCTCATGCATCTATTCTCATCTTAGGAATGGAAATATGTATGTGGGTATGGAAGTATATTGTCAGTAACACATTTTGTTGCTATGAGGTCCTTAAAGTGAAGGAATTGTCTTAATTTTCAGCCTCTTCTTTTTTGTGTTTACAGTATATGTTCAAAAGCTTAAACATTTGTAAAATCTTGATTTAAAAAATGACATGGTTGACACAAGACTCTTTGCCAAAAACAAAGTTTTATGTTTCAAAAAGAATGCCTTGTACAAGAAATTAGTTTATTTTTATTTAAAGGTGTACTCCATTAAAAATTAAATGTACTTCCATAAAGACTTGCAAGAGACAGAATGGTCCAAATCAGTACAGCACAGGTGAGGCAACATTACACTGGACCCTGCACTTTTCATAATGCATCTTTTCTTAAACCCTCCAGTTTGTAATGGAGGCTTTCTGTTAAAGACTTTTAGTTCCAAGCCCAACCTGAGATACACTGATGACATTTGATGTATTTGTGATTTCTATTTATCTTGATTGATTTTATTTGATCCTTAAACCTGTTAACTAAAACACCTGAAAACATCCCAGTCAAATTAGGGTTTCATACATCAAGCAATGCTAATGAAGTGCAGCCAATTTTCTCTGGCTTCTCACAATCAATAGTCTTTTCTTATCAGACAGTGGACTGCTGGTTTAAAGAGGGATTCAGTGGTGTTAATGTTGTATTAAGTCAATCGATTGGTTGTTTTTTTATATCTTATTTCATTGTCATGCTTCCCATTCATCCAGCTCATACTGGCTTACAAGTCACATCCTTGCTTCATGATGCAATTTCTGTGTAACAAACATATTGCAACATCTAGTACATTTCTGTGTTGCAGAAACCACCTTTTCTCCAATATGAAGTTGTTCATAATCTTCCCGTGTGCATTCGCTTTGAACAAACATATACTTCCTCCTGGCTGAAGTTTGATTGAGTCATTTTGTGTCACTGTCATCCTTTGTGTTCTCTTTCCTCTCTCTCTGGCTTGTGTTTGTGTCACATATACAGTTTATTTTATTCTCTTTCTTCTTAGAGTTTTATTTGTGAAAATACAGGAGTAAGACTGTATTTGACTATTGAAGAGTAGCTAGAGGATGATTGATTAGACAACTGTGAAATATTAGGGGTATTCAAATGCAAGTCATAGAGGCCCACCGCAAAATGTCACAGGTCCAGGAAGGTCAGATTAAGCGAGTCATGCTTATGATCTAAAAACTCCAGAACTGTACACAAAACATGTTTCTTTATGAACCTTTGTTGTGTAACCAAGACCTTAAACTTGGGCACAAAAGGTGTGCTGTTCAGTCTTGTTGCCTAATTAATTTTACAATTATTGTGCTGGTAGATTGATATGACGTTTTCAGATGGTTCTGTTTTGTGGTTCTTACCTCTGTATTCTTACAACAGTTTGGTTCAAAATGGGCATGTTTGGTGGTGTAGTGGCATTTTACCTCTCTTCACAATTGCCAACTGTTTCATTGAAAATTATGCACTCTAGTCTGGTGCTTCTCGCAGATAGAATGAACAAGTATTTTTCAGTCTACTCATCCTTAAGTTCACATTTTCACTGTTAACCTCTCTTTTCTTTGCATTTCTAGTTTTGAACATGCAATTCCACTTTTTCAACTTGACCACCTACCTATGACTACAAGCTTGCTAAATGCGGCTACTAGCCTGAACGATGACAGGTGAGGGGACGTGATACCAATGTTTCACTCGCTGGAGAGTCCGAGTCAGGTTGCACTGAAATTTTGTTAAGGGTCCAGATCAAATTCTCTTTCGGTCCGGATTCGGACCAGAGTCCACCTATTGAGTATGTGGGGTATAGTATACAGTATCTTAACAGGTGACTGTTTTGATGAATGGCCAACCCTTTAACTTGACATTCATCATATGACGTCTACCAATATTCAATGACCTGGATGACTGAGAATCCTCACAGCTGTTTTATTGATAGTATATAGACTTTTTTAACCTTCAGCAAATTCAGCATCTTGCTTTACATGTATATACAAGCACAACTTTTCTTGAGTAGCTTCATTGAGGCGTTTGGGGGTTAACTGCATTGGTATTTATGAGTCAAAATCAGTTTGTTTTTGTTATTTATTGGCATACATCTGCCAACAACACTGTTTATGATTCAAGGGACACACAAGTATTTTAAGAAAACTAACTATTATAGGAAATTATAATTGTAATTGACCAGGGGCATATTCAGATTCCTGCAAAAGATTAAAAAAAAAGCTAATTTGTTCCCCAAAAACACACTGGGGCAAGCATCTGCAGCCTGTGCAAAGTTTTCTATCACTCGTTGTTGTTAATGTAAACCTGTGTTTATTAACACATCTAATGTAAAAGGCTGTAGGGTGATCTGGGTTTCATCACTTGCATTCTGAAAACTAGATATTTTGTTGATTTGTCTCTGTGTTGCTTTTCACCAACCAGGTTATCATTGCGTTGTTGGTCAAAATGCAGACGTGCTTGTAGCTGGCTCTGATGAAACTTGTTTTACTGTACATCAGACATATACTGTAGCTACTAGTTATCATGTTTAAACCTTCACGGGACTTAATAAAGAGGTATTAAAGAGACTACAGAGAGAAAAACTTGAATTGTTTTTACACAAGCTTTTTAAGGTATTTGTGCCAGGTGTGTGCGCCTTGGGATGCTAATAGGAGCCTTTCTGACCTGTTAGGTGATTGGTTTGTTTCAGATGGCTATCTACATAAGGAGCCAGACCGATTAGCTGATGGCGGTGTGTGAGAATATATATATACATAAGCAGGTTGTGCTTTTCAGTTTAGGTTTTCATTATTATTATTATTATTGTTTAAAGAATGGACTGAAATGATGGAAGATTTTCTGAATTCAGATCAGTTCCATTTATTCAGAGTGACCTGTTGGGCCATAGTGAGAGTGTAAGGAACATGGCTGACAGTGATGAAGCCAGATTTTTGAGTGTTTCTGTGCCAGGCGATGAGGACGGGTGAGTTTCAAGCAGCGCTCCTGCACGCCAGAGAAATGCCTGGCGGCCATGTTTAGTCAGGAGGCCGTCCCGCTGGAGCTGTGCATTTGAGGGGCGTGTGGGATGCAGTGGGAGGTGAGGGGGAAGTATGGGGTATGAAGCCCAGGGGGTCGTTGTCATGACGATGACATGGGTCTGGACCAATGGGGTGCAGCTAATGATGAATAATTATGCAAGGGTTTTTTTTTATATTGTTGTTCTCTTTTTCCCTCCCCCTGTTGTGAAAATTGTGACCTCGCCCCTGATTTCCTGGTGTTTGGAAAAACAAGAAATGACTTTGATGAATGGAGACTAAATGGTGTTGCAGAGAATCCTGTTCCCTGCAGAAACAACACTCCCCTCAGGCAGGGTCGCTGCCATTTTGTAATATGTGCTCTCCGGGTCATATGTATTTAATATTCCATGGATGGCTGTTTGCAGCCTTGCCAAGTGCAGCTAATGGCACTGTGCTAGCTTGTGCACGGTGCATTAATGCCAGTGCTAAGCTCCGCTGATGAATTTAAGCAGACATTATAGCAGGGAGGTTGTAGTTAACAAGTATTAAGCCAAAAAGGAAGGCACACACATTTACCTGTAAAACTTTAAAAAGTATGTTGACTATATATCACAATCTTTTCTTACTTTCACTTACTAGAAAACTGTATTTCTAGTGGGCACTTCTGCTGTACTAGTTGGTGTACAGTACATAACAACTGTAATCAAAACCATAATCACTACTTATCACTATAGCTACCCTAAACTGTTAGCAGTGTCAGTTGGTTGGTCTCCTTGTCCAGCATTGTGGTCCATAGTGAAACATCTCGACAATAGATCACCATGATGTTTTGTAAAGAAGTTAATTGTAAAAAAAAAAAAAAATCCTATATGTGTTTCTTTTAAAATGAAAAACTAAAATAATGAGACCTAGTTGTACATGACAGCAGTCTAGCGAAACTTTGCACACTCTGTCTTTCACTCTCTCTATCTCTCTAACTTAACGCTGGTGTGAAGCCACAAACAGCCGTCTTATTTGGTTGCTACTCATTTAACCTCAAAGTTTTGCTTCCTTTCAGCTCTTATGCATATGAACCCCTCAAAGGCTCCTTGAAAGAACTTCCGAACCACTCCCCTTTCACTATCAGCCTTGCGGCTTTTGAGAATATTTCAGTGTCGCTGAGCTGAATGTTGAAAAGGAAAATATGTGCAGGAAAACATGCGCAACATAGATACACACACGATATCTCTACAAACAAAGAAAATACACACTCAAGCAAACAGCCATATGTATTCACCCCTAATACACACTTCCTAATCAATCCCTAACCCTTGCACATATGAATACAAAAACTAGCACTTGTTCAACACATACTGGCCTCATACATGCCCCTCACACACACACTGGCAGCCAGCAGGCGGACGTGTGGGTGATTGAATGTGAGGGAGAGGCGAGACGACAAGCGTAGCATTCACCTTGATCAACAGCCTTTTCTTGGCTTTGAAGTGCGGTGCATGCTAACGCTGCTGCTCTATTTTAACAAGCTAATCTGGGCAGAGAGTCAACGGCAACACACTGGGACTACACACACACACACACACACATACCCAAAATGTTGCTGTATTTGGAGGCTCTGTGCAAGTGGGTATGTGCATGTATGTCTAGGTTTGTCTGGTTTGTGTTGGGGAGGGTTACTTTGACACATTTGGTTTGTGGTTGGATTTATTAGTATCAAAATGAGAGCTAATCAGATAAATGTCTGATAATATATATATATATAAAATATATAAAATGTATTCCAGTTGTGAATTCTACTGTATGGACGACTGACCAAGAGGCCATCATGGTCAGTAGTCTGGTTTAGAGATGATAATGTATTCTCCTCTTGTCAAATACAACACTGGAGTTTTAAAGCGTTGTATTTTGTGTTGTTTGTTCATGAAGTTTTGGTTGAAAACATTAGGGACACAGACAGTCACAATGTTATTTTATTTGCTTGGTGTAGCTATGGTCAAATTTAGGCAACTAAGACCCCACTTACCCATAGTCTTCATGCGTCTTGGGTGGATCTGATATCAACAAAGCCAACTGTAAACGTAACCAAGGAGCATTTGAGATCCGATTACTCAAGCAACCTGGTTGGTCAAAAGTTGAAAAGGTTTAAATGCATCCATTTCTCAAAGATATACTGTATGTGTAATGTTAATTCCTCTAAAATGTAACTGCATCAGGAAGGAATCTGGTGGAGGTAACCACTAACAGGGTCTCGCTGCCGTTATGATGGAAGCTGAAGTGAAACTAAAATTTCACTTAAATTAGCCGATTGTCTCTGTCACATATGAAACGGGCTCCAGTTATTTCAACACATAAGGCCATACACACGTAAGCTGTACCAAGCTGAATGATCTGTGTGGGTGAGAGAGCAGTGAAGACAAAGGCAAAATGATTGTCTCAGTTGTCGTCCATCCATTTGAGTCATCCATGTGATTGTGTTAAATTATGTATAGTTGTTAGGTAGATGGCTAAACTGTCAGTGTTGAAACTTGACTACTAAGGTGCATAGGATTTTCTTTTCCCACCGTTACCAAACAGCTTTACGTGCATTACCACCACCCTCTGCACTGGAGTAGGGCCGACCCTGATTTCCATGTAGCCCAGGAAAACCACGATGGATTGCAATCAGATTGGTGAGCAGGGTAATGGAGACGCATGTATGCAGCTACTTGGTCAAGGTTAGGAAAAGATCAGGGTAATTTTTTAAATAAACCAACGTTAACTGTTGGCAGGAGAACATCCTAAAACAGGAACAGGAATGAAGATGAGACAAGACAATGTTTGGAACTGCAGATAAGAACCCTCTGAAAAAAGTCCTAAATGTCCTTTTATGAAAACTCCTTAAGATAATCAGAATTAGAAATACTTTATTAATCCCAGAGGGGAAACTCTTTTGTTACAGCAGCTCACTATCACATCAGTGCACACAGGAATAGAAGTACTAAGCAAAAAATATAATACACTATAATACAGGTCAGAAAATAAATTAAGTACCAAGTGGGTATAAGTATAAAATAAGTGTGAAGTACAAAGTGGGTTTACCGGTTGATGATAATAATATGGTATAAGGTAATAGTGCATGAACTGTCAAGTTAAGTGTAGCTTATTAAGATTATAATGAGACTGAGGATATTGCACAGCAGTAATAGAGGTATGAATAAATATCAATATCAATAAATAGGGAATTTTAACTGAAAAGAGTATATTGCACAGGAGTATTAACACAGATTATTGCACAATTATTGTCAAGTATTGCAGAGATGTAATGATCCAATGTCCATTTTAATGACTTAGGGTCTTTTACAGAAGGTACTCCTTTGTTTGACCAGCACGTCATGGAGCGGGTGGGAGACACTGTCCAAGATGGCATGTAGTTTGGCCAGCATCCTCCTCTCTGACAGCACCGCCAGAGAGTCCAGCCCCAACCCCACAATGTCACTGGCCTTACGGATCAGTTTGTTCAGTCTGTTATCATCCGCTACCCTCAACCTGCTGCCCCAGCATGCAACAGCATACAGGATAGCACTGGCCACCACACACATAAAACATCCTCAGCATTGTCTGGCAGATGTTGAAGGACCTCAGCCTCCTCAGTAAATAGAGGCGGCTCTGGCCCTTCCTGTAAAGAGCTTGAGTGTTCTTAGCCCAGTCCAGTTTATTGTCTATGTGTACTCCCAGGTACTTGTAATCCTCTACAATGTCCACACTGACCCCCTGGATGGAAACCGGGGTCACTGGTGCCTTGGCCCTTCGTAGGTCTACAACCAGCTTCTTAGACTTTGTCGCATTGAGCTGCAGATGGTTCTGCTCACACCATGAGACAAAGTTCAAATCTGTACTCAGACTCATCACCACCGCTGATACTTCCCACCACAGCAGAGACATCAGAAAACTTCTGAAGGTGGCAGGACTCTGTGTGGTAGCTGAAGTCTGTCTTCGGCACAGGAACGAAGCAAGATGTCTTCCACAGAACAGGGACCCATTGAAGACTCAGGCTCAGGTTGAAGACATGTTGAAAGACTCCACATAGCTGGGGGGCACAGGCTTTTAGCACCCCGCGGCTACCTCTATCAGGGCATGCAGCCTTGTTTGAGTGGAGTTTCATCAGCTGTCCTCTCACCTGGTCAGTAGTCAGGCACACAGCGGAGGTTACTAATATTAGTGTGAAGGGGGCCTGATAGCCTGATAGCCAGCTGAGGGGGGAGTAGGACTCTCCCAGGAAGATGGGGGAGGAGGGAGCAGAGTACTCAGAGGAGCTTGAGGGCCGACAGCAGCTGAGTTAGAGGGGGGATGAGCAGATTAAATTCGTTGGCCCTGTCCAAGCTGCTTCAACTCCTCTGCTGCCAGTCGGTCTGAAGCCATGCCGCTCCAGACCTCTCTCATGTTGTTCTGCTGGAGTTTCCGCTCCAGCTTTCTCCTTGGACCTCCCTGATCTTCACCTTCAGGTCAGCCTGGTTTGCCCTCACCTCCTCCTATTACCATCTTCCTATTACCATCAGTAAAGGCCCTCCTCTTGGCATTCACTTTTACAAACATGACAGTAACCCTCCATGTTGGCTGCAGGCCTGCTGCTGTACACAGCGTTGTGTGGCAGCACCGCACATTTATTCGATATTTATTTGCCACACAGAGGGAAGAAAACAATCCACTGGGACTCACAAGCAAATGTAAAAACGGCTTTAATGACGTGAGAAAAGTCATCGTTATCACCTTCCCCTCAGTCTGCATCTCATAAAAAAAATAACCCTCAATTTATTTTGCAGAGCTCTGAGGCATCCTTCTCACAGTGGAGAAGATGGCTGATAAAGGTGATGGTTGAGGGGGATCCGTCCATCCTTTTCTCCCTTCTTCCCTCCCTCCATTGCTGCAACCTGCCTCTGCTACAGAAAAGACTCCGTATGATGTGTGAGGAGGCAGGGAGACAGAAAACGTTTCACTGTGCTTCCAGGCAGAAGCCAGCTCTTTCAAAATGTCATTGCTTTCTCAGCCAGGTGGTGGACACACTCTGCCCTGAACTGGTCAGATCGAGTTGTCTGTGAGAGGGCATGCTGTAGCAGTGACGTCATTTGTGATCTGTGCAACAATATCTGATGAAATGCATTACTACTATATAATGTAGTATGAATTGTAGAGTAAATAGTATGAAAATATGGAATCATTTTTGTTTTTGTAGAATTGTCACTAGACTAAACTAAACTAAGACTAAATCCTACACATGGCTCCTTTAAAATGTATTCAATGCTGTTCTGAATTGCATCATATATGAAGACTAGTCCATAGCCACTCTTTCCCCCTTTATACAAGCCCTTACACCAAAATGACAAAACAGATTATTTGCCAGTGTCTTCCAAAACAACCCATATATGACTTTTCAGATCTGCCACCTGTATGGTTAAGGTCTGGTTAAGTGGTGGTCATGGTTCAGTTTAGAGAAAGCTGATTAAAAGAAACACTGACTGTTAGGGTTGATAGGAAATGGGAAACAAATTGTGGTCTCTGGCATCAAAGTCAAACAAACTTTGATGCCCAACAACCACGCCTTAGTTGCTCATTAAATAATTATTTGTTGGAAATCATTGCCCATTTGCTGAGTGTTGGTTGTCCTCTACACACAGTATGGACACTGGAGGATAACTTCATGACACAAAGTGGCACATTTCAAGATGCAGTTTGTTTGTGGGTACACCTGTTTGGGGGTAAACATGTACGTGGGTACAAATGGACACACACCTGTGCAAAAATTACGTATAATGTGGTTCAGGCACAATTTCTGTCGCAGTCTCCTCCCATCCAACACAGAAATCATTGTTATCTAATTTAAAAAATGAACTGATTTCATGTAACTTACTAATGTAATTTTCCAAAGTGAAGCAATCTGCGTTGCACCATAGTTTGATGGTCTTGGACTTGCTCCAGATGCGGTTGTTTTACTCAGGAACGGCAGAGGTCAGTTGTTCAAAGCATGGTGGCAACGAGGCCCTGCCTGTGTGTTCTGACTATTTGATTCCTGGGACTGAATTTAAATCAGTCACATCTGTAAATGAGTGGACATTGTAAGACTACTGTATTTGCGGCAGTATAACAATGTCACAACCTTCACCTTTGCTACTAAAAATAAACATATGGTGTTTCAGTAAATGACCAGTGCTGGGGTTTTTTCTGGAGAAGACATGCATGATTATTTGCATGATCGCAGGAGGTCGCTTGTCAGGCTAACGTCGCCAGGAAAACATTTACATGTTTGAACAAGAGACCGGCTGACATTTTTCTGGTGAGGACAGTCTGCCATTACTTAATGGTAGGAGACAACAGTCAGAACACGGTGCCTTTAAGCTCTCAGGGTGCGATTGGACTGGTGTAATGGATCTCACAGACTAAGACCGGCTGGTGGTGATGCAGCTCTGCTCGAGGCTGTCAGGAGAATTGTTTCATGCTCGTCTCTCTGACTGCAGAGGGAAGACGGTTACATCGGCCTCCACTGTCAAGCCATTTTCCAGCTTGTGAAGTGAGCTTAGCTTTAGATACAAGACAGCATGTGTGTGTATGTGTGTGTGTAAAGAGAATAGAGTATGTGCAATAGAGAGATAGAACATGAAGGGGAAAGGTAGAGACTGAGAAAAACTGAGGAATCTGTGTGTCAGCAGTGTGTTTGTACAGTATATATGTGCATACATGTGTATACTGTCTGCATATATGTTTATGTGCTGTATTGCCATGTATCAGTGAGATCATTTGAGACACCCAGACTCCATGGTGGTGTTAAGTGTGTTTAATTTAGTAGCAATACCACAATAGTAAAAATACTTAATTACAAGTAATATTCCAGCATTCAAATGGTTTCTTAGTATTAAGAGTGTTAGCAGTAAAATGTTCACAGGGATTTTAAGTGAAAAACTTATAGTGAAGAAAAGTATGGAGTGTAGTTTGACTCCAAATTCCAGGAAAAGAAAGGAGGATGAGCTGGAAGTAAGAGGGAATGTAGAAAAGAACAAAGTTTAGAAGAAGAGAAGGAAAAAACAATTAAAAGGAAGAACAAAACACCAGGAACAATGTTGGAAATACATCCAGTATCCCTGACAAAGTGTGATATGTTGTATTTTATAAATATATTTGAACGTTGTCATTAAACCAAACCAAACCAAACCATCAAAAGGAAAGGGAACAAGGAAGGACACAAACACAGATAGAATGAAGGACTAAAGGAAAGGACAGAAGAAGTAAAACAAGAAACAAACTAGTGATGTTAGATAAATATTGTGGATTAAAAAGTACATTAGTCAGAAAAAATAAACCACAAATGTTTGTGATAGTTACCCCCCAGAAAAGTATATGATCAAAAATCTTTTATTAACTTTTGCATAAATACTATACATAATATCAGTTATACACTATTTAATAATGGTTACTTTTTCTGACCATTGACATTTATCTTGTAGTTACCAGCAACAATGTGCACAAAGCACCTTCTGTCTCAGTGAAAAGTACAAATATTTGTCTGTGTACTGTAGTAAAAGCAGAAAGTGTTCCAGAAAGTAAAGCACCAGTACCTCATAGTATTGAGTAAATATATTTGGTTACTTCTCATTTCTGCCAAGAATTAGAAGAAAGCATCACCGTGTCCTTGTTGTATACAGTCCAGTTAGCTCTGCAGACTTTCTGTTGCAGACTGTATGATGTACCTTGTCAAAGTCAGTTTGTCAGTCAGCCCAGATGTTATGCTTGCTTAATGTATGTTGAAGATTTATGTCCCAGGGGGCGTCAGGGCTGAGGGGCTACCATATCATGCGGATGATGGCTCTTTTGTCTTGGGTGCCATCCCAGAAGACAAGGCGAGTGGGGGCAGGATGGTGGGTCACAGGAATCCAAAATATGTTGCACTGCACAAAGGACATCAGTTTGGTGGTCCTGGGCTGAATGAGCTGTCGTTTTGGTGAAAAAAAAGAGCAAGCCTTTCATTTTGTATCCACCGGTGACCGTTTGAATATCACAGAACCTGTTTGCGGGTATCCAGGCGATGGCCATTGATGGTCTCTGTTGTCGTTTCCATGTCCGTGTCGCTCTGAAGCCGTCAGACAAAGAGGCAGACACGTCTGTTTTTAAGGTTGTGAGATGAGTGATGTTTTCTGAGCTCATTATGAGGAGACTGTTGGTCTAAAATCCTCTGTTCATCCAGAGAGAGACTTTATCACTCTGGGTGTTCTGTAAGGCTTCAAGTGATAGCAGAGAATAAAATCGAGCAGTCAGGCAGGGAACAAAACTTCATGGCCACTATCAATCTTAATGTATTAAACATCAAAACTGATAAACAGAATATTTCAGTAGATCGTGGAAACTTATTGGAAATGAAGCAATGTTTTACAGTGATGATTCCTGTGTTAAAAAATCACAGCAGACATTATTTCTCTAAATGTTACTTATGACCAACTTAAAGATTTTAAAAGTAGCATTTAAATCAAACTGATTGTGTATATATTATTATTATTATTATTAGTAGTAGTAGTAGTAGTAGTAAGGAACACGAGTGTGATTACTGCAAACAAATGCGAACATCACTTTTAAGATTTTAACCTTAAACATTACAATGCACATTACATTTTAAATGTTCTGTAGTTCTGGCTTGGATTTGGAAGGGAGTCTGCAGGATTGCTTTGCTGCTCAAAACGGGAAGAGAGTCATGTTCTTCAAATGCAAACAGAATTAGCTCTTTTCGTCAACACACTCTTTAGGACAAGAAGCAGTGATGTTTGGAGATAGTGGAACATTTGCACTCATCTAATTCCTGTTATTACTACTGTGTCAGTTGTTTTGACTACCATCTAAAAGTAGTCTTCAAATAATAAGATAAAATGGCATTTTGGTGGATATTTTTATGTGATTGCCTGCAACACCCTTCAAAACCTGTTTTGGTCTCATTTTAACAAAAATATGTAAGTAGCAGTTTTAGGCAAATTTTGATTTTCTCAATTCTTTTCATGCAGATTGAATATGTTTTATGTGCCATAATGCAAATATATCGTGGACTGGTATTGGAATAGATAATCTGATAAATTGTTGCATGTTAATTTGATACAGTGTTGGATGTAGAAGCAAATACTAAACTGTCTTTCTGTTTGCCAGGTCATTTAGCATTACATATGATGGATGTAATGATGTGTTAAGATTTTGTGTGTACTGTAGCGCTCTCTAATGGTACCATCAGAGATTCTACCTGAGGTAACCGTGTATGTGTAACTTCAACAGATGCAGCACAAACTTATAAACTAACACAACATGACAGTTGTGTAATTTAATGGCATTTGGAATAATTGTATAGCATTTGTATCCTACAAATGTTTAAACATACTGGTTGTGTTACCAATTCTTGATTCCCTCCGTCAGTCACATGCTTTCCAGGTAGGCACTGAGCAACACAAGGAATACAATCCCCAACCATGGTAGTATTAGTGCCTTGCTCCACCCATTAAGGTATGAATATTGTATTTGCAGCTATAGAGTAGGAAACCCTGATACCATCTTAAATCTGTTCCAGTGGTACAGAGCATCAGGGCAGGAGCAATACAACAAACCAACATGAGAGATTCAGCTCACAGATAAGAACTAACATGGACCATTCACTATGAGCACAATGCTCCATTTAGACGAATCTTTTGCTGTCAGATCTTTGTAAAGTGTGGTACAAATCTCTCACAGCACATTTGCTCCTCCACTGACCTCTTCTACATAGAACAAGGTACAGTGCGTTTTACGTAAAGACAGTTCACTGTGTACATTTGACTAAGAGGAATGAAACTGTTGACGTTTGTGAAGTCCTTGATAGCTTTTCTGAAAAAGCATTGATTGGAGACAGTAGTAAATCACTCATTCAATTCAGTTTTGTAAACTATTCTGCAACTAAGCAAATAATACACAATGAGGTGTCCTGATAAATGAAAATAACAGATGAAGCTGACGCAAAGAACGGTGAGATACAATTGCCAAGCATCCTCCAAATAGTGAGGGTTAGTTGAACTGTTAGCAAGTAGCAACTGTAGCAAGTCCTGTTGCTATGGATACCTGCATATAAAGTTGCATTAATTGATTAATTACAACATCTGACATAATATCACCTTATAAAGTTGTTATAGCAAACAGATGTCTATTTACAAATCCAGCAGACACAGAGAAACATTAGCATTAATTTGTCGTGTTTGTATCCACCTAATGAATGTAAGTACAATATTCATTCTTCTTTTAGCTCTGGTTTGGTCGCCACCAACTCCTGAGGAAAAATATCTGGCTCTTTAACTGATGAATGCTCCGCTTTGTTCACAAACTTGTTTGCTAACTTCGTCTGTCTGCTGTTTGGTCGTGGGCAGGTAGTGTAAAAAGTGGGTTTAAGAGAGCTACTTTGCTTAGAACAGCTGCCTGCTAGATAAAATTGTTATTTTAGCCATTGTTAAAGGTTATTGATTGTTGCTGTGTGGCATTTTTAATAATCCGCAATGAGATTTGTTTTCAGCAAGAAAACACTTCTACTAATGTTAGGTCAACACTGCGTTAACACTAACGCTAGCTAACGTCAACTTTTACTATAGCGGAGTAGAGGGCTGTGGGTTTTAATAGCATCCCTACAATGTACTGTACTTGATTGGATTAAAATGTAAATATTTACCTAATGTCTTATAGTGTAAGGATGACTGAAATGTCATTTAACAGTAAGTTAAATATGACTATAATTATTAAATGATGGGAATAGGGTTACCTAAAGCTAACTAGCCATAGCCTAAGATCATCATAGATAACATTACATGAAACACCAGCGCACACAGAGTAACCTAAATCTATAGCTAAGGTATAGCTATATGTTGCAAAATGAATTCATTACTCTATCATGAAAGATTCACTTGATATGAGTCTGAGTCTCACTCCACTCGACCATGAAATATGCAGGTTGTGCAACCAACTGGCAACCACTGGAATGTAATGGAAGGGGGGAGGGGAGTGCGTCATCTAGTGGCTGGATGTTATCAATGTTATCAATAGCACCTTTAAAAATTTACCGTGTTGCACTGATATAGTATGCTGTAAACTGTTGAACAGAACTGTCTAAGGTGTCCTGTTATCTGTTTTCTACAGACACCTCAGCCCAAACAGAAAGTAGTAGCCATTTAATACTAAGGTATAATGTATAGGTGAATCATTACCCAAAGTTTCCCCGATGTTCAGTATATGGAAATGAATTAATTGAGAAATTCATCAGAATCGAGGTGTTTCCACTGAGGCTGTGACAAGTAGATAAGGTGGTTAAACCTCCGTCTTGTGAGCTGTTGTTACAACTGTGATGCAGACACAGACAGGGTGAGAGCAGGTAGAGGCGGTGGTTTGTGTGTGTGTTTTGGGGGCGTAGCTGTAGAGAATAAAAGTCTAACGGGAAGCAATTTTCTTGCTGCTAAAAGGGAAAGGAAATGAAATATTGGCGCCCAAAGCTCCCTTAACTCTCTCTCTTCCAGTTTGGTTAGCTTCTGTTCAGAGCATTGAGAGTGGGGAAGGTGGGGCTCGAGAGAAGTATGGAGGGGCTAGGGGGGCTGCAATCTGAAAGCCACTAGTCGTCAACCCCCCCCATCTCCACCAAGCGCCCCCCATACACACAGAGCAGGGTCCTTGCTGCCTGCCACCTCCAGCTGTCGCCAAAGGGGACAAAAGGAGGTGTGGGGGTGTTTGTGAAGGAGTTGGAGGGCGTGGGGGGTGTTGAATAGAAAGATAAACTGAAGAGCCCCCTCCACCCCATCCCATCCATACACATATACACACACAAACACACACACTCCCAGGAAGGACCTTGTCATCTGCATTAGGCAGCATCTCCTCTCTTTGCCCCCTCACTTTCTTTTTTAAGCCAAACTGCACATAGTGGTAAAATGGGAGACTTGCACTCTCTCACACACACACACACACAACAACATATACATGTACTATATCTTAAACACATACAGACTCATACGTACAAAAAGGTATATCCAGGCATGAAAGGCAAAAGTGTAAAGTGCCTTGCTGATATAAACACAAACATAAATACATACACACACACACACACACACACACACACACACACACACACACACACACACACACCTTCCTGTTCTCTAACCCTCCTCCCATGTTTGCTGCAGCTGTTAGTCCTCCATTGGTCTCAGCGCCTCCTTCTCCACTCTCCTCAGCTAATAACTCATTAGCCCTATTTGTTGATTAGGCCTGGGGGTAGCCATGGTGTGTGTGTGTGGTGGGGTGGGTCATCTCCCTAAGTAACAGCACAAACTGTTACTGTCAACTGCACTCTCTACACACACTCTCTTTGCCGAAGAAGATTATGATAGATACACAGATGGATAGAGTAGATGGGAAGATATAGATCCATCCATATGTGAATCTTACTTAAAGGACATTTTTTAACTCTTGACAAAAGGAAAATTTGAATCAGTTTTGTTTCTAGCATTGGTTGAAGAGACAAAATTGGCTTCCTGGAGGTAAAAATAAAATATTAGAGAAATTGAAGGATTCTTATAAATAGTCTTGGGGATCAGATTTTTGACCAGGTGTTTTTTGTGTGTTTTGGATTAATGTGGAGCATAGTGTACTTCCTGTTTTGCTTGTAATAAGCAGGTTACACACAATATTTCAGGAACTTTAAAGCCCCTTTTTTGAAATATGCAAAAAAGGGGCTTGTTGTCCAATGAGACTGAAGCAAGCCTGCATTCATTTTTTGGTGCAATCAATTTCCACTCAAATGTCAGTTCACTTTCTGCTTCAATTTGGTGTTAAAAAAATGCATGTTTAAGTAAATTGTTTAAAATAGCTCAGTTTGATATCTATTGAGGGAGAATCTTTTTTACTTGCAAAATACATTTTCCCTACTTTCTTAAGTGGACATAAACATACATTTTCATTTTAGTAACCTATACTGGGTCACTGGTAACGATATCAGTATTTGAGATTAAGAAGAATCGGCCAATGTGCATTTTGTGTTTATGTTAAAAAAACATTGTTTTGAGAAGGGTCACTTAAATTTGGTTGTTGAAATTTTTTTTTACCAAGTCATGTACTGAGAGGGATATTTTACATTTAAAAAATAGACTTTTCTTTGTCCTCTGATGGACAAACTATGTAATGGTGACACAGTTTCTAAATTAGTATTTTTACATACTTTTTTGTTACTTGTTGGTCAACGTACTGTTGTTGTGATAAGCTAAAATCTGAGGAATTGGTAGGGCTCTATTTGTAACAATCGGGATTGAAATCCATGTCATTCACATGAGGACAGAGTTGTCAAAGTGGAAAATGTGTATTTTCTGAAAATATGATTGATTGAATCGTTTATTTAGGTGGTTATTTTCCCAATGATGATTGGAATGACTGGATGTTACCCTCGTTTTTTGTTATATGACATTATACACTGTTATGCTCAACGATTCACAGCTGAATGATTTCAAAAGGACTTACTGAATCGGAGACTGAAAGCACTTTCAGCTTAATGGAACAAGTCTTGACATATCAGCTTTTCCTATAACTATGCAAAACATCTTCATCTTAACAAGTCGCAGTCGTTAATGGAGTCTTAAAATCTTAATAAAGTCAAGTTGGAAAAGAAAACACTGCAGTGCCAGTGGCGATAATTCTGTTGGTTACTCAAAGAGAAATCTTTACTTGCAGGATTTTTTTTGAATTGAGCAGCAGTTTCTTGGCAGCGGAGGACAGATCTGCCTGAAGATATTTCCACTTGTTTCCAGAAAACAAGTGAATGTCGCCATGCTGACAGAATACATTTTAATTTGTTTGAAGGAAAAGATTTTAAGGCTCAGCGTGAGTCTGAATGAGTTGTAAAGAGGAATGTACTCTTTTCCTCTCCTCTTATCCTCACAACCTCCTCCTTCTGCTCCTCTCCATTTCTCTCTACCGCTCCTTATTCCTTCCTCTTCCTTTTCGCCTCCTTCCTTCTATGCTCTCCTTTCCTCTTTCCTCATTTCCCCCTTCCTTTTGCTCCCCTTTCCTCTCTCTTGTCCTCACCTCCTCTTCCTCTCCTCTTCCTCCTGTCGGCAACATGTGGAGCCGTTGCCATAGCAACGAGGGGAGGTGACATGTGCTGTAGACATGCAGGGAATGGAGGGAGGGATGGGAGGAATATAAGGAGGAGCCCCACAGCACACTTTGTAGTCTCTCTCTCTCTCAGAAAAAAAAATAGCATCTCATTCCTCTCTGTGGAAGTGGTGGAAGCTGCTGGTCCTCCTCTCCTCTCCTCTTCGCACCTCTCCTCTCTGAGTGTGTGCTGAATTGCGTCAGAGAATAGAGAAATCTGTTGGTGCATTTTTCCTGTTTTTGCGACAGATGAGAAGCAAATGGCAGAAAAAAGAAGGAGGAGGAGGGGAAGCCGGGAACTTTCTTTTTTTATTTTTTTCAAAGGAGAGAAAGGCGATGATGGGTGGTGATGAAACTCCCTCTCTCTCCCACTCACTCTCTCCTCTTCCTCCTCTGCTGCCGGTGTGGTGCTGTCTCGGAGTCGGTGGTGTCAGTGCAGCCGGACTGGAATGGGAAATAGACCGGGAGAACGTGTCTGTTGCGTTACCTCACCGTGGATTTTTGGTAGGATTTAACTGTTGTTCTGCGTGCTAATGTGGTCTAGTTTTCCTAATAACTTTCTGCTGTTGAATTTCCCTGCCATTTGTCCCAAAAATCTTTACGAAATGCCAAAGATGATGAGTCTGTCCTGCTGTTGCTCTTCTCTTCATTCATTCCTCTGTTGGAGTAGGGAGTGCACATTTTACACTCAGTCCTGTTTTGTTTTTTTTTCAAATAATGCATATGATAATCTGTTGCAGCCATTTAGAGCATTTTGTGTCCCAAAAATGCTTCACTAAATTTTAGAAATTGACTAGTCTCAGTGAAGGAGCAATGGGAGTATCCGTGGAGTTTAGACACTGATTGACGGCGCGCCCTGGTTGAGGGGCTTCACGCAGCTGCATCTTACCGTAACATTGTAATAACATTCAATTTAATGGGATTTACTGCTGTTTTCATTTTCTCCAGCTGCAGCTTCGCACCGCTGACGTGCAAACTTTTAATCTTGTTGTGCATTTTTTAATGTTTCAAGTGATATTCAACTTGGAGGAGTATCCTAATTTGTATGCAATGTGTGATATCACTGAGAAATTGATTCACACAGTTTTGTCCAGTAAAGATAAGGGAAATGCAAAACATATAAAGTGAAATTAATAGTCTTTCTGTTCGATTTGTAAATGAAAGTCCATATTGGTGATATGAATTTTGGTGTTTTTTTTGTTTTGTGTTTTACAAATTGTGTGTGTGGACCTTCGCTTTGGTGCATGTATATTTGTGTGTGTACAGTGTGCACACATTAGTGCAAGCATGTACAGTGAGTGTGTGTGGGTGTGTGCAAAATTACATGCAAGTGTGTACAAGTGTGCACTTGTAGATATGAGTGTATCAAATGTAAAATTTCTCTGCACATCAGATTGTGTGTATGTGTAAAATCACACATCAGCCTGTGTAGATGCATCTACTTACATGTGCATGCGTGTGCGTCCGCGGGTGCATTTCTGTGGGGTTGTTTGCTGATGGGTGACGGGTGAACTTTTTCAAAAGCCCAGGATGAATCAGAGGTGAGGGACAGATCTTTGTTTCCTACAGCAGTCGTCGTGGAGGAAAACAATAGCCGGCCGCCGCTCTCCCTCTGACCTTTTTTCACCCATTCTGAATAAGCCAGAGCCGTGCAAATCCATCTGCCTTTTGTCTATGGGAGCCTGGCTAATCCACACCCCCCTTCACACACACACGCACACACACACACACACACACACTCATATACACCCTGTCACGCACACATCAACCAGGAGACCTAACCCCTCCACCACCAAACCTCCATCTCAAATCCAGATACCAAAAGCTACACACATTTATTTCTACCACAGACATACTACACTTTTTAAAACTTAATTGATTTTTATTTATGTATTATTTAGTAATAACAGCTGCAAAGCAGATTATTGTAAGTAGATTAATTAGAATGCTACTACCTACACACCACACTACGTGTGGATAGAGCTGGTCAATGGGGAGCCGATTTTAATGCAAAACTGAATAAAAAAATTCACCAGATGAGAAATAAAAAACCCTCAAAAATGTTCTGGAATTATACGTTTCTTTTCCGTCTCTTTTTGAGGGTTTTTATTCTTTTTCCCTCATGTTCAAAGACGCCTGTCTGTCTGTAGAGAGTGTGTGTGATATTTGCTGAAAAGGGCTGAACCCAGCAGCGTATACAGCCAGCCAGCCAGCATCCTTGACAGGCTATGTTAATGCTTTTCAGAAATACTCAGGAGGAGCTGCACACTGTATGTCAAATCACGTTTGCCTATGTGAAATGAAAAATTTGCAAGTACAATCGCTTTTGCTGGGGCAGATGGACAATAGAGGTGGAGGCATGAAAGGAACTCCCTTCTCCCCTATGCCTTTGGGGAGACAATATTTTCCTGCTGCCGCTCACTGAAACAGACTTGATCAAAACCTCTGATTTTCCTCCAGAAACAAACAGGATTTTCTGTGGGGGTTTTTCCTGTATCATATGATAAAGACATCTAAGCCAGGAATGATCCAGATTGAAGTCTGGAGTGCTATTTCATTCTGGCTCTGTTCCTTTTTTCTACCAAATCAACACTGACACCAAATCATACTGATTATTCCTTTTTACCTACATACTACTAGCAACGCAAATGTTAAATTTCCTTTAATTTCTCTTCGCTGAGCTGCAGTTCACCTTTGCGGTCGCAGCTCTCTACATCTGGCCCTCAAAATGTAATTTCATTGAAAGTGTTGAGGAGGGAGATTCAAGAAAGGCCTTAGAGTTGCAGAGCCGTGCAGATAACCTCTTATTATCGGAAACACAGAATAGGTGACAAGAATAGGAATTGGTATGAAGATATAGGTATTCAACACTTTGCTCAGTATTTGTGCTCGGTTTCATGCTGTGTTAGTGAAAAGGTTACACAGCCCTCCGCACAGTAATGACTGCATGCATTGGCTCATGTGTGAATGTTCCAGCTCCCATCCTGAGCAAACATTTGATTTTCAATCATTGCAAATTTCTGCTACATCTGCCTCTGCAGCGCGAGCAGAATGGCTGCTTGCTTTTCATAGCTGCGAACTAACAAGTCATACACCCCCAAGTCTCTCTCTCTTTTACTCTCTCTCACTCAATGACACACGCTCCTCCACCCCTTTACTGTTACTAACAACTGCAACCAAACTTGATTAAGCAGGTGGGGTCAGGCTACATTTGTTTGAATCAATAGACAGACATGCTAGGCAGCCATGATAAAGAGACCAGGAGGGGAGGTGGAATCAGTGTGTGTGTGTGTGTGTGTGTGTGTGTGAGGAGGGGGGAGTGCTTTGGAAATGCCAGCATCTGTCCTGTGAAAGATGACTGAGCTGTTACAGTTAGAGCCTTGAATTATGGGCCATTACTAGCCGAGCAAGATGCAATCCCTCTCCATGAAACTTAATTTGACAAAACAATGAGATGACTCGAGGAGTAAAATGACAAATGAAGTTATTTGATCTGTGGTAAAAAAAAAAAAGAAAGTATTTTGCAAAAGATGATTGCAGTGGAAGCATGTGGAATCAGCAGTAATGCATTATTAATGGCCTTGCCAAGCCCACAACACGTACAGGCTACTGCTCAGCTACTTTTGTTTATGATACTTCCTTAACGGCCGATATTTCTAATATGATTTTTTTACATTAAGATTGCATTAATAAAAAGAAACATTAAAACAACCACACAACCAAACAACAATCAGTTGTATCTGCTTTTACAAATGACTAGTGCAATATTAATATCTGCAGCCATACAAATCTAACAAAAACAGAATCCCTGCATTATGTTTATTACTGATTTATGAACAGCCTCCTCAGTAGTAACTTGTTTCTAGTAGATAAATATTTTATATGTGCTGTACTTCAGAGCTGAATTTCTCACATTTTTTTGTTCCGCTTTATTTTTTATTTTTTTTCTTGGCACTGAGAGAATGGTCTTTAGTGCAGCACCCGAGTCAGAGACGCCTACTGTTTCCTTTCAAGGCCATCACATTACTATGCAACCAGCTTTTACAGTACGGCTTAGAGCTCCCCAAGCAAATTGGACACCCCACAAAGCATCGGACAACTGTTGTCCCCCATTGTGGGTCTTTCTGCAGGCACTCTTTATCAGCTACTGAATGCAGAAACTGCAATGAATGAAATCATAGGGGGTGGGGTGGCGGGAGCGGGGCATCATCGAGTGGTGATGGTGGTAGTGGGGGGGAGGGTCACTCCCTGAAACCTCACAAGAATTCCAGAACAATCCGTGTGCAGGGTAGAGCGGTCCTTTTCCCACCTCCCACGGTTTCAGGGTTTCTCTGTGCTGACAGGCAGGCAGGAGGGATTCGACAAGGCTGCCGCCTTTCTCCCTACTGCTTTCAAGCTTTCAAAGCCTCCTCACCGCGCCGCACCTCGCCTAATCTCTGTGACCTCTGCCACCGACTGACGGGGATATTTTCACCCCCAACACACACACACACACACACACACACACACACACACACACTTTTTACCCTGCTGCCTTTCTGTGAGGTTGAGAGCATCTTTTTCTCAACATTATTCTCTGGCACAAACATACTGCCAAACAAGCTTAATATGCAGCATAAAATTACATAAAATGACATTATTTGGGCAAGCTAACGATGAGCCTTTACTTTTTATACCAGTAAAAGGGGGAAATTTTACTGTGCTGCAAAGATGTGAAAAAACACTTGAGTCAAGAAAGCCTTTTTTTGCTATTGATTTCTTTTGATAATTCATTGTCAGGAGGAATTGTAGGCCTTGTCATTGGCAGTGCAATTTGTAGCTCTTCTCTTTTGGTTCTTGCCTCGCTCTTTGTTGTCAAGATCATTACGCAGTGTGTAATAATGGGGAATTATGTTGCCTATTGTTAACTCTTAGTAAAAAGTAGTTAGGTAAAACGCAACAGGCCCATTATCTTGAGCTCGCTGGTGTCTGAAAATGAACAGCAAGCAGCAGTTGGAGCTGCAGCTGCAGTAAGACTTACTTCCCCTCGCTCAAATTATTGCCGTGGTGGTTTTTACACACTCAAGAAGCAGTTCAAACAGACTTTTATCATACAGTATGTGTCCATTGTGTTATCTTAAGCAGCACATTGTGTGAAAAGAAATCTTTCATCTCCAGTTGTTTGCTGAAGGATCTGGTTCTCACGCGCTGGATTAAAGTGCTGCCGAGGTTGAAATTGCCAAGGCACTTGATCAAGACAGTGAGCAAGTGCAGCTGTACAAAATTCCTCCAATATAGCAAACGGTGTGTTGAGCTGTCTAGGCACATCCAGAATGCTTTGCTAAACAGGAGTTTATGCATTCTATGCACTCCTGGGCACAGATGGTGGAACAAACGCTTGTGATTATACTTTTCATCGAGCACAGTGATATGCATATTTATGTCGTTCCAAAAAAGGAAAGAAAAGAACCATGTGATTTACACTTTCATCTACTGATGTAGAATCAAACGCTTTTTGGGGACAATCATTGGAAGCAAAAATAATTAACGCTTTTAAGGGGTTTCAGATAGATTACTGTCTAATGAAGGATTTTTGGATATTTTGGTGGATGCTGTAATCCAGGGGTATCAAACCATGTGCCATGAAGCACCGGGAGTCTGCAGGGTTGTTCCAGTCAAACACTCCACCAGATGATTTTGCAGATTAGTTCCTCTTGATCAGTAAAATCACCTGGTGTATTTTTTGGCTTGGATAAAAGTGTGCATACTTTATGGTACATAGTTTTACACCCCTACAGTTTATTCCAAAGCACCTGCTACCGTCACGAGCTCAGACATTTTTAGCATGGTGGATGAATCAAGACTCTTATCTTGCCTGTGAGAGTACCACGCTCCACTCATTGAGATTATTTATCTGAGGTGAGTGGCTCACCTCAGATAAATAATAGAAACATATTATTAACCTTTTTTTATCTGTTCTTTTGGGGCCCGCAGGGAAGCCAGATCAACCAGATCCCCACCAAGTACAGCCAGGCAGAGTCCACCAAGTTCCTCATCCTCACTGTCGTATCCATCCTGTGCATCGTCGGTGTGCTGCTGGCCTCCACTGTGGTCTACTGCCTCCGCCACCGCTCCCACCACAAGCTCAAAGAGAAGCTCACCAATCTGGGAACAGATACTGGCAGCGATGCTACCACCACCTATCAGGTAGGATGTGCTACTGCGCCGTCTGTGAGTTTGAATTGAAAAGATTTTGGTAAAGATTTGTATTTGATGTTTTTAACTGTAATAGAAGATGCAGGATTGGGATGGTATAGAACAGTGGTTCCCAAATGTTTTTGCTTGTGACCCCTGTTTACTGGTTGTGACAAGTTCAACCAAAGAGTGATTTTTTTACTTGTTTTATTTGAATGATTTTTAGAGGTAAAATTATATAGTAGTTCACTGAAAGAAAAGCAAGGTGGATAAGAGGAAAAATTAAACAGAATTTGATATAGCAGAAATATGCCTCACTGCTATACCATCCTGTTAATCATCTAGCAACCCCTCAGATTTTCCTTGCAACCACTGGTATAGAAGTATGTTTAATAAAAATCAAGTAGAACTGTTTCAACAAAATGTGTGTAATTTCTGTATTATTGAGCCTTTTTATCTGGTTTATACCAGGTTTGTTATTTATAATGTACAAAATACATACATTAACAGGTTTTCTTCCTGTGATTGTATGTAAAACTGAAAAACTGTTGAGTCCCAGGTAAATATTTTAAGATCAAGTGTAGCAATTCTAGTGGTGTTTACTTTGGGACTGGTGGTGCGCTTAAAACGAAAGAAAGTTTCAGTGATATTCTCCACATTCTGCTTCACCCAATCAACCTCAGTTGCAGTTATTATTTTATATTGTCATGTTACTGGATTAATGCTGCGTGGTGATTGCTGGCTGTACTCAGTCCCCTGCTATAATATGTTGTTTGAGACATGAAGTAGTCTCACCAATCCAACAGGTTTTCCACCTCAAGTCATTTCCATTCCCCCCTCTGCTTGCTGTAATTATCCTTTGGCCAGAATAGCCGGGTGTGAAATTTAATTTACAGAATCCAATATTAAGTGGCTTTTTGAGCAAAGAATTAGATTGAGGTTTTTCCGTCTCTCTCCCTGACCTTTTCCCCACCATGTTTTTAAATGAGAGTGGTCCTATGAGCATTGATTTTATAATGAGCCCAGCCCATCCCCTAAGTGCTTACATTTTATGCTCTTCTCTGGGGATTTTTAACTCCTGAAATAGACTGTGCTGCTGCGTTAGAGGTTTACCTCATCACCATAATGTAAGTTTTTGCAAAAAAGATCTATTGTTTAGCAGTGAGGAAGAAAATGGAAACTAAAATATGAGTATGAAAAAGGACTCAATTCATAGGATTTAACTATCAAGTAAAAGAAGAGACTGTTTCTGAAAGTCTGACATTCAACATGTCCAATGACAGGCTGACATTTCAGCTGTACACCTTCCCTTGTCGACATAAAATATTTGCTTTTCCTCAGTGTGAGAAACCTATCTTCACGGTTACTTGCATCCGAGATTCGCTTTAAGCCTCTAATTGGAAAATGCTAATTAATATTCACACGTAAGACTGTGTTTACGCATTATTTATCTGCTTAATAGCTAACAAAAACATTCATGTTGTTCATTCTTGGGAGGTTTACTCAGCCCTGCTTTGCTCAGACTCCCAAAGCTCTTCCAGTTGATTCTCTTTCCTCTGTCGTCTTTATTGAGTCTCGACAGCGAGCCGTCGTCATCCTCAGTGAAAGACCTCAGTGTTCAGCTCCCATCTTAGCCGTGTAAGCCTCGTTTCTTTGTCAGCGCTGCTGTGTAGAGGGGTTCCCTGGGCTGGGTTCTGTGTGTGTGTGTGTGTGTGTGTGTGTGTGTGTGTGTGTGTGTGAGAGAGAGAGAGTGTGTGCAGTCTCTAGGGTTACATGCAATTAAAGCAGACAGGAAGCGGCAGGCTGCCTGACGGCCTTACTACTGCATCTCCTTCATACTAGCTGTCAGACAGACACACTCACACGGGCATTCACACATAAACATGCACAAACACACACATACGTATATGCAAGCACACACTCACCAGCTACTGCATGTTAATGATTCTTGCCCTTGGCACGTTTGTTTGAGGCCTCACTACACAAAATCACACACACACTCACACCCACACACACCCACACACTTCCATTGTTCCATTCACGTCACCATGCCACCAGCTCCCTCTGAATCCCCTCCACCTACGGCTCCTCCGCTCCCCGGCTTGTCAATCAAACAGTCCCGGTGAAACCGTGACATGGGATTGGCCGACACTGACAAAAAAGACATTGATTGACAGGCGTCGACAGAAGAGTTGGTGCACCGTGTCTGAGCGTTGGGCGGGGAGATGGTGGATGATGCTCGTCAGTCAGTCTGTCAGTCCCTGGATTACTCTGCCGCCGACATGGGAGTCTACAACGTCGACTTCAGTTTATCTTTACATCTGATTCAAACTTTTATCTGCTTCTAAAAGTCTTTCTTTTTTCCTCAAAGTAAAAGAAACTATCCACCGGCAGGGTGAGATCATTGCACTTGATTGCTGTGGAACTCAACTTTTTGCATGGATTTTCCACAAATCAAGAGATATTATCTTGAAGCAATATTATCTTATTTAAAGATATCATCACCCGCACCATGAAATTTCGTGAAACATGAGAAATGCTTTGGAAAATAGTGGAGATATCTCAGCATATTTGCATATTTACAAGACAAGATTAAATGACTTGTTTAAGATATTTTTTTGGAAAATTTGTTTGCCTCCCTCAGCCTCCCTCACACTGTCTGTTTTCTGTTTCTGTCTCAATTTAATTTCAAGGACCTTCACAGGCACGATAGCATCATCTTTCCACTGCCAAAGAATAAGTGCAAAACACATTTCCAGCCCATCTCAATTTAGATTAAACAAGCAAACAATAACTCCTTTCTCTCTGTGTCAGTTCTGTTTTTTATTTCCTGTCTTCTTCAGTTTTCCTCTCTTTCTGCTGCTCCTCAGTGAATACATCGGTTTGCTGATAACAGCCTTTCATTAAAAATCAGACTGCTTCCAGTCAGTGTCATCTACCAATGATATGATGGATAGAATGTTATATGATGGATTACATATCTTACAGTTAATCAATATTATACTGCTTGTCTTTGGGAAGTCCTCATCCTGAACTGATTTTAGTGCAACATTTTGATTCGATGCCAAGTATTAATAAATGTCATTATTATTTAGTACCAGGGTTAGTAGCAGTGACAACGGCATTTGTAGTGTTATACTGGATTTCAGTATAGAGTTGTGGAGTCCTGTGCAGCCAGTGATTCATCCAAGAGGCTTTTGTGTAACATAGACTCAAAGGTAAATTAGTCTAGATTTATTAAACTCATAGACAATGATTTATTCAAAATATTTTACATTGGATTTTTGCTCAAACCCTCACAGTTTTCTAAGTCTGAGATCAGGGTTTGTGTCCCATCTCCAACCAATAATTTACGTTAGTTCTTTATAACAATGACAGCTATCTTTGCCTGTCTCTAACCAAGTAGTTTTAGACCCCAACCATAACTTAAAAGCACTGTTGTTACCAGACTTTAGCTTTGGAATTGGACATTGTCACTAAAGATCATCCGTGGGTTTTTGTCAAATAGTACATCAAAACATTTAACCAAGTCCTACTTTTTAGAAAGTGCACTGTTGAGCTCACCGCTTTACGATTTTAATTGGTTTAGGAAATTCTAACAAACCAGTGTTTTTTCTTCATAGATATGGCAGAATAGGTTACCTGCACTATATATAACTTTAAAGGCTAAATACTTTTCTGAGCAGAACTCTGATACTTTTATTAATTATTTATATAATTTTAGCAGATGCATTTCTGGCCTGAAAATGGTCACATTTAAATATGCAGTCCAGACATATTAGTATTTTATTATAATAGTATATATTAGTATTGAGTCTTTATCAAATACTGTCCTATATTCCTTCTCCTCAAGCTTTTCTTCAATTCTTCAGTCCCTTGTCCTTCATGTTCCCCCTTTTATTTGTTTGTTTGTTCAAGCACAGAGGCAAAGCACTCGGGTGAAGGCCCCTACATTTGTTTTGGTCAGAAGGGCATGTAAACAGAGGCTCCCCTGTGAGCCCGATGGGCCCTGCTGACACACCCCGACCCCCAAACCCAGTCTTCCTCCCCATTAGCAGGCTTTTAGAGAGAGGGGGTGCTTTGGGTGGCACATGCCTCCCGTCACTGACACACTCGCCGTCGCCCCGGGGTGATGCATGATTCGAGACGGTCATGTGGCGCCAAGTGAATCCCTGGCACGACGCCCATGAGAGGGGGTTGTTGTTGGGGTTTTTCTTTTAACCTTTATTCATGCAGGGAGGGTTGATGAGGCACACATGCACTGTTAAAGCACTGACATTATTAACTCATTTCCACATGTGTCTAACTTCACAGCAGCAACTGTTAATATATTTTATTGCTTTCAAGATGAGCACTCCGTTTTCTCATACCTTACGGTGTTCATTGACTTCTTCTTCTTTGTGGCGGCCTGAAAAAAAAGTCTTTGTATCAATGCTTTTATTTTGTTGAAGGCCACTAAACAAAATTGTCTTTAAAATAAACTTGTGTTAGTAGGTTTTCCAGAAGCAAGAGGAATATGTATTTCAGTTAATAATTAAAACATTCAAAGACTGTTGCTGTGTTTCACAGTTACTTTTGTATAAATTGCATTTTTGACTTTCTGTGGATCGATGACAGTCTTTGTGTCTTTGAATCAACTGTCTCATAATTTAGCAGGGATGTAGCCTGATACAAGAGCTTAACTGTAGTTTTACATTTCAGTTATTTAGATGGCAAGCTTGGCATGGCATCTGTAGCATACCAATGGTTCACTTACTAAATTTTTTTTATAAATCACATAATCTCATAAGTGTTTTTCAAGTGCTGGCATACATTTTAAGATTGATTTTCTAGCTTCCAGACCGACATTTGTTTTCATTAGTTTCAATTGTTTGTAAAACAATTTGAAAAGACTTAAAGCTTGCTAGAGATTGGTAATCCATCATAGTGAATATTTATCCACCTTCATTTATTGTCAAAGACTACAACATCTTAGATTTAAGACCTGACTACCAAAAAGAAAATGAATCCAGAAGACAAAAAAAATAGGCCATGTGGATTTCCTGAAAAGGATCATTTTCAAATTTGTTATATTCAAATGTCTGCTGTTTGTCAGGAGACTGAACTACTGGATGTCCTTGAACTCACCAACAATAAGGAGTTTTCAAAACAGTCCCTGCACACTATTGCATCTCCTGCAACAATAACGTAACGTGACAAAAATGAAGACAAGGTCCAAGACTCTGCAAGTAGATTTTAATACAATGCTGAAATGAACTGAAACCAGTAATTTCCAGAAAGGAAGGGAATCACTTCAATTAACATAGACAGTTATATAAAGTATAGGCATTTCATAATAAAACAATGATATGATATACTAAAATCAGTGAGTACATAGCTGTTCAGTATCTCCATAGTGGACATTTTCACAGTACAGTTGGTCCTGAACTAGTTATGTTTTACTTACAGGCATCTGTTAAACTACTAGGCTCCCCTGCTGCCACACTAAGCAGAAACAAGACTGAATGTGTTTGTTTGTCTCTTTGGGAGTCTGATTGTTAGTCTCACCTACTCTACCTAATCATTAACGGCATAAATTCACAAATAAAAGGCAACATTGACACAAAGCTGGAAAATGCGCGCCAGACTCTCATCTGGATCATAAACCACAGTGATTAACGTGACGCGTCTCGTCACCTGATGAAGCGCGTCTCGTTGAAAATCAATACACTGTAAATAAAGATACTTGTGTTTGTATGGACGCAGCTCGGGAGGGGAGGTGCTGGAACTTCAGAGCCGCTGTAAATTTGTGCTGTTTAGCCTCTAAACCTGTCCTGGGTTGTATTGTTCCTTCAAATTTTTGCCTTTTTGTCCTCTAATTGGCTCTCGGGGGGAAGTTGCATCAGTTTTAATTACATCATAAAAGAATTTGCTGCAGCGGCAAAGTTCACCGTGTGGGCCCGTTGAAATATGAATGCTGTTGATTATGTGTTTCTTTCCCTGACAAAACACCCACAATGCAGTGTTGTTGTGCTGATTGGGCTCCATGTTGTGTTGCTGAGGATGTAACACTGACACACAGACGAGAAACCAGACAAGCTGGTGTTTTTAACAGCCAGAAGGGTTAGACCAATTTATGGGGCCAATATTTGGCTTTTATTAAACATCCGAAATTGGCCAGTTACTGTAATCCACTTCTGGTATCATAAAAACCCCTCTCTTGACTGTAACAATAGTTTGTGAAACATGCTGTGACATTTAATCTTCTTTACCAAGAATAGGCTAAGTGAAGAGTTTTAATGATGCTTCAGATGCTTTTACCTCAAAGCCCAAAAGTTGAAGCTGGAACCAGAGAATGTTTGGCATTTTTCTTGATAAATGAGAAAAACGATTATCAGAATTGTTGAAAAATTTTCTGTTCAACCATTAAGTGTTGTAAGCTGACCAAACACTGACACTTTGGAAATACAAGAACTAAAACATCCACAAAAACTAGGTCTTTAAATACAGCACTGCAGAATATATTTATCTCTGGTCCAGTACTTCCTATAGTATCTGTCTGCACTCTCTTCGTTCACATGCAGGCATGTTTGTGTTTGCCTTCCACCAGCAGTGCTGTCAGTATCCCCAGGCCAGGTACTGAAGCACTTGAATAATCTGCACACATTTATGAGTCTGTGTCCGAGCTCATAGATCAGTGTCAGCGTGTCCCGACCTACGAGAATATCAGTCAGATCAGATACAGACTAATGAAGGCCTGCTCACATTACCTCCACCGTCAGTCAAACACGCCGTTAGTTAATCATCAGCATCTCTCTCATTAAGAAACACAGATACCCACAGAGATTCAGCCAGGGTCTTCTGTTGCAGTCAGTGCCTTGTTGGCTGATGTATGATTTCACATGGACCAAGAGGTACGACCGCATCACGCCTGTTTTATCCTCTTTACATTGGCTCCCTGTTTGTTTTAGGATTGATTTTAAGATCTTGTTGATTACTTTTAAGGCTCTTCATGGCCCCAGATTATATTTTAGACCTTGTAATCCCTTATGAACCTTCACGTAGTTTGAGATCTTCGGGCAGGGGTCTTCTGTCTGTTCCTGAGTCCAGGATGAAAACTAAGGGGGACAGAGCTTTTGCCATCAGGACCCCGAGGCTCTGGAACAACCTGCCCAAAGAAATTAGGTTTTCCGAGGCAGTGTCTTCGTTTACGTCTCTTCTCAAAACACATTTTTATCGGAAAGCATATCCTGATCTTACCTGAACTGTCTGTTTATTTTATTGCTTTTATATTTCATCATTCACTGTGGTATTGTATTTCTCTTGTTGTGAAGCACTTGGTACTTTGTTTTGATAAGTGCTCTATAAATAAAGTTTTATTATCATTATTATGTAGACGATGTGACGGGTGATATTTATTGTTGTGTTTTTTTAACTTCACAGTTACATTGCATGCAATGATGTGATGTTGTTATCCAGGATTACATAGAATGAATTGGGCAGTTGAAGCTTATTGTCTTACTCGAGGGCATGCTGATCTGACATAATGATTACTGATGTATTAATCGCTGTATAGGGACTAAACATGTTATTCACTGGTTTCCTAGACAGCCTGTTTTTTTCTACCGAGCTTGCGATGGACAGCAATATGCAGGAGGTGGTCATGCTCAACCCTAGCATGCACTCTTTTTTTTACTGCATTCATGTGACTAATATGCTCACTTTCCTATGCTATAAGCCCTTTATTATGAGATTTTTAAATAGGATGGCAGTGTTAGTCAGTCAGTTGGTCGACAATTTCTCGACAACTATTGGAAGGATTATGCCATGAAATTTGGTATGTGTCCCCTTCAGGATGAATTGTAATCACTTTGTGTTTAGTGATTATTAGCAAATGTTAACATGCTAGCATGCTTAACTAAGATGGTGAACATGGTAAGCATTATGCCTGCTTAACAGCATGTTAGCATTGTCATTGTTCTTTCAAAATGGTGCAAGCTTTTGTATCAACATGTAGTAAATGAAAAATGTTTAGTGTTTCGTTTAATGAAGGCCCAGCTTAACAGACTTTCTTTTGTTTTCTAACATACATTTAATTGTCCTTTTATTTTCCTTTTGTTTTGATTTCTAGATAAGTTAGTAAGTTAGTAAATAAGTAAATAACTGTGTTTTACAGAAAATCTCCAATTAAGTATATGTTGTAAATTTTCAGTTTGTTGTATTGCAAAGGCATGGGTGTTAGTTTTATTGTCACAGCATTTGAGTCGTGCATTATTTTTTTAAATTCGCTTTTGCAGAACATTGAATTTTTTTGCAAAAAAAAACTATATATCTTTTTGGACATTCAAAAGGACCCACCCTTAAGTAATATAATTGCTGCAGAGTATTTCAACTTCTTTTAATTATATATTGAACATTTGGTAATATGAAATTGGTTATAAAAAAAAAAATACCACTTCCCTGAATCAGTGATGAACTAGTTCTAAGGGTTTATATTTGAAACCATCATATACAATTTCATTTGCAGCATCATAATACAGATATCGGAGAATCAGACTTATGGTTCGTATATGAAGAGGTTTTAGAGCATTGTTCAAGATACAAATGTTCAAATGTAAAAACTAAATAGAAGTGTAGTTTTACAGTAACTGTCATTGCAGGTTTATTGGTGTGCCATTCTCATTGGCCTTTGCAATCTTTCTCTAACATGTAGAATGAGTAAAATCAATTTCTACATTTAGAACAACATAGTCTTTGTAATTGTCTTGTCTCCTGTATGAAGTGGTACACTCATTCGCACTCATTGAAGTTCCAGCTGGGAGTTGTGTAGAGAAGACGTGGAGGAAAACTTCGACACGGTGTCAACATTTCATTGTGGTCACGTATCCAGCAGACAGAATGACAGTTTGCTCAGCAGTGTGAATGAAGATATTGTATTTGCTGCTGAGACACTGACTGGCCAAAAACGTGTTCAAAAGTTTTTATTTTTTCAGGATAGGCTTGCTGAGCATGCGTGCTGTTTTCCACTGACATGCTGGAAGCTGGCCAGTATAACAGCAGTTGGAGGTTAACTGCCTTGTGGTAGAAGAATTTTACCCAGATGTTTGCAACTAGTTACTTTTTGCTCAAACCCCCCACGTCTCCTACATTTACTCTTAAGCTTGTGGTTTTGTAGTCTTTTCCATGAAGGTCAGAACACATTAATTCCATTTTCTGTTGCCTGGATCCACCCCTCACACTCAAACTCGCTCAATAAGCAAATAGTGGCCATTTTACTTTTGTGTTTTTCAGCTGTTGAACTTTCAAGTACAGAAAGACAACCAAAGGATAATCATGAATACGCATTATAAAGAATGTTTCTCCACTTATCAAAGAATCTTCATCAGTTCTCTTGATAAAAGTAGGGATAATGCCTGACATCCCATCACAGATGGTTTTACACCAAATCGCACCTTAAAACATGTAAGTCAGAACGACCTATCCCTAACTACTATTTCACTATATGTGACATCATTGTGTGAAGGTCCCACAGAAGTTTAAAAGCTTTGGACTTGGCAATGTATGTATGTTTCATGGTTGCAGTTTAGAGGAAGGCAATAGTGTCTACAATGAGGGGTTTGATTCCTGACAATTATTTTGACAATTATGTTAAGGTGCTTCAAATTAAATTGTCCACCTTGAGTTATGCCACGTTACGACACTACTAGTTCCCAACTACATGACAGCAATGACTAATCTGTCCCCACCTTCCCTCCTGTAGGAGCTCTGTCGGCAGCGTATGGCGGTCAAACCTCCGGCTGAGCGTCCAGAGCCCATCTCCTCAAGGATCAACAGCGTGTCATCTCAATTCAGCGATGGCGGTCCAGCCGTCAGCCCCTCGGCCCGCAGCAGCATCTCCTCCTGGAGCGAAGAGCCCGCCCACTCAAACATGGACATCTCCACCGGTCACATGATACTGGTAGGTTTCACTTTGTTGTACCGTAATCATCACACAGTGATGTCAAACAGTGGTAGTGAGAGTCCTACTCCTGAACACTAAATCTAAATATTGAGCGCTGTCTTTCAATTTTGCATAAAATCCTGGGGTGACTAATGGTTTCAAATGACTTTGTATGTTTTTTGCCCTGACTGAATCAGTGGGACTGATCGTAATTTGTAAATCTATTCCACCCACTTCCCATATTGCACATCCAGAGTTGTTGAAAGGGGTTGACAAAAATTTAGACCCCAACTTTATGGAATACTAGAGAAGGAAAGTACATTTTTAAGGAAGGGTTTCCTTGGTGAATGCCAAAAATAACAAACTCAAGTCATCCTAGCCTGGTTCCAAAATTGCTACACGCATGAAATATTGCAACAAAAATGGTGATTAGCACGTATGAGATGGATGCAGCAACTCTTAAATCGTATTAAATATTTCTTTAAAGATTATGATAAACATTAAGATACTGTAACTGCTCTCAGGAACCATTACCACAGCTTCTGTGTTGATTTAAAATTACACTGGCATGATGAATATGTCACTTGCTACTAAACGGTTAGGGCAAAACAAAACAAAATACCCCCCTCATCACAAACAGTAATTGGCTTACAAACACTGAATAACTAAACGAATCAGGTTAGGTTTTTCCCTCAATAACAAATATTTTACTAAATTCTGATATTTCAAAATGAGCTTAATTTCAGTTCGAATGATAATTTTTCAAGAAAAGGTAAACCTGTTTTTTAAATGGTGGAAAAATCACATGGGCAGTGTAATATTATTGCCCTTACATTCCTACAGTATTTTTTACCCTTGTGGTCGGTTGTCTGTCTTTCCAAACAGCTACCAAATATTTTCTACACTTCCTTTATTTTCTCTTTTATCCAAAACATCCCATCACCTGCTTCTCTTACCCCTCAAAACCATGTATCTCTTTCAAAACCAGTGGAACTACAGTGTTTTTCTTCCATGTCTCGTCTGCATTTTTGCATATAGCACTCTTTTCTCTCACACACACATACAGACTTCTCTTTTTCCTCTCATCTCACTCTCTCTCATCTTTCTGCCTGTGTCTTTTTTTGTTTCTGTACATCTCATTACACCCACAGTTTCTATAAGCAGGCTTCTTACCCTCTTCTATCCTGCAGATAAAAATGTCTATTGAACCTCGGTCGCATTCCGTCGAGCGCCACCATAATTGCGATACATAGCTTTTCACTTCAACCACCCACCACCCTCAGCACCACCTCCTCATCCCACCCCCCACACCCTCACCCCCGCCTCTCTCTCTCTCTCTCTCTCATGCATTAAGAAGCTGCCGGCGAGATGTGACAGAGCAGGCTTTTTGATGTGTTCAATAGGCACAAAGATACTAATTACCCCTGAGATTTGCACCAGAGTTGTGTTCAGGAGAAATGACTCCCTTTGCAGCCCTGTGCCACTGCAGAAAGTGGCTTGTTTTACACGAATGCACAATCCTGCTATAGTGTTTCTTTGTCAAATGCACCCACACCAGGATGTGATGCATGCGTTTGATGCGCCACGGTCAGATGTGGATGAAAATAGATTTGAGACAGCGAGGTCTGAACTTCTTCAGGTACATTTGCTTTGTCTTCACCAGATGAAGCCATGTCAGCAGAGGCGGCATCACTTGAGAGATAAGAGCAATGAAATGAAGTGTTGCTCATGTTTTGTTAAGTGTTCATTTGGTGTGTGGGCCACAGTCTGGTCAGGGTGATTACTGAATTTGTTATAATACAGACACTAATATGTAAATGGTGTGAGGGAAGGAGAGAAACCAAGTGCATCTGATGTGGTCGTGATGATTAATAACATTTTGTGTAGGTGATGGAGATGAATGTCCCCTTGAATATTCCCCTGATATTCCACTTAGATCCTCTCCAAAGTAACTTCAGAGTTTTAAATGACATTTCCCAGTCTGTAAAACAATAGGCCTCATGCAAGAAACGTTTCATACTCTTATCCTAAACCTCTCTTACTGTTTTCTGTGAGGTTTGTCCATTGTCAGATTCAAGTCATGTTCAACAAACCCTCTTAACTGTACAAACTGGTCGTATATTGCTCGTTTCAGACTGATGAATACCACCTGTTCATGAGGAGGTGCACAATCCTGAGATTTAATCACAAGCATAATCGATGACACCACCATTGACGCCAAGGACAGCATTTCGCATTCCTTCTCCTACCCACTGTCAACACAGAAACCCTGTTTTTAACGTTCACTGCCAACATTTTCAAATTTACCTCTTTCTACAATATCTGCACATGGCAATACCAGATGGCTAAGGTTAGGGAAAGATCATGGCTATGGTTAAAACTAAAGTGAACAGTTTTGGAAGGCATTGACAGCCTATTTTGTTGCTCTGGTGTGAAGACTTGTTGACTAATCCAAGTCTGGGCCTGATGTTTTGTATTTTACCCAGTATCAGTGCTGTATAAAGATCTTCAGTATAGATGCAGATTGAGATGTTGTAGATGTAAGTATGTATGTAGGGAGAGGAAGGGAGAGAGCAAATGAGAAGCTTTAGAGCCTGATTTGGGGCAATGTTTTATATGTTGTACCAGTGATTATGATCAATAAGACAAAAGGTGAGATTTGCATCCAGCTGTAGTTGTATTAAATGGTCAAATCATGTGTGACCCAATTATACATGAGTCTGCCTTGGTCGTCTTCTGCTACATCCAATGACTCAGCAGTGAGTCTAGTGAGAGAGGGAGTTTTCACTCCAACCATCACAGTTTCCAGTTAATATTGTATATGGGTCATAAACTTAGTCTATACTAAACACAAAGCAGCTCCTTTTAATTACAACTTCACTGTTTTATATCCATGAAACATGTCCGTATGCACTGGTTTCATTAGGTGCCTACTGTGCTGATGAGAAGTTGAAGGCATATTTAACTCTGTGTTTTTATTCCATCGAGGAAATAAAAAGGAACGTACAGTGAGGAATCTCAAGTAGTTTGTCATTCACAGGATGCTCATCGTAACAGAAAGTGATAATGTGTGATTCTTAGTTAAAGGGAGGGAGCTGTGAACTTTTAACTGTCATTCTTTCCTTTAGTTTTTTGGCAATTACTGCAATTTTGCTGTGAAGAAAGAGAAACTGGGGAAAGAGAAATGTAATTCAGTAATACATACACTGAGCTGTAAGTGTGTTTCAGCACCTTGGACAGCTCCACGCATGCAGTGAAGCAAACTGCAGCTGTGATTGGTCCAGACTGTCTCCATCCTCCCACAACAGAAACATTAGACAGCGGATGGAAAGTTGTCATGCCATTGTCATGTTGAAACCATGTATGTCCAAAATGACAGCTTCTCAGGAAGAAAAAACCTCTGGAACCTTTCAGAAGCCCGGAGGTCACGATGTTTTTTCGGCCCACGGAAGGGCATGTAAACCTTCTGCTGAAGTTTAAAGATAGAAAGAACTAAAATTGGAGTTATGGCAATTTGGGAAGTTGCTATTTAATGTCTTTTACTCCCCACCAAGCATTCCCTTTAGCCCCTTTTAGCCCATTTTAGGGATTTGCCACCACTGTCCTCTTTTCATCCATCCTCCATCTTTCATTCATTAGTTTTCCTGCGTCTTGCTGTTAATTTTATGTTTTTTGTTATTAAACATTTGTTTTATGTAATTTTACACACTCTTCTGTTTAATAATCCTTCCCCTTCCACTATCTCCTTTCTTTCTTTATTTTTCTTTAATACACAATTTTTTCTTCCATTGCTTTTTGTGCTATCCATAGTTTTTTCCCTCCTTACTGTTTACTCATTCCACTCTTTCTTCCTGTAATTTTTTTTCATGTTCCTTGCATTGTTCTGTTGCCATTTTTCTTCTTTTTTACTTTTCCTCCTCCTCCTTCCTCCTTTGCTTCCTGTCTGTCATTTCTCTTTCCATAATTTGGAACAGTTCCTATTTGTTACTGCTCATATTTTTCTTTTGCAGTTCTAGTTGTCAGGTTTGCAAAAATATTCACACTTACAAGAGAACTAATTTCAGATTCACATCATGATGTCAACTAGAGACCTAGCAGAGTTTCATGGCAACAAAATCGGGACCCAGTCAACACGTTTGGGGGAAACTCAGAGCTAAGGGATTTTTTTTTCAGAGTGGTGTCTCAGCGAGAGACCAAAGCCATCACAAAACGAGACAAGCGCAGCCCCACCATGGAAAAGCAAATATTTCATCTAATGCTCTGCCACACACTCGAGTGACGCAACTGTTGAACAATGAATAAAAATCCCGGGCACCAAAGAAAGGAATAATGTGATAGCTGATGAGCAGCAGTGCCTCACCCCTCCCACCTCCCAAAAAATGAATTGCCTCTCGTAAACCCGAGCAAATTCCATGTCATCATCCACCCTCAGATTTTAATTTGAGGAGAAACAGCTTTCACCATCTTATCTAAGTTAATGTATTACTTGGTCCCATGTGACTCGGACCGAGCACCCCGCGCACCAACACCACCACCCCCTACATCCTCTTTGCTTGTGTCTTAAGAGGATTAGTCGACTCTATATATAAAGCACATTATCTTGTCTTTTGTTGCTGGCCAAGTAAGTGTTATAGATTATACTGCAGCAAGAGCCTCCATCGAGATTAACTGTTCTGGGAATTTGTTGTGGTTGTGGTTTTCGTACCTCACCAGCAGGCCAGCTGGGATGTGATCGGTAGAGTTGATAGGTCACAGGGCAATGGCTGGAGGAAGAATGGGCTTCAGGAAATGGATGTTAAATCACTCTAATGTGGTCAGATGAGGAGAAGATAACATTCAGCTGCAGAGATGTTGGACTCATGTATCAGGATGATGTCAGCTTTTAACTAAAAATAAGACAGCAGCCTCTGATATGATGGATGGATGCAGATTGATTGATGATGATTGATTACACGTTTGTTGTAGAATTAATACGTGGGAAGATCTTAGCCTGAATTGATGCAATGCTAATGCAAGTGATGGTGATGCAATAATTTGATCAGACAAAAATAGCACAAATGTGTTATTACAAGAATAAATTCTAAGGGAAACACTAGATACTTCTAGGGATTTTTGGCTTGAAATATATCACGTTACTATATTAAATATCATGACAAAATTTTGGCAATTAGAAGCTTAAATCTGAAATGCATCGGTATCGGCCATTAAAAATGATGTACTCCAACACCATTGGATATCGATTTGAAAATTTCTCTCCTGTCTTGTGTTGAAGTGACACCTTACCTTAGAAAAATGATAATAGCATAAAGACAGCTGAAAACCTACCAATCCATGACATTTTTATTTTCAATTGCTATAACACAATAGTGAAATCCTCTTCAATAATAAAAATGACTGATGTCTGTTACATTTCCTAACTTTTCTGGAATGATTAAAAAGAAGAACATTAGCAGCAACAAAAACAAGCACAACCTTCAGGCTCAATTGTCAGAAAATCCAAGCAAGTAGTTTTAGTAGCGCACACACTTTGTGACTGACAGGTGACCTCTGGGAAATGTAGTGCAGAATCACCAAAGTGATGAGCTCTTAACACCAAAGATGGACAAAAAGTTATAAAAACACAGATTATCATTTCAAATTATTAGCAGCATTTTTTATCTTTTTGCTAAATATGATAAATGTCAACAATTATTTTCTTTTTTCACCATGAAAACACAGATACACCCTTTTATATCATCTGTACAGTGAACCATCATGACACCCTCACTGGTGGAAGATCCTTTACTGAAATAAAAGTAGCAGTGCCACAATGTAAAAATACTTCATTACAAGTGAAAGTCCCTTATTCATAGTTTAGTGAGTGAGGAAATATTATGCATCCAATTATGTACTTACTTTTTCAAAGTAAAAGTACTCATTTTGCAGAATGTCCCTTTTCAGGGTGTCATATATTTTATCACTGAATTATTATTACTGATGCATTATCAAGTAAGCAGTACTGTAATTTTTAAGCTCGTTGATGTGAAGTGGAGCTTTATAAACTGTTGGGTATTTTAATCTATAAGAATGGATCATATTTATTAGTAGCATAAAAGGTACAGTATTTCCCTCTAACATGTACTAGAGCATAAAATAAAAATACTCAAGTAAAGTAAAGGTCCCTTAAGATGTACCTAAACAGCACTTGATAAATATACTTGGTTCCTTTCCACCACTGGACACCCTTCCCTGCTGAGTAACAGAGTGATGTCTCTCACCCACTTCCTCTTTCCCATTATTTGCTGTCGATCCAAAATGGCCGCTGCATTAGATCACCTCCCATGCGGCTCGCTTTCATGCTGCTGTTTCCTACAGGTCCTCAGATAGTGCGTCAGAGCCACAATGGCGGCTCGGGCAGAGTCTTATTGCGCAGCGTTTCTTATTGAGCACCTTTGGCAGCTGTAAGCCCCCCTGCAGTAAGGGGATTATTCAGTGTTTGGCCGACACATGGTGATCTCAGCACCTCCTGATTGGATTGCAGTAATCCCTTTACACAGCCACAAAACCCTATTACTCTGGCATTAGAGAGGGAGAGAGAGGGTAGAGGATGGTGCGGGGCATCTGATGTAGGACAGTGTGCATGCATGTGTGTGTCTTCTGTAGGACTGTGAATCTCTATGCATTTTGAATCTATGTAGAATGTTTGCAGGTCATGTTTTTGTGTGATTGTGTATGCGTGTTGTTTGTACTTACAGTATATACGTGTGTGTGTGTGTGTGTGTATGTGTGTGTGTGTCAGTAGGTGTCTGTACTTTGACTGTATGCAGATTTGTTGTGTGTGCGTCCTTTCCGTGGCTTTATGTGTGTGTATTTAAGTGTGTGCTTGTCGTGTTTCTCTGTGTATATTTTGTGTGACTTATATGGAACTGTGTGATTGAGTGTATACATATGTTTGTTTGCCTTTTGTGTGTATCTTTGCAGTGTATATGTGTGAGAGTGTGTGGGTAGACTGTGTTTTTGTGTGTGTAGCCTCATAAAAACCTTTATGTGTGGATTGTGCTTTAGATGTGTGTATTTGCATTTTCTTTATGTTTGTTTTCTGTGTGTGTGTGTGTCTTTTGAAAGATTCGGACCTCCTACTGTTGATAAGTGGCTGTGTGCAGGTGGAGGGTCGCAGCTTGCGGCTTCCTGTTACATCATTGCTGCTTTTAGCAGCTCTGAAGCAAATATAATAGAGAGCTGATACTACAACAAGGAAAGGGTAGTTTTACACTGTGTGTGTTTGTGTGTGTGTGTGTGTGTGTGTGTGTGTGTTGTGTTTGCCTGTGTATGCGTGTGTGTGTTTTCAGCCATACACAATGTAGCTGTGAAGAGGTGAAGCCTGCTGTTCAACGCTGAGCCTGTTAAGATCGCTAATAGACTAACAAATGCACATGTATAATACAATCACATATTTGCATTTGATCAAGACACTTTTCCATCTTCCACCAGCTGGACGCCTGGCCATGCTGCCTTTTATTTTTAACAAACTCCCCTCATTTTAGCAGAAAGCCATTAGGCCTTTTTTGGAAGCTAATTCTGATTAAGATCAGCCCCATTTGTAACTGCCACCATAAATCATTGCTGGAGCCATTTAAAGAACCACACCAGCTCATTTCGTTCCCTCATCCATTACAAACGATCGTACCATCCATATATTCTGTGAACAGGCCGCTGATTTTCAAGGCTGCTAAAAAACAAAGCTACACTGGCTACCATCAGATTATGGCTAACCTATGTGAACACTACACACAGTCCTTGCTATGGTCTTATGTGCCAAGCTCATTTGCCAACAGTTGATCAAAGTCACATTGTCTTCCTTAATTATGAATATTGTATGGAAGGTAATGACCAGGCTGAGATTAGACTGATACACACTCTGATTAAGATGGCTTTGGTGCAACTAATAAAATGAGGAAAACACGCATATGGGAAGTCATACATGGTTTAATAGCATTTCCAAACGATTCTTCATGGAGAAGGAGAGGGAGGGGGGTCACCACAAAGGATGATCCAAAGAGTGTGTTGAAGTTTAGAAAGAATTACCATATGATATCTTGAATTTATTTGCCAGTTTTTATGTCTGTGATTAACAATTGTAAACTAAAGTGTTCTGATGCAGTAAACTCCACCCATCTGGTTCTTTAAGCAGGTTACAACAGTATTATCTTTGTTTTCTTTTTCACATAAGTGGAGTACCAGATGGGTGGGATTTGCCACATAGGACAACACAGTGAGTGGCAATCACAGGAAAGAGCCCTAGTATGTATTTGGTCGACTTTTCTTTGATTGACAAAGTAGCACTTACCTGCTCTTCCATTTGGTGCTCCTCTGAGATTCAAACAAACAGCCTGCCAGACAGTTTAGGAAAACCTGTTACGTTAAAGTTAAAATCACAGGCAAGTATGTGAAATTGTGTGATTGACAAATTAATTGAAACCCTCTTCCTTAAGGGTTAAAGCCTGTCCATCTGGTGTGTAAGGCAGATAAAGACAGGCTTAACCAAAGATGAATACAAATACAAGGAACCCCAATAATGAATGTATACCAATACATGTTGGTAATGAAACAGGCGTAAATATTTCAAATACAGACATCCATCCCCAACAGTTAAAAATGTACAACCCTTGGCTGTATCTCCAGCTCTGTTTTCCTCACCTCCTCTCCTCTCTCTCTTCTCCTTCAGTCCTACATGGAGGATCACCTGAAAAACAAGGACCGCCTGGAGAAAGAGTGGGAGGCGCTGTGTGCCTATCAGGCAGAACCCAACACCTGCACCATCGGCCTGAAGGATGGCAACGCCAGGAAGAACCGCTCCACTGCTGTTGTGGCATGTAAGCAATGAACTCTCTCTATTTTGTTTCTTTTCTTAGCTCTCTCTGTTTCTTAGTTTGATTCTAGCAGCCTTAATTGTGATTAGTGGGCAAGCCAAAGCATTTAGATAGTAGTAATCAAAACATGTGCTGTCTGCATGAGGCCTTGATTTCAGGGGGGACTTTCATTGCAACATCTTCTGTATGCTGTTTCACACCTGAAGACAGGTGCTTTTGGGGTATTTCTCATCTTGAAAATGGCCACAGCAGTTGGAAATCAGCACAATCAGACATTAGCATCTGCAGCTAAATATAAGTACTGGCCTTCAAAACTCCAATATTTTTGTAACTAGAACCATCATCAGGTTATCTTTCAATTCAAAGATAGATAACTTAATGATCCAGTAAGAAATTGCTACAATCATATCTGCAAAAACTCAACTATGTGGGCAATGGAAAATTGGACCATGTGATCTTCAATGAATGGTGCTGTAAATCATTTGCATAATCTGCCTTTAATGATGTTCCTAGTGCCAAACCAATGTTCTTGTTAGTAAGACTGTAACTGTAAAGTTCATTATATAATGTACTGGAGATTTTCCTATATTTACCTGTAAAATGTTCAAAACATGAGCACCACATTTAGCAGGATAACAGCTAGAGACATGTAAAGGAAAGACTGCTTTATATCCTCCTCATTGATTGAGGGCAGAAAACCCTTAATTTCTAAGTGGAACCAAAATTCAGCTGTAACACCTCCTGATTTCAGTACTTCAAACATAGTGGCATTACTCTCACCACCTCTCGACAAAACTCCCCGTATACTCTGAGCCCGGCCTCTATTATCAGAAACAGGAGCAGATGCAGTGAGCAGAAGGGTTGTAAATTAGTTTTCTATTAAAGCTCTCCTTCACCGACCTCATCAATGATTAAAATTTCTAAGCTTCTGTGGAAATAGCCCATCTAAAAAAGTGCTATCCCAGTCTCTCCACCGGGCCCAGGCTTAATGAAATCCAGGTTGTCAGCAGGAAAAGCAGTTTGTCAGGACTAAATTGTGCTTCCTATTTGAAGCACCACTTGCTTCTCCGAAAATATTTCATGTTTTGCTACTATCACTGGAGACTTGTGAGTTACAAACCAGGAAAATCTGTCCCTTCCAAAAATTTCAGTGGACCAGGGATGATGGAAGGGATCATTCCCGAAGCTGTAACATTCAGTATTTTAATCCAATTCCAAAATACACTGGATGCACACTGCGTTTACCAACAACAGTGAACACAACATGTATTGTGTATCACCTTGTTCCAACTCCTCTTTCAACCTTATTGATGTATAAACGGTGTGAAAGATGGATTGTGCATCATTTTATACTCATTTCTCCAAAATTCAGCCTGACAAATTTGGTCATTTTGAAAACTTTTAGATCTCCATAAGACTTTAAATAAAATCATGTCAGTTTGATTAAAGCTTGGCCAAGCAACAGGAGTTTGTAAAGATGGACCCACCAGTGCTAAGTTTCAGAACTTACCCGTTAGCTGCTTGAATCATCATTTTTCTCCTTTTGTGAACAACTTACTCCTGGATCACTGCCTGAGACTTCTGGTGAATTTCTGGAATGGTTTGGAATTGTTAGATGTGCTTTCTAGACTCGACAGTCAGGGATCACTTGATAAATTCTCTGAGGAAAATCAAAGAACATCAGGAAATTTCTCAAACAAGTCACTTGGTTTATAAACCTTGAAATGAAATTAGTTCCGTTCTGAGTTGAAAACAACCTTGACATACCAGAAGGTAATAAACTCTTTAGGTTATGGAAACATTCTTACTTAGTTGCTTGTGGAAATTTACAGATATATAAGAAATATCTAATTACAGTGCATGTAATAAAGCCACTGAGCACTTGCATTCCTAAGACAAAATGCGCTGTATTCCTTTTGTGTTCCAGATGATCACTCCCGAATCACCTTGAAGGTGGAGAACAGCCAAGGCAACTCTGATTACATCAATGCCAGCCCGATCGTAAGTACCTCCTCTGCATTCTAACTCTGTGCTTCACACCACCGCTATGCCAGGCTCCCACAGTCCCCACGGGGCGTCACAGGAACAAAGGCAGCCTACCGTTGTATAATATAAATTTTGATGCAACGCTTGCTTAGCTACAGCGGCAGCCCCACGTTAGTGTGTATGTTCTGCACCATGAATATTAATGATTGTTTTAAAGCAAACACCCTGGGCGAGTATTCGCTTGGGGAAGATGTGGGAAAGGACATGCGCACAGCTCTCGACTCACTTCTCGTTTGTGAAAACAAAATTGATCTGTGGGGTCTTGAGAAATGATTTTTTTTGACCTTGGGTATGCTAATTTGACACTAGTTTGTGCTTACTGTTATGGTGCGGTCGACTTGCCGAGGCCTTTCCTTGGCGCAATACAGATTTAAGTAGCAAAACAGCCTATAGGAAGGAGAAGGGGGAAGAAAGAGCCATGTGCATTCAGTAAGTGAGTGTATCAATTTGGAAACCAGTGTTGGAATTGTAGGTTTACGTTTCCCTCGAGGCAGATACAGTGGTATTCCATTAAAAGCAACAGAAACGCTATGCATTTCAAATATGGGCGTCACACCAAGAAGTGGCTAAGTGTGTGCGTTTGTGTGTTTGCGTCTGTGTGAGAGACAGACAGAGAGAGAGAGAGAGTGAAAAGGAATCAGCGCTATACAGGAACAAAGGACCTTGTCAAATGCCACAAACACACAAATGCAAAAACAGCTGCAACACATGTACCCACGCATGCACAAAGAAAAACACACACACGGAAAAAGACACTTCAGTGCAAGCATGCACAGACCCTGAAATGTACACACTCACTTATACACACACAAGCATGCATGCTCACCCCCATATAATATACACACACACACACACAGATGACATAGAATATACAGTGCAGACACCCACACAGACACGCAAAAGCACACACTCAAACATGAGCACACATTTCGTACACTGCATACATTCCCACCTCTCCTCCCACACACAGATATTAAAGAATTAATGTATACAAACACACGGTACACACTGAGTTTATTTAAAGAACCTCCTCTGCCCACAAGTTGATTTCCCCGAACCGCCCTCACCCACACTTTGCAGGAAAGAAGACGAGCAAAGACAAGATGTTTGAGAATTTGCTCCGGCAGTCTGTCAGTAACAGTAAAACTTAGAAATAAATGTTTTTGTTGCCTGGCCAAAAAATGTTCTTATTCTGTTGTTCTGTTCTGCTCAAGGGTAGATGGTTTGTTTTAGCAAGTATCCCAGTAACTTGTGTATGATTTACACAGTGTGATTGGTAGTTTTGTGTAGACATGAATTATACAGCAAAAAAAAGTCTCACATACACAGATAAAAAGAGTAAGATAATTATTAATAAGAGAAGGTTGAAGAAAGCAAGGACCACTTCACTACCATTTGACATTTGAAGGGTTAGCTGTGTACAGTACTAGGTCAAAACATTTCAAAAGAATCAGTGGATAAACAGTTGTCATTTAATCAACCAGGTCTTGTTTTCTGTGCTAGCTAAAGTAAGGGTAACATGAATCAGCTATATTACATAATTAAAGCCTTGGAAAGCCGTCCTAAATGTTACATGCTCAGTTTCTCATTAAATATTTGTGTGGAAAGCGCACACCAGCAGTTTGAACCAACTAGCTAGCTATGGAGTGTGTTTTAGATGACTGTTTTTTTGTGAGGTCATTAGCCTCACATCCAGCTCCCAACATGGAGGTTCAGGGAATGTCTTTTCATTTGGTCCCTACCCTCTGTCCTCGGCACGGTTTGATCCGCCAGGACTTACAGTAAACTCGCACCACTTCAGCTCTCTGTGCCACGGGTTCACACAAGCTCCTCCAACGCAACAATTCACTATGACTAGCAAAGTCATGAGAAATAGTAAGTCATGAGGTCTGCTGCATTGTAAATTTGAAGTGGGTGAACCAAAACTACACCTAAAATGACGGCTGATTCTGCAACACTAGGGTCTGGTTCTTGCATCACATTTACTCAGAAACTGTATCAGCGAGGCACTTGGGTGAAACTTGACAACATTTTCAGACCAAGTGACCAACCATAATCTTTTTTCCAGTTTGAAACCCCAAAGCAACATCCAATGATAGGCTTGGTTCTTGCTGATCCAATCACCTAAGAGATTCTTGTGTACACCTTTTGGTGATGCCCCTTAACCGTGCAACGTCCTGTCAAACCTTGACTGACCACAAAAGCAAACATAAAGGGATTATCTGTGCTAACAATTATTATGATAAAATAAATGACCACCATAAAAATCTTTAAAAAATAACAGAATGAAAATGCTCCTGCTAATCCTGCCTGTATATTTTTAACTGCAAATGTCCTGCCTTTTTGTTGATTTCATTGGGTAGTAAAATAGACAATTAAAGTGAAGCACGCTTCTTCTCCACTCTGAGTCAAAAAACCATGCTTGCCCTCTTTGGCTAAAAACACAACCTGTGTGATGTGGCCCAAAGTCCCACATACACACATAATCAGTCGGTTGCACAAACTTACTCGCTAACACAATCAATCACTCACTTTCCTCTAGCACACACACAATTAGTCCAAAACAGACTAAATTGTTTCCTCACACACTCATTCAAACACACACACACTTCCTAAGACATAACCAATCACTCAGGTGCCGCTCAATCATGCATACACACAGTCATACATATTCACTCATTCTGATGCATGTCGTGTGCTGATAGCACTGACTTTAAATCAGCCTCACAGGTTTTATTGACAGTTAAATTGACTTTTTTGATTAAAGATTTAAAAGAGTCACATTGAAGAAAATGGAAAATGCAAGTCATATTGTGTCCACTCTTTCCACCGTAATAGCACCATAATACTGAAAATATAGGACATATTTTGCAAGTTTTTCATGCCCAAATAACTTCAGTCACGAATTAAGGCACGTTTTAATGACACTCGAAAAAAAGACCACTGGTCTTTTCTCTAAACACCTTTAAATGGCCTATATTTAGGATTTCCTGGCAAGTACCTTCTTGCGGTCAGGTGTCATGACTGGCTCTCTGCTGTAGAAGTGCAATACTCTCTTTTACCAGACAAACTGACTGACATGCCACATGTCGTGGGCCTAAAGCGTGGATACTATTGGCAACTGCCATTCCTGAATGTCCTGTAAAGGTTGGTCTGGTTGTGAACAGGAAAGGGGAAAGAAAAGAATATGTTTTCAATGATGGAAGAAGTACTCAGATCATTTACAAAAGTAGAAATACAACAGTGTAGAAATACACAAAATTTTTACTGAAGTAAAAGTACAAAAGTATAAGCATCAAAATAGTACCAAAAATAATAATACCAATTATGAAGAATGGCATATCTCATAATAATGTATATTATATTATTGGATTAACCATTGATAGATTAATGTGTTCATCACTTTAATGGTAAATTTGAGGGTAATCTTAATGTCTTTTTTAATACTGCTGTGTAGTTTAACATATATATCCTATTTTATTTGTTGATGATATTATGTATTAATATTTGGAATCTGTAAAGTAACTAGTAATTGAATTTATCAAATAAATGTCATAGATTACAAAATACAAAATTTGAAAAATATCTGAAATGTAGTGGAGTAGAAATATAAAGTAACATAAAAAGGAAATACTCAAGTAACATCAAAATTGTACTCAAGTACAGTACTTGAGTAAATGTACTTAATGTGTTACTTTCCACCACTGGATGTTTTTCACTCTATAGATAACAAATAAATATTGGTGTCCACAAGTGGAGACGTAGAAAAGCAGAAAGAAACCAGCCAGTTTGAAGACAAAATCAAACCTCACATCTGAAAGAGGATAATTCTGTCTCCCCTTAAAGAGAACAGAAGTTATTTTATTTCCTAGTATGTAGATTCACAATTACAGCTAATTCATGTAGTTGATAGCTAGCAGTTTACCAGTGGCAGTCTGTCAGCAGTCACACACACAAAAACCACCACACACACACTGTCACCGTCACCCCCACCGAGGTGTCAAACTGTAGTAACAGTCGGCTCCATCATGAAACTTCATCAGACAGATCGGATAGAGTGACGGTGATCACACACACACACAAACACACACATTCCTCCTTAATGAGGAACAAAAGTGGAGGATGTGACAAGTGCAATTATCCCTGTTATTGGTTTTTTTGTATTTTCTTTGAACGAAGGAGTCAAATTGTGTGTGTGTGTGTGTGTGTGTGTGTGTGTCGTAGTGTCATTAATGGTGGGGTTTAATTCTGGAGACACTTTGAGATGTCAGGAAGCATTGTGTGACCACAGAGATTGAAAAGGAGACAGAAAAAGAAATAGATAAAAGTGTCTGTTTCTTTCTTTTTTTCCTCATCTTTTCATCTGAATAGTGTCTCTGTTTTCTTACCTTTTTTTCCCCTCTCTCTTTCTTGTAATTCTTGATTTCTCCATGTCAATTCCTGGTCTTTCTCTTTTAATTTCCTGGACCCTACCACTGTGGATTAGATGAGACATTTATTTGTTTCATATTCCTTCCAGATTCATATTTCTCCATTTCCTAGGCCTTCACAGTCTGGGTTGGACAAGGGACATTTTGTAATTTCAGTCATGAAGTGGTCATTTGCAAGTTAAATTTTGATTAGTCTTGATATGACCTCTGGATTTTGACCAGTATGGGCTTTTGAAGCTCCTAAGAGCTGATACTCTGTAACATTAAATACTGTACCTTCATGTCCGACCTTTGCAAAAATGTAAAAAATAATTGTTAAGCGCTTCTCTCAGAAATGCGTTCTCGGCAATATTTTGTTTAATATATGTACTACAAAGTCAGCCACAAGAGCATCAGTGAGGCCCAACACTGATGTTGGGCGATAAGACCTGGCTCACAGTCGGCATTCCACTTCATCACAAGTGTATTGGATGGGGCTGAGGTCAGGGCTCTGTGCAGGACAGTCAAGTTCTTCCACACCAAACTGGGAAAACCATTACTTTATGGACCTGGCTTTGTGCACGGGGTGTTGTCTTGTTGAAACAGGAAAGGGCCTGCCCCAAACTGTTGCCACCATGGTGGAAGCACACTGTTGTATAAAATATAATTTTATGCTGTAGCAGTAGGATTCCTTTTAATTGAAAACCATGGAAAACAGGCCTAGACCAAAAGAAACATATTGTCCACATATGTTTGGTTATACATTGTAGTGCCCATAGGTGTAGCCCTCTGGCAAACCACCTTCAGATGTCTCACAGTTTCTTACTTCTGTCTCTAGCTATTTTTTGTCCGGGACACAATTCCAGCTGTGGATGTTTTAATGAGCAAACCTCCCTAGTACCATGTCACCTTTTCTATCTCTAAGTTACTACATTTTAAGTTCATTAGAAGTGCATTATTGTTTGGCATTCATAAAGGGAACAGAGGACCATTAAAGACAATTTTGTGCACGGAAAAACCCCAGAAATTATCTGTCTTCCCTCTGTAATTGCTTCCAGCTAAATTGGTCTTGCCAATTATTACATTTACTGAACAATTTGCATGGTAATAGGCAGGGGTGTCACTCACTTCCTCGCAAATTCAACTCACGTTGTCTCCTGTCTTTTGCTCTCTACGCCTACGCCATCCCTCTGTAATTTCAATTAAGTTCAAGTAAGGAAGAAGTTACTGAAAACTCTCACCTCCTTCACCAAGAAGCTTCCAGCTATGACTATAAGAACAGTAAAAGATGGCATATACTATACAAAGAGAAGGATACAGAGGAGGAATTTCTAGAGGTCACTTGGGAAAATAAATTTTGCAAACTGACTTGGACAAATGCAGTGAGGTGGCGTAGTAATGCTTGTGCCACCTTTTGCATTTGTTGGGTACTTTATATCTTGACGTACTGAGGTTTATTACAGGCTGCAGAGCACTAACTCATCACTGTACTGCTGTATGCTGAGATGAAGGGGCCCTCCTTAATCACTCAGAGATTATTTCACTTGTTTACTTTTATTTATAAGGCTATTATAGTTTGGTTCCCTCTCACTTCTCATTGTATTTTAAGTTTTCACAAAACTCAACATGCAACCTACTTTACAAGGACTTGTGCTGTTAATTTTTTGCAAACTGTGCTGCAGTTTTGGCCAGGACTCTCTCAAAAAAGAAATTGCCATCCCAGTAAATTAAATGTAAAAAAAATTAACGCATGAGACAAAACAGACATGAGATTAATTTCAGTATACAGTCAACATTTATAACCTAACATCATCTCTTCTCCCTCTTTTCCTTTTTCCTCTCCCCTCAGATGGATCATGATCCCAGGAACCCAGCCTACATCGCCACTCAAGGCCCTCTGCCCTCCACTGTGGCTGATTTCTGGCAGGTAAAAAAACACACACACACACACGCACATACACTCTTGAACAAAAATCAATACGTTCGCCTCTCTTAAACAAGAGTTAGCCGATTTTTATTAGAGCAGCAAGCCACACGGGAGACCAGCTTGTTCCCTGGATGTCATTATTAATCTCTCCTTCACCATCATGCTCACTGCCCAGCAACGCCTTTGCCACCACCACTGCACACACACGACACACACACACACACACACACACATACACACAACAGTCTACAGTGGGACCCATTGTTAATGCAGGGGATGGCAAACACTTTTCCCACTGTCCCAAATGTTGGATTGGGTTTGAATCTGAGACAAAGGGATCAATAAGTTATTCTGGCCAGTCATGGCCTATATGTGTGTGTCGAGGGGAGCAGTGGGGAGGGTGTGTATGTGTGTGTGTTAGGGGTGTGTTGGAAGGAAAGGTCCCCTTGTCAAACAAGTTCTGTCCCTGCTGCATTCCCAGTGGTTCTGGTTAGCATGCAGGCTGGAAAAAAGAAGTGCTCAACTGCTGCTACTGCTAATCAACTTAAGTGAACTATAAAGGACAGCTCATTTAAAATGTGCCATGAATTTATCATATATTGTCTTTTTTTGTTTAACCATAGAGAGAATGGTCCTTTCCAGTGCAATGTTGAAACACCAAGGCAACAGAATCATCTTCTTTTAATTAACAATATTATTCTGCAATAAATGAAAGTCAGATTGCAAATGATTCTGTTTTTCTTATTACATCCTAGTCAGATTATATATTATTGTGTTTTCTCTGCTGACTGATCCTTCACTGCTAATTGCTTCACTAATGGTGACAGTGCTAGTTATGATACAATCCAAATATGTTGCAATTACGTCCGTTTCTGGTGCAAGGAGAGCCTATTAAATTGTGATTACATTGCAAAACTTAAATTTACTCTGTAATTTTGTTGTAGCGCCCATTATCACCACAAAATGATATTATTTTGTTTCTGTTATTCTACTGAACCATTAACAGAGCGAGTATGCTCAGCCAACCTATCCTGTATGAATAAAGGTTAAATGAAATAAAATAATGCCCAATTTTTTGTAGCATCAGTTTCAAAACATCCAAGATGAGTAGGAGGTGCTATAAGCTGTGTGTGTGTATCTTTTAGTAAAAGTAAAACTTTATGGTACATTTATGATAATACTAAAGTCAAAATGTAATTCATAACTTCAACAATCCTCAAGAGAATACAAATACACAAACTGCTTTCATTGTGGTGATGAGAGAAATTGAATTTGTGACTTCAAACAGAAACAGAAATGTGGTTTGTGGAAAAGGGTCTCCTCAGGGGGATGAGAGAATAAACTTTAACCCCATTACACCACTACCCCCCCACTAATCCCTCTCCATCTCTGGACGTTACTCCTCTTTGGTGGTTGTGTGTCTGTGTGTTGGGGGTTGTGGACACTTTCTGTTCATTCACTATGAACCTTCTTTATGCTTCATTCTTCATCCTGCTCAGACTCCAACCTTATAACAGAGGTACGAAAATAAAAGGGAAAGATGAACCTTATTATCATCCATACACTAAATCTCTGTTACAGTTCAAACTTATCTCTAAACATACAGGTTCAAAAGTTTTGCTAGTAAAATTCACCAGTTAGAGTGGTTTCTACAGATCTAAGTTTTTTTCAGGCTAGATCCTCTTGACCTGAAATCAGTTGGTAGGCCTTCTCAGTGTCCATGTAGTCCACATTAGGGTCCCAGGGAACAAGGTTTTCTAAACAGAGCTGTAGAGAAAGCCTCAAAGGGAGTAATAATTATCTGTAATCTAGAGAACATGCTGTAAATGCATGTCTTGTGAAGTCAGAATCCAGTATGCAGGTCTTACCCCACAGCTGAAAAGATCATGATCAGATTTTTTCTAAAAATCTCAGACCAGAACTACTGCTTATCATGGATTCATCTCAGGTTCATTAAGTGGCCTCTCTGTGCTTTACAGGCCTCTGTACTCAGGCCTTATCCAGGCTTCATGTTGTGTTCCGGCCCACTGAGCTTAACCAGCAGTACTGTGTCTAATCAGGCTCCTTAATCAGAGCTGCCAAGGTTATTACACCACATACATCCCATAAAACATCTACCCCATCAGGATTCTGCTGGGGTGCCCTCGAGCAAAGTACTAAGGGCACATACTCTACAATGCCCAGCTTCCAGAAGTTAATACATGGACCTGTATGATGTTAAGCAGCGCAATTCTAGAAAAGAGCACAGTGTGCAGTTAACTTTTTTCCAAGATAAATAAGAGTTTAAATTAAACGTGCATTTTAACTAACCAAACAAGTTTTAAAAGAGGGAACGTGTCCTCCCAGCATGAGCGGAGTTCTCACCCTGTCAGCTAAAGCAAATTAACACCATTTCTCAAAAAAAGTGCACCGTCACAACTTTAGATCCGTGAGACCAATCAGGGAAGCAGTGGGGGCTGAGAGGAGGGTGTGTAGAGGTGCAGTAATTCAAAACCCGTCGCAATTAACGTCGGTTAAATCTCCAGCAAGGTGTGGCAGCGCTCCTGACTGAACGGCAGGTGCGGCCATCTTGATTATCTAACTCAGTGATGTGGGAGCGGTATTGTTTTATGGCTTCCATTAAAGTTACCTCTGATCAGAGTCGAATGGATCTCCAGAGCCAGCCCACCCTCCGGCTGTGAGAATATGACTGCCAGCAGGAAAAATACGACCGCGTGCCAGGTCTCACTGTGGAATGACCCAGTTGGAGGAGGGAACCACCTCGACAGCAATTACTTTTCATGCCACAACGCTTGACTTCCTTGTAGTTTCTTACCAAGTTTGAAACACAGTAAACATGTCTTGAAGTGTTTGGTTTCAAACTAAGATTTTATTTTCACCCCACTCCCAAAACAGACACATCTACCATTTCAAAATGATAGATAGCACAAAACTGAAACTGATTAAGGACCAATATCCAAGCGAGTGGGTGAGTGAGGACACATGTCAGTGTTCCTGTTAGCAGATTTTGTGAAGTGTTGACAGCTTCATATGAGATCTTGTTCCAAATTGAGCTCTCCACAACTTCAAGAATGTGACTCCTACTCTTAAGAAATGTCTGAGTGCTTGACATTTAAACAAACTTTGGCACTTTTTAAAGAACATGAGGTAACATAAGTCCCTGGCTAAAAAATAGATCATCTGTACTTTTGAGAAAGTACTGCAAGTCTGCAAGTCTTTTAAAAATGTATAGATTACTCTCTTATAGATAGTGGTAATTAGTAACACTAATTTTGTCATAGAGCTAAACAAAGTAAATGAGGAAGCACTGTTATGCAGCTTGTGAAAGCTTAAATAAAACACACTATTTAATTAAAAACCAGGCTTGTTCACTTTCGTCTCCACAAATACCAGCCAGGTTTCAAAAGGAAGAGGCCTTCAAAAAGAGAGTGTCAGTTCAAGATGGTGATGGTGACGTTGCTCCTGTCTTGTGGCATTCGAGGAATTTACCTGCCCCTGCGAGTCTTATTGAGTGTGTGTATTGTTTGCAGATGGTATGGGAGAACGGCTGTGTGGTTATTGTTATGCTGACACCTCTTGTCGAGAGCGGGGTGAAGCAGTGCTACCACTACTGGCCCGATGAGGGATCCAACCTGTATCACATCTACGAGGTAAAATGACTCAGCATGAGCAGAACTGACTGTTTGGCGTGGTAAGCTGCAACTTTATGTCATTGGCTGTTGACTCTATGAAACGTGTGTATGACGTTTTCTAAGGTGAAAACATAAATATTTGGCGCTGCATGGCATTTTAGGGGCTGATATGTTGATTTTAGACTTAGTTTAACTTTTCTCTCATTTTTCTCGATTTAGTAAGCATAAACGTGATGGCAAATAGGACTTGATGGCCAATGTTTGGTGTAAAGTGATTTCATGACTAAGCCGAGTCTTGTACATGTCGTATACATGTTTGTTCATTGTACTTTTGTGGGTCCTTGCAGGTGAACCTGGTGTCCGAACACATCTGGTGTGACGATTTCTTGGTTCGTAGCTTCTACCTAAAGAACATGCAGACCAACGAAACACGAACCGTCACTCAGTTCCACTTCCTGACCTGGCTAAACCAGAACGTCCCGGAGACCAGCAGGACGCTCCTCGACTTCCGCAGGTAGGTAGAACCTTTGAAAAAAATATTTTAAACTAAACTAAGAATTCTTGTTTTTCATGCAGTTCGTTCTTGAAATCACTGAGCTGTTTAAGAGGCTTTTTTTTCCAATGGCCCTTTGCTGTTGTCCTTGTCACTGTTAATTCCACTGTTGGCATGGGAAGGAAGCAGATAGCCATGTGTCTCCTCTGTTGCTCAGCCAACCTGCAGGAGTTATAATGCATCAACAAGACTGTGATCCCTCACCAGCTTCCCACTGTGAATACTGCCATTTGTACTCTAATAATGCACAATAATGGGCCTATTTAACCCAGGCCTCTATATAGTGGCCGAGTGTGTCTGACTGGGTAGATGCCACTCACGCACTCACACAGAGTTGTTTTCAACATACTTATATGTACTGGCCAGGTAATAAAGACTTTTTAGCATTTTACTTGGAACTCCTTTTCATTTGAAGTACACAAAGTACTGTAGCCTGCTTTTAATGTCGATAGTGAATGCACTGAGGTTTTAGAAGACCTTAAAGAAACTTTTAGAAGTCTTTTTGAAAGAGGCCTTTGGAGAAAAAATACACTTTGATAACAGGATTCATTTCCAAAGCGGAACTTAAGAAGAGCACTTTGATGATGTTTTGAAAAAATAAGTCTTTTTGTAGATAGACATAAGAAAGACCTAAGAACTTTGTGATAGTAGCTGAAAATGTGCTTTCCTATCCCAAATGAGCAAATGTTTTGTATGTACGTCATTTTCTTTATCCTACGAACAAGCTTCACTATACACAAACTAGAAGTCTTGCTGATCTTATATCTGTAGCTGTATCCTCTGTGATGAACGGTGTCACGTTCAGGAACCCAACGACTATTCTTGTTGGTTCAGCAGCCTCCGTATTTGTCCTATGGTTCCTTGAGTTTCTTCTGAGTATTCACTCCTCATCTAGCAAGAAGTCCATGCAAGTTCTCTGAAATGTAAATTCCAACCTTACAAAACAAGTCCTGAAATGCACCACTGGACTTTTTTTAAACAAAAAGAAAGTGAAGGAGGTTGAACAGAAGGTCCTGGAGTTGCCCCCCAAACCACAAAGCTTTGAGCTTTGAGTGGCTTTTGTGGCTCACTCACAGCGTAATAACTTCAAACCACTCACTTCTCCAGGAGTTTTGACTCATGACCCTGAGATGCGGGCAGAGAAATATCTATATATCCTCAAACATCCAGGGCATTTTCCAGTCGATAATCAGAAATACTTTATTGATCCCCGAGGGGATAACAGTGTAATTCAGGATGCATTGAGGGAACTCTGCTGGAGTGATCCTTTATCTCCGGCGCCTTTATAGCACCTCCCCTCCCTCCCCGCTTCGACCTCTTTTAAACTGATATACTGTATTGCCTATTAGGTGGGAGCCGCCCTGGCCCCTTTTCTCTGATTCACTGTGGATTTTCTTGAGCGATAGACCCCAACTCGGTTTTATATATAGGCCCGTTGTTGCCATGCTGGTGGTGCACATCAATTAGGTGAGAGTTTGTGGTCACAGCTATTATAAAAAGGTCTGATGGGCGTCACCATCCACCATCAGTTAGGAAATATTGCCTTTACTCACAGGGCAACGGGGTCAGAACACAATGAAGAAAGCGCAGAGGGAGATATTTTTCACTTTTACTACCGGGGAAATGATACACAATAACAACCTGCCCCTTCTTTTTTTTTTTTTTTTTTTTTTTTTTTTTTTTGGTGTTTCCTTTTTTTACACCTCGATGGTTTGAGGATGCCGGCTGATCTCTCCTTCTTTTGTGCTTGTGCTGGCATGTTTTTTTTTTGTTTTTGTTTTTTTAACCTCACTCACAACTGACTGACTGAGCCAAAGCATTCCTTGCAAATCCTCTGTCCTTTTCCCCCTGTTTTACCAGCTAACTAGCGGTTGCCAGTGTCATTTTTGTGATGTTGCAGCTAGTAATATAAGCCCAGTTGCATAGTCACAAAAGTGATCATTGGAGACTGTGACTCTGCAACCAAGGGGCCTCATGGATCCCCCACCCCACCCTTATACACCTCTTTTTCCCCCTCTTTTCCCCTCCACCATCTCTCACTTCTTTCTTTCTCATCGCTGTGCCCGGTGACCTGAGATGACCTCTTGCCTTTTTGCTAGCTCATGGTTTGCTTGACTGCCTCCGCCCTCCTCCGCCCTCTCAAGCCATGCCTCCCTTCTTCTGTTGGTCGCTTTTGTCTTTCTCTCCCCCACCTTCTATTTGTCTCTTCCTCTCTCTTATGTCCTTCGTTCTGTCTCTCTTGATGATTTCTGACTTCTGCTGTGAGAATACCTCCACACTAAGAAAAGGCACGTTTTCTGTGTTTTGGCCCTTTGTCCACACTAAGCAGGTGTTTTTGGCACCTGAAAAAGCTTTCAAAAAATTGTCTCCAAAGTGGATAAATCTGAAAACGCTTGTCTCGCATTGCAATGTGGAGGAAACTGTAGGCTTTCTGGCAGTAAGGTTAAGAAAGCAACTATCTGTCTCACCTCTTTTAAACGTCCGTATAGCTGATCATAAAAAACGGACGTTGTCATTAAGCTATACAATTTCAAAAGATCATCATCACAAGATCATGATTTGGTGTATGTATGTGCATGCATTGTTTTCTATGACATCTTGAAACGCACCAATCTGCGATGACTTCACTGTCCTATTTCCCAGCATTAATACCCATCAACTCTTTAGAAAAGCATACATTTTAACACGTTCTCTTCCTTTTTCCTTCTTTTAATTTTTCCTTTTTTTAGACAGGACACGCACACAGATGCTGTAGGGTTAGATTAGATACAGGATACATTCTCTTGTCAAATTGGCACATAGTAGCTACCATACCTTGACTACATCTTGTCTCTATATGATGGGTTTGTTGTGTGCTACAAGCATCAAATGACTCGACTCTCGGCGACACGGCCGTTGTGTGTCACACTTAACAGTTCGCAAGGTAAGCAGATCACTGTTTTGTACTTGTTCAGCTGTCTGACGACAGAAACAGAAATAATGAGTTTAGCTGTATAAAACAGTGTAGGTGATAATGGAGATCAGGTGCCCATTTCACGAAGCCACTACTACTACTACTTACAGATCTTAAATGGTGGCAGTGTCGCATTGGGCAACGTCACATTGCAAAAATGACTGTCACTCGCAAATTGCAGATACATTTTCCAGTCCTACAGGCTTCTCATGGTCCAAGTATGACTTTTTTTTTTTTGATTAGCTCAAAATTAAGTGGAGAGAAATTGATCTCATGTTTTATATTTCAACGTGGATTGACATGTTTATATGAGAACGACCTGGAAATGTTAGTGTGGACCCACGTTGTTTTCAACTGTAAACAGCCTTTTCAAAATTAGCTGGCTTAGTGTGGATATAGTCTGAGTCCCTCATCTCTCTCCATCAGTTTGTCTTTCCCTCTCTGTATCTCTCTCTGTCTTCATCCACTCCATCTATCTCTTTCTCTCTTTTGTCTCTCTCTGCCTGACTCTTGATCTGTCTCTCTCTCTCTCCGTCAAGCTTGAATCTCTCTTATAGGGCGTTTCCTTTGAATCCCACACCCCACTCTATACACCCCCACCCCCCCCCCCCCCCCCCAACCCCTGTAGGTGATTCTCTGCCGGCTGTTTCCATGGTAACATCACTTTTAATTGTCTGCAGTGAGCTCTGACTTTTCAATTTTGGTGGGGTGGAGGATGAAAATGAGTGGGGTTTTTAGGTGGAAAGACTTCCTTTCTTCAGTTTTTTGATGTTCCTGCTTGTGTGTTCAGGAGACCCTTTAAAAACCTACTGCGAAAAATGCATGTTTTATCAATCCAGTTGTAAAATTGTTTGTCCAAGAAATTCCTGAAAACAACATTGTTGAAGATTCGGTTTAGTTTTGGTTATACATAAACAGTAGCAGTTTTGTTCTCGGTTAGGGCCTCTCTCTGTTTCATGTGGTTTATATATCAGAATTAGTTGGATGAAAAGCACATTTGCACAATGTACTGTAATTTGTTGAATATCCATGATTCTTCTCATTTAGTGCAGACTTCTGCCACAGCTTCATGATCCTCTAAATTTTTTAAATTTATTTTATTAGAAAAAACTGAAAATGTCCAAATAAAATTCATATCTGTGTTGACAAATCCATAAAAAATTAATGGAACCAGAATAAGCAATTTATTTTTTGACAAAAGAAATATCCTAACACAGGGTCTGCTTACTCTCTCATGGTCATCCTCAGTGGATGGAGTTTGCTCAGTTGTCATCGCGTGACGTCATCACGTAAAGAGATTCCAAAACCGCCTTGGCAGAGATGAAAAAGTTATAGTTTCCAGAGTTTCGATAAAACAAGGTCTGGTTTTTGAAAAGTTCCAAAACACATTTCTAAGTTTTGAAATGTGGAAAAGTGGTTTACAATGAGGATACATTCATTTATACATTAACATAAATGACCATGGAAACTTCCAGTTCAACGAAGGAAAAAGTGAAGCATCAACAATGTAGGTGTTAGGTTTCTTTCCTTGACTGAGTGATGCATTATGGATTACACACACACACACACACACACACACACACACACACACCACGTGCCTTTACATGTCCTGTTGAATATTGTTATTTAGAGTTATCACCATGAAATAGAATCAGATGATCTCCAGCAGGGATCAAAGTCACGGCTCTCTGCTTCCTGCTCAGATAGATGCTGGATGTTTGTGATCCAATGGCTGCTGTGCATTTTGATGAACAAGGTGTGAATTTTTACCACAATTTTTAAAAAAGGATGTGCCACAAACATGAATGCAAATATATCTTGTCTGTTGTGGAATATTATGATACAGGAATGGGATGGCTTTCATGCTTTAAAAACACTTTTCATGCTATTCGTGTTGAGTGTGTTTCAGCTGTGCAACTTCAAGATCTGTCAATAATAAAATAAGAATGAAAAAAAGAAAAGGCCACTAGTGAGAAAAGCTCCCTTTTCTTCATTTCAGTATGGGTTACTGTTTGGAAGAAAGGTGTTTCCATCAATGCAGTAAATGTATAGTTCTTAAAAATTGCTACTTGGGGCATTTTAATAAACCGTTGTGAGCCACTGGGACCGATTCTGCTGTTGCTTTACAGCACCAAAGAGGAAGAAGTTGACGGTGACTGTAGATGGAAAAAATTGCAGAAGGAAAAATAATCACCTTGAACATGTTCATTCTTGATAGTAAAACCAAAGAAAAAAACATTTAATCAAAAAGCCAACACCAGGCAGCAGGATTTATGGGAAGCATTGGAATTAACAATATCAGTGTTTTGATTGTTGTTATTTTGCCAATGGTATGCTGCTGGCCAGTTATGATACACGGTGCACCTTTAACATTTTGTATGCTGTGTTGAAAGTAACACAGATGTGTGTGAGCGTGAGTCTACTCAAAACACAGATAGGAAAGGATAAATCAAATAGTCAAGAGTGTTTTTACAGGCACATATACATTTGAGTCTTATTCAGGGCTGAACTCATCAAAGTAATTTTTAATCTTTGGTTCATATTCTTTATAATTCAAATCATGATCACTAGACACAGTGGGTAAAAATAGTATAGGTCTGGTAAGGGGTATGGGCCAAACGGTGAACTTTCTGCCTCGATGCTCATGTTCAGTATCATAAGTTAACAACAAAGCATTTAAAGATCACAAGCTTGGAATTCTTAGAATTCATTTTTGTGATGATCACAAAGTTCATTTCAAAGTAAGGAACATTTCAGTCTATTTTTTTTTTACTAATAAAAGTTGAATTAACAGTGCTGCGCATGCTGTTCTTTGTGGTTATTATATTTAAAAGCCCAGTTGCTGTACATGATGTACTAACTGAGTGTGTTGCTGTACGTGTGATGTTAACACTGAGCTTATTTTTCTTTTCTGTTTTTTACAGGAAAGTTAACAAGTGCTACCGGGGACGCTCGTGTCCTATCATAGTCCACTGCAGGCAAGTATAATAACTATAGCAGTCTGTATTTATTGTCTTTTTCATTTTTTTAAGGGTTTTAGCTTACATTCAGGGTTAGAAAATGTGGTTTGTTCTGACTGAGATGCAATTTTTTGAATGTTGTTAATGAGCAAACAAGCAGATAAACAGACTTTTTACTGATACTGATAAATTGTTTGCGCAGATGATTTGAAGCTGAACTTGGCCAGGTCCCGTCCACACTACCATTTAATTTCTCACGAGCTCTCATGTCACTTGTCAGCATGTGGAGGACAACAAACATTTAAAATAAGAAATTAGCCAAGAAGTAGTGATTTAATTTGACAAACTGTCCACGGAGGAGGGAAACTTTTAATTGGAGGCACTTCAAAGTTTTCAGTGTGGAGCCAGTGGGTGAGAGGGAGAGAGGAGTAAATAGAAGTAGGCAGAGTTGCAGCTGTTGTGTATGTGTGATATCACATCTGCATACCCCCACCACCTGAGGAAATAACTCAGACCAGTGAGACATAATTAAATCTGTATTTAACAGAAAAATCTGCCACAGTTTTTTGTGGAAACATCCTGCAATGATTGGATTAGAGAAAAAAAATGACTTCCATAACAGATAGCCATTATATCTGTCTGCTCGCTCCTCCACTGAGTGATCTATAATTTAATATGGTGTAATGGCTCTTCCAGGATGATGAAACTGAACATTTCTCGGCTAGATTGCCAGGCTGCACTAGAGTATGAAACCTGTCTTTATGGAGCACCAGCCATAGCAGCTGGATCATCCTGAAGTTCCCTCGTTACCGTTATGACTCTACAAGTAAATGTTTAGAATCATAGTGAAACCACCAGCTGATGGTTTGTTAACTGGTTTAGAGGTTACTTGAATAGAACACATTCAGTTTCACATTCAGTGTATTCAGTTTGACATGAGGAAAATAGTTGCAGTCTGAATTCATTCACCACAAACAGCCAATGTACCAACTGTACAGCTAATGTGCTGTTGCTAGCTAGCAATGTACGCACCAACCGTGCAGATCCAAGACCTCACCAGAAACTTCACACTTTTTCCCCAGACCCTCTCATTGTACATGCCTATGTACATTCATCAAATTGAGTCATAGAGCTTCAGGAATAGCACAAATTCTTCACTCTGAAATATTTCCAACTTGCATGCATCAGTCTTTGCCTCAATTCGTGCTGCCTAAACAAATCCACTTCTTTTAGCATTCACTCGTGTTTTTCCAATGACTTGGGATGCAGTTGTGCCATATCAAAAATTTGCATTGCAGTCAGTTTGAACACAACTTTTGACTGTCCAGACCTGCAATGGAGTGGAAAGAATCCCAGCAAAATTCATATTTTAACAAACATCTGCTGTATCTTATTAGCTGCAAGATTTCAGTTATTCTCTTTGTTTTGAAAATTTGCTGATATGGTCACTACAACAGAGAGAATGACTGGTCACTGGTAACAATTGAAAATTAAAATGACTACTTTGACTTTATGGTGTTTAAGGCCCTGGTGTTTAACACCCAGACAGATGTTATTAATTATTCTGGCTGCGAGAGTGAAAAAACATACATACATCTAAATAAAATCTGAAGTTAATCAGTTCATTAAATCTGAGCTGTTTGTATCAAGTTTGTTAACAAATTGTCACAAATATGTGACACAATAAAGATAGCAAAGTTAGGCTTCATTTCCATTTATAACTACAAGGCTAATAAAGGGGGTTAACATATTAAATGCCATGGGAATAATAATGCCAGGAAAAATCTGAAGTTTTCCCATTGTGCTGACATGGCGTAAGTGCAACATTAGACTCGAGGAGAGGTCTAATCAGCTACATTAAGTGATTAAGTATTAAACAATGTGCTTTGACGATGTACTGTACCTCCAAGATTCTGTTGTGTTCAGATCAAAACCTTTGCAGCTGGTTTTTGGCATGCCTTGTTGCTTTTCTTACTGCAGGCATTAATGTCAGGCACCAGGCCTTGATCAGAGAACCATATTCTCACTTGTAACCTCAGATTCATTCCTAAGCCCAACCAGCCAATCGTGTCTAAGGATGTAGTATTGAAAGGATCGAGAAACTCTCACATTCATCGTGCAGACTTTTATGTAGAGCTTTCGAACGAGTTTGTCAAAACCAAACTATGCACAGCCATTTAATGTATACAGAGAGCAGAGTGAAGCCATCAGAAGAGTGCAGATGCAGAAATTCAATAATCACACAGCATTCAGAGAACTTCTCTGTCTCTTTATTTCTTTCTCTCTGGATTTCTGTCTCTTTTTACCATTTCTGTCTTTTTCACATTCTTAGTCTATCTCTTCTATGTCTCTTTCTATCTCGTCTTTTTTTCCCTTCCCTCTCTCTGCCCCTCTTTCTCCATCTCTCATTTTAAATAGAGTGAGAGAAGGCAGCAGACATCTTGACGTGTTTACTCACAGCCCTCAGGCTTCTGCTAACACACACACACACACACACACACACACATCACATATCTTTGATCGCCTTGTAATGATCCTGGCAAGGTGCAGCGATACGACAGATTCAATCACGCCTTAATAACCTGTACGAGACACACACACAAATACACACATGGACACACACATACTGTCTAAGATCAGAGTGATAGTAGTATCTGTGTAGAAGTCACACACACACAAACACACACTCTGATTTTGCGGTGGTACTGCTCAATTACTGCAACCGGGTGTGTTGGAACATACAGCTGTGTGTGTGTGTGTGTGTGTGTGTGTGTGTGTGAGCTTGCAAAATAACCAAGGCCCTAGTGAAAATGAAATATTCAGGAAGTATGGACGCGTGCCAGCACACACACACACACACACACACACACACACACATTTGAGTTTGCTGGATTACACACCAGCCCATGAAATAGACTGGTAGGGGTGCAGACATCAATTTTCAACACTTGAAATAAATCTGGGATACAAAATATTCCCTCCACATACATCACAGCGTCTAATTCTTTTTATTGTGCGCACCGTATTTAGTTTGTGTTGTCTTTTTACAATTTTTTTTTGTATCGAAGAACATCCATTTACGTCTATGTCAAACTAAAAAACATTGTAGCTTTGCTGTTGTTGTTAAATAGGTTTATATTTTGATCTTTTTTCATTCCTGACCAAAATAAAACCCACTTCAGCCTTTCTGTTCCATAATTATATGCCTTTGAAGTTTATTATCCCCTTGAAATAGCATTAGAAGACTCATAAACCTCAATATATTAAATCTCTCTGACTGCTGCTCACCTGCTTAACGCTGGAGTCAGGTTACATCGGTCTCCAGGAAAAAACATAAACATCAATGTGGTAGAGGATACGAAATAAGTTGTATTGTTGCAGTAAATCAGTTATTTAGTTATTCAGATGTAACAACTTTACTGTGCAATCTTGCAGCAGCAGTGGGACTTGCTGACTAGTCAGCAATGCTGCCAAGTTTTTCTAAATGCCTGTTAACACTTCAAATTTAATCATTTTTAGTGGTTTACAATCTTATTTGAATTTGCATCAGCAGACACAGAGAGAACATTTATTCGTCCTTGTCTGGATAAAAATACAGAGCTGCCAGACTAAACTTGTAAAAGTCAACATGATGTAAGATCATGGCAAGAAAACAAAAGCTTTAACAGTAGGTTTGGTTTGCTGATGGTGTCAGAATAAACACAAAAACAGAGGCCGAGCAGGTTCCCTGTCTTTGCTTGGACACATCAGACTGTAGCAGTGTGTGAAGCCCTCACAGGGATCAAAGCGTGGTTCCATGTGAAGCTGGAAAGAATGACTTTGAGGATCATGATGTTTTCTGTAACTCCTAACAACATTATGCATAACCAGAAGGAAATACAACAATCTCAAGAGGTCCCATTTTTACCTAGTGTAATGCACAAGGGACCTAATGCAGTCGTTATAAGAAATTACAAAAACAAGTGCCGGTTTATTAGTTGCCGCAACAAAATTAAGACAACATTTATTTTGGGGGGTTTTCAGAAATATATGTGATGTAAAAAAAACAAGACAGAGTAAGATCCTGTTTACATAACAGATGTACCTGCCGACTAAACAGAAGCACAGTCAGCACATTTACAGTTATGAAGCAATGTCCATCGTGAGACTAGAACATACTTTAGTGACAAGCAGCTTCAGTAGGGTTTTTCATTTTGCTCCTTCAGGTTTTACAATCTTGTGCAATTACTAAATATTTTATGCAATAAAAACTGGATGAGTGTACACACAGTGGATGGTGTATGCAGAGGTTTTCATACCCTGTACTTGGTTATTGCAATCTTTATTTTGAGAATTACAACTCAGCTCGCTAACATGTTTTCCTCTTTCATGTCAATTATGTTTTCATAATAACAATGTAACAAATATTCTTTATTTCCATGAAATGAAAGACATGAGAAATATAGAAAAGCTGTGTTATGTAAAATTATAATGAAACACATTAAGTGATGACTGAAGTAATAATCTGAAAAGTACCTTTTCACAAATGATATGACATTTTCAAGCAAACTGTTTCATTTAATGAATACTTTTCTGTCTTTCTGTCTCTCTCTCCTCCCACCCCGAATCTGTGTCTTGGTCTCTCGCCCACCCACGCAGTGACGGAGCTGGAAGAAGTGGGACTTACATCCTGGTTGACATGGTCCTCAACAAGATGGCTAAAGGTGGGTGTTGCCCCCCCCCCCATGTTCTTCCTTAGTATGTAGAGAGGCGTTACCATGGCAACATGTTTTCCCCCCTCTCAAACCCTCCTTAAACAGTGTTTAAACTGCACAGAGAAAAAACCATGTCAAAATAATATCACCCCTGTTATCAAAGTTATTTTTTATAAAATTGGAAGATTGCTTTAAAAATAATGATATCTAATTAGATAAATACAGTGATGAATCTGTAAAAAATAATGATATTTTTCATTAACTGTTGCCCCTGAGCCAGAGAAAACAAACACTGATATATGGTAGTTTTTGCTTTATTACTGCAAATTAATATCTCTTTCATTATCTCAGTTGATGCTACGCTGCTTTGGCACCATACTGCAGGTGTTTTTCTCTCCTGCCAAGCCAATAAAACCCATTTAAACTTAAAAATCCAAAGAAAGATGAAATGTGACTTCCACAGTATGACGAGAGCTGGGGAACAAAGGAAAAGAGGTGAAATAATTGGTGAAAAGAGAAAAGGAGTGTGTTCCTACTTTTAAAGTCTACAAACTGTTTTAAATCAAACAGACTTGACCATCGGATTGTCACAGCCAGTGCATTTTAAGCACATTGTGAGTGCATGATATTTATTATAATTAGAGCATGATATAATAAACACAGTGTAGTAATTATGTAAGGGACTGAATATTTCATGGGTCAGTGGCAGTTCATGCAATCAGTGTGTAAAACACACGCACATCTTTTTTGTCCAGGTGCTGACTCCAAGTAGGTTTTATCTGTTTCACATGGACTTGCAGCACTGTAGAATTCTGACTTTCAACAAACAGTTTTTCTTCTTTCATTTAACGAGAGTACAACATTTGAGGCCCAGGCTGGCTCTTCACCAGGTACAGAGGCATCGGTTCAAGACATGACGCTGAATTAAGTGTAATTTCTGACTGGTTATATTCAGTAATATAGCAATATAGAATATTTACATTGCTTTTTTTGGAACAAGTGACTTTTACTTCTTCAGTTTATGTGATTAGGTCAGTTTTTAAGCTTGAGCTTGTACTTTTTATATTATAGATATAGACATTTATAGATAACCCGTCCTTAGTTGCACTGTATATATTCAAATCCTTGACGTCTCACTGCCTTAAAAAAACCTTTCCAACCACCACACAGAGGGCTGTGTCTTCAAATAAAAAATTCCCTCGTAGAGTGCGGGGCTCCATGGACGTTTTTTTAGTTAGTCGTAAATAAAATCGAATTACTAAGTAGTGAAGTAACTTTCCCTATCGCATGACTGGTGCACTGTGGAAAAGGACTACAGGCTTTTACATGTGTGTGTGTGTGTGTGTGTGTGTGTGTGTGAAGTGTCCCGTGGCGGTGGTGCTGCTGTAGCAGAACGAGCTCCTGGGTCTTTAATTCTAGATCAAAGGGTCAGTCGGGCATCAGGGGCCTTTCCCCAGGCTGTCACAGTGTGATCAGGGGCCCCAGGGCCCCTCCTCACTCCTCAGCACCCAGGGGCCGGGGAGAAAAGGGCAGGGCTTGGTGTCCTCTGTACCCTTTCATCTCTGTCCTGTATCCCAAATCTAAAAGAAAATGTCCTTAACATTGATTTTGCCATCCAGGCCAGTTCCAAAATTAAGCATCTGTCTGGAAAAAATACGGGATCATTAACAGAAATGTTGTTGTCTGACAACAGAAACATGAAATTGCCAACTTTATGTCTACTTTAATTTTTGTACAAGCCAACTTCACTAGTTGGCCCCAAAAGGCAGAATGAAATACCTTCACCACCCAGGTATCATTAAGGTGATGGTCGGCAAATTATTGCTTGCTGTTGTTTTGATTTATTTTTAAAGCTTAGTTTCTTCACTCTATGTGGGAAGAGTTCAAGCTGGTTTTATCTCTGGCTTCACATTTATTAAGGATGGGATGATCTTTATGTTTGGTAGCTTTACTTTGTGAATAAGACTGATAAAAACAAAGCACCATTGTAAACCAATGCCATGGTACACCTTCACGGTGTAATCTGAGATATAATTCAACAGAATATTTGATCTATGTCTTTGTCAATGAGAAATGGCCATTTGTTTGAGTATGAAAACCCATAAGGCGTCATGGAATCTCCTAAACCCTGTACAGGTGCATGTAATCCTTCAAGTTAAAACATGAAAATCCCCAAAGGTGGAGTTACAAGAATCTCACCCCACAGTGATGACACGAGGCTTTATGTTTGTCTGGAGTTAGCTGTTTTCTCTCTCTTTGCTTTGTTAGTTTCAGTATGCATTACTTTGATTTGCCCTTTCATTCCTTTGGTGTCTGCTCAGTAAAGTGATGATGATGATGATGATCAAGTCATTCTGCTGTTCTTTGTACATATTTGAGGTATAAATACTTTACTTGCCCGTTTTCTGCAACTTTATAACTCTACTCCTCTACAGGGAAATATTGTTCTTTTTACTTCATTTATCTGAAGTGACTGAAGTATAATATATATATATATATATATATATATATATATATATATATATATATATATATATATATATATATATGTATGTATATATATATGTATGTATATATGTATATATATATACAATATTATACAAAAATATTTTACATACAAAACTTATGATCATCTTTGAAAATGATGATTTGTCAAAAACTGCCCATTAGTAAAGTAGTAAGAATTAGCTCCAGCTTAACCTGACGATATTAAAATGCTTACATCAATAATAATCCAAAGATATAATGGCAGAAATAACAAAGATAGGTTTTTGGCAATTTTGAAACAGTCTGGCCATAGTTTGTATTTTTACAAACTATAAAATTGCGCGCTCATATCTTACATATCTTGGTCACAATTATTTAATAACCATGTTTAAAGGATCTTTATCAACCACATTCTTAGTCACAAACTCACCATCAATTTTGGTATAAGCCTCAAAACTCCAGTGTCAGCTGGGTTCTAATAGCCCGAACACTTTAACACTCTACTTAGGTACATTATGCTGATAATACTTCTCTAGTTTTACTAAAATGGGGACTCCACTGATTTTGTGTTGCAATTCCATAAAGTTGGAAGCAAAAAACCTTTTCAAAATTTGTCAAAATCATACAGCAGGTACTGGAATATTATGACTTTTAGTCCGTATATGGATCAAGCTAAAAAAAACGCTGCTACACTACTCATAATGCAACTTAAAATACCCTCCCTAAACTGCCACGTCTTTCACAGGAGGCATTTTATAACCGTTTACATAGGCTGAGCAGTAATCAAAATGGTGAGTAAACTGATGACTTTTACTTAAACAAAGCAACTAAATACTTCTTCTACTGATCCACTGTTAAAAGTGCAGGTTGGCTAACATCTAGTCAGTGATCATCAAAAAAAGGAAAATCTATTTAATTACCAGAAAAGCCTCAATTTATGTTGTCTTTTTTTGAGCTGATATGTAGAATTATACCTCTGTGAGTAACTAAGGTTAATAAAATCTCTTCCTCAGAAAAACAGACTGGTTTTCCCTCCACTACATCTCTGCTCTCAGCCCTCCACCCCCCTTATTTTGGAGGGTTTTGTCTGTCCTGAGAAGCTAGAGGCCCCCAGGTTTGCAAGCTTCCCCCATCCTGATCAAAGACACTTCCCACCTCCTCCTCCTCTTCTTCCTCCCTCTCAGAGACAAAATCACTCCAGTTTCCCTCACCCTCCCTCCCTCCTCCTCCTCTTCCCCCCTCTCTCTCCATTCCCCCTCTTTTTCTCCCAAGGAATGAATTGTAAATTTGTCCGAGTATTATGACGGTGTTGCAGGGTTGAGGAGATATTGCTGTGGTTCTCACGTTTTGTTTTGCCTTCTTCTTTTCCAAAAGGCTCCCTCTTTTCCCTCCTCTCTCTAATGTTACCCCACACACACACACACACCCACCTCCACCACCCGCCACCCTTCTCTTCATCTTAAGAATCGAAAGAAACCCATCGAGTGCCGGAGAGCTTTTCAGCATCACTCTGTTTCTTTTCCCTTTTTTTCCCCAGGTCCAGCTGGTGAGCCCGGCTTTCTGGGTCTTTTGCGGCCTACTCAAGGGCCCTGTCTTTCTTTTTTATCTTTCTCTCCTCCTTCTCCTCTTCTATACTCCGCCCCCCCAGTCCCATTCCACGACCTCCACCCCATAGCGAGGGTCTTGCAGAGGAGGGAAGTTCGAAATGAGGTCGGGGTTTTTTCCTCCTTTTTTTCATGCCTCCACCCTTCAACAGAAAGTTTTGCAAAGAGGGAAAGCTCGAATAAGGCGATTTTTTTTTTTTTTTTTATCCGAACCTGCACAATAGCCCTCAGCTTGTTAAGTCCCCCCCCCCTCCAAAAAAAAAACTAAACTAAAGCAGTGAGTAGTGTGTTGCAGCTTTCCTGGCTAGAAGGGGGTCTATTGTGTTGTAAAAAGAGTTAAAAAAAAAGCTCACAAAACCTGTGAAACAGAATAAGAAAATGGTGTGAATGAGCAGTTCTCCCACCGTTCATTTTTCTCTTCATGCAGGCAAGAAAAAGAAATGTTATTATGTGTCACAACAAGAAAAAGTAAAGAGAATTCTTGCGCTTTTTGTTTCCTCAGAATTTGGATAGAGGAGGAGGAGAGAAACGGGTGGACAGAAAACAAATTAAATGTTTTTTTCTTTCTCTTGTTTGTGAATTTAATTGTTGCTCCCACCTCTCTCGCTTGTCTCTTTTCTCTCTTAGTCTTCAACTGTTTCTCTATTTCTTTGAGATGTCTTCCTTCCCCCTTAACATCTATTTTTCCCTCTGTCTTTTCAAATCATCTCTTTCCCCCTTTTTTCTATCTTTCTGCTTCTTTTTTCAACTAATGGCTGGGTGCCTGTTGCTATTAGTTATGTTCCTATGACTTTATAAGGTGACATAATGTAATTATAAGCTCAGTGTGAGTTTTAAAAGTAGGATAAACTTTATTTGCCTGCCGGGAGGTATTTGTCTTAGACAGAAATGCTGTTAAGGGAAAGTAACATTAATATATATATAATTATATATTATGTTAACAAAAATATCCTTTAAAAACACCTTTATTTTTTTCATACAAGCGCATTAAGTGCATCAAACCTTGAATGATTCATGAATACTTACATTACCATTCACCATTTTCAAAAGCATTAGTGTTTCAGGCTTTTGACAGTATTTTTCTTACCCTCCTCTTGTTTCCATTTCCAAGTTTGCACGCCTTTCACTCCGTAGTGCCACTAGATAGAGCCTGACCCAAAGGTGATTTTTGAGGACACTTTGATATTTGAAAGTATAACAGACCCAATGTTCCTTTTCCTCACAAAAACCCTATAATACCAATTATTTAATATACTGAGGCAGAATATTTTACAGTTAAGACTTAACTTCAGACTTAAAAACAAGAACATCAGTTAAATTTAATAATCAACTTGTGTATTAAAACTCGAGACTTGACTTGGACAGATATTCTACTTGTAATTTAAAAAATTGGTCACATGATAATACACTTCAGATGTAGATACATTTCTCTGTGTTTGTCTCTAAAAGGCTTATAATCTGTTTGTAATATATCACAATGTCTGTTAATCTGACCGGTGTTTGTCCAGAGGTCATTCAGCCACACTGTCGTCAGCTGTGGGGCATCTTACCAGTCTGGCACGCAGACAGGCTGACTGGGCCTGTACACTGGGACCCCAACACACACACACACACACACACACACACACACACACACACACACACACACACACACACACAGGCATGCCAGATTTTGGCAGGGGCTGACAGAGCTCTGGTGAGAAACCTTCATGAGCTCAAAGGCTACAGGACGACTATCAAAGACCGATAAGGAGCTTTTAAGATCAGCTCAGTTTCTTTTAGAAACGCACACAACCATGTGGGCCTGTGATTTCCTTCACAAAGTCCTCTCCAGCAGTTTCTTTTCCCTCTTTGTCTTTTTTCATTCTGACAACAGAACACCACCACCTAGCTGTCTGTAGAGTTTGTGTGTGTGTGTGTGTGTGTGTGTGTGTCTGTGTGTGTGTGTGTGTGTGTGTGTGTGATGTTTGTGCAAAGAGGATGAATGTAATCGCCTTTTGCTGTTCTAAAGGTAGTCGCTATAAAACACCAGATTGACAGATGTTAGCTGGATTATCTTGTAGGTGCTTTGAACACAATCCAACAACATTTCATATGTGTGTGTGTTTTTGTTTGTGTGTGTATGACAGGTGCCAAGGAGATTGATATTGCAGCGACTCTGGAGCACCTGCGGGACCAGAGGCCGGGAATGGTTCAGACCAAGGTAACACACACACACCTGAGTCTGTTTGTTCATACAGAAAACTTCTGATTTATGGCGGGAAGGCCATAGATACACTGCAAAAACAAAACCTATTTTAACAATCTAACATTTACATTTTAAAGATGCTGCTGAGTGTGATGAGGCCATTTAATTAATTTACACACAATCCCCCAAGTCCTCAAACCTAAATGATAGCATAGGTCAGAGAAAGGAGCTTTTCACACATCATTTACCACAGAGCAAGGGGTGCCTACAAGACACTTAGCCCATAAAGTGTATGATCAAGGATCTCTCGCTTGAACAGCACATTTCACTCTGTGCTTCATTATGTGGCTCTTATGAAAAGATACCACAAACCAAGGGATTAAACAAACAAGATACAACATGTTAATTAGTGAGCTTTAGCGGTGTTGGTATGTTCATTTCTGAACTTTTAACAGAGACCGGCTAGCTGTTTGCCATTGCTTCTAGTGTTTATGCTAAGCTAAGCTAATCGACTCCCACCTCTAGCTACATGCACAGACATGAGAGTTTTATCGATCTTCTCATCTAACTCTTGACAAGTGTGACATCCCCCTGTTATGAACAATATTACACTACCAAAGTACAGTGCTTCTCTCATACACTTTTTACAGTTCATGATCACTCTGATCAATATTTATTAATCACTTTGACCTGTGACATTACATCAGGTTTTTTTATGGATCAGATTGCACAAAAGGCTAATGTGGTTTACCTTAAAGTGAAATTACATTACAGTAACTGGCCCACTGAAAGCGGCATCACTAACGTCCTCAGCACTGATAAGAACAGCACACTACTTTTTGCTTTTGCACAAAAAGTAAGCAAATGTCACTTTAAGCTGCTTCAACAAATGACCAGACAGACAACCAAGGTTGCATCAAACATAAGGAGACGAATGGAAAACCAACGATGTAATGACATTATATCAGTGGAACAGCTGCAGTTTAATCTACCGCATATTCATTAAAAACAGCTGAGAGCTGATCGTACACATTGTCTAACAGACAGACCATCCCTGTCTGTGCTAAAGATGCTTCTGCACTGTCAGGAGAGTTTGGAAAGAAAGTTAGTTTGAGGGAGCATCTCAACAAAGTCACAAATGTCATCTTGTCATCCTTGAATCTGATATTTAGTCGTTGACAGTTGCCAGGATCAAACCTGTGACCTTCACGTCACAGTACGGTCTCTCTAACAATCAGTTATACCGCCATTAAAACTTCATTTTATCTGAAAGTCTAACGTTGGCTGGTAGTCTTTGTGCCCCGTTGTGAGATTTGAACAGGGATTATAGTCAGGTGTGCCCAGATCACAGAGGAATATGTATAGAATTCAAATGGGTGGTTATAATATTCGCTAAAACCTGCTCACAAGGTAGCAGTATCAGAAGTTCTGGGGCAGCCCTCTTAGTTTTATAAACTGAATAAAACCCAAGAAAAAGTATTTGAAATGGAAATAGAGTTCCATGGAGTTTTTTAAATTTTTAATATATGTTTTTTAATTATATGAAAAAAATCCTTTGATGGTATAATATTCCACAATATGAACCCTTTTAAACAAAGTGACCTTTAATACATGATTTATTCCACAGATACATACTGTAAATCACACTTATGCACAGCCTCAGAGACCTCAGCCCTTTACCTGAAACAACCAGAGTCATTTCCTCGTCACTGAACTCAGGATGATGCCAGGCCGGTCTGGAAACTTACCGGCTGATCTGTGAACATAATTAGAAAGAAAAGCCAGGATGTGTGTAAAACATCCGTGGTATCGATCCAGGCTTTATTAAACCATGTATCCTGAGCAAGCGGCTGTCACTGTGCACTCTCTCCATTCCTCACACATTGATTCCCCTCGTGGTCAGGAGTCCCAGCCTCAGCACTCAGATTTCATTCCTGATTTTGATGAAGATAGATGCTGTTTAGGCCATTAATCTTCCACTTCCTGTGATGATACAGTAAACTTAATGTGTGTGAAAGTGTGTGTAGGTCTTCTACATTTGACGAAATATGACTTCTAAATATTTCAAAATTAAGTGGTTTCTAAGTGCCATGTTACAACAAGGGCATTTTAATGTAGAAATCCTACTTAAAATCACATTAATGATAGATAATGCTGTATTTGCATCTTTACTAAAATAATCTTTGATTAGTGTGCAATTGTAACAACTATTTAGGAGAACATTATAATTATACATTGTCAACTGTAAGTCAAAATATAGATTCAATTATTTTTTTCCATAAAAACATGCAGAGGAGGTTATGGCATTTTTTTCAGCCCTGATTAGTGTTCTGAGTGCAGTCCAACAAGCTTCACCAATCACAGGTTTAGGGAAGCCTGTATGTAGCCTGAGAGGCAAAACCGAGGGCACAAAAAGCCATTAAGAAAATTTTATGGAAAGTCTGAAACCAGAAGAGTGGAAGCTGTTATAGCTGCAGATTAATGCCGATGGTTTTGGACTGAGATGTTCAAAGGTCACATATGGATGTGTGAAGATTTTTTAGCAACTCAGAGCTTCTCTCACCTGGACTACGGTGAACTGACACTGTTCAGAGAGATTTCAGTGGGTAAATCGAACTGAAACTGTAGAAGTGTGGGGAACAAAAGTAGGATGTTGTAGGACTTTGTTAACCAGCCAAAGCTGATCTTCCAAGTTGTTGTTTTTGCAGGAACACCAGAATCATCATCTTGCCAAAGGGCTCTTTGGCAGCATGTATCACTGAAGTCAAACTTGTGACTAATCCACTCTGGTTTCCAGAGTTTTGTTCCTACATGTGTGTTTCAGTACTTTTAACTTTCTTCCTCTCTTTTCTTCCTTTCTTCCTGCAGGATCAGTTTGAGTTTGCGTTGACAACAGTTGCGGAGGAGGTGAACGCCATTCTGAAAGCTCTTCCACAGTAGGAAGGAGCACCTCCTTCTGATGGACCTCCTCCTCCTCTTCTTCCTCCTCTTCTCCTCCTCTACTGTCTCATCTAGAGGATGGTCCCTATTATTACTTCCTTATGTTCCAGTCTCCCTTTCTTCCTTTGGTCCAATTGATATTCATTTTGTCTTGTCTTTCCTGTCCTCTCCTCTTTTCACGTTGTTTTGTTGCTTCCTCTTTTCTCCCCTTGTCTCCCATCTTGTCCAATTTTTACCTACCTTATCCTTTTTACCTCCTTGTTTCCTGCTAACATCTCTTCATAGCTGGCCTCCTTTCCCTTCATTTTATTCTTTTATGTCTGTCTCTTCGTTCATCTAATCTACTTCTCTTAGTTTTATCCAATCCTTCTCCATTCTGTCTCCATGCCATCCAAATGTCTCCTCCGTTCCTCTTCCTTAATTTCCTCATTTTAACTTTGTCCTTTCTCCTCTTTTTCCCCTTTGCTCCCCCCCTTCACTTCTTCTTATCTCCTCCTCCCCTTCCATCTTAGTAAACATTGTGCCAGGAAACCGTTGAACCAATCCTGTACATAGGTAGTCCTTGCTTCTATTGTAATGATCCATGCAGCCTGTTTTCCAAAGTGACATTTAAACACATTTTGATAGATTGATAAAAATGTTTCTCTATGTTCTGTTAAGAGTATATTTATCATAGTTTCTGTTTCTAGATGACGGTTGACCTCATGGGCGTCAGTTGGGTATGGCAGGATTTGGCACTTAGTATCACAATGTAGTTGGATCTTAAAGTTCTGGCGATCCAGCATCATGATCTCCAGAAGTGATTTACGCCCAAAATCACTTCAATCTAAATCAAAAGAATTTTTTTTCAGTTTTCTATCATTGTAAATTGGATATCTTTGGGTTTTAGACTGTTGGTTAGGCAACACTAGCAATTTGATAGAATAGAATAGATATAATAGAAATAATAGAAAAAAAATCCAGACATTAATCAATAATGAAAATAATCATCACTAATGATTCTAATTACCCATTCTAATTTTCTAATGATGTTCAATGCGAGTATTTGCCACTTGGCCATTTTACTGAATTGACGCCTTTGTTTTGAATGTGAGTGTGTGTGTGTGTGTGTGTGTGTGATGTTGATCGTCATGTCTGTATCACAAAATTGTATTTGTGTCTGATTTTAGGACCATGCTTTCTTATGTTTTCATGCAGTACACTAGAGTGTCACAGCGTAACTCAGCAGCGCGTAGTGTTGGCCAGTAAGGTAAATATGAGACAAAATACTCTGGCTGAGGGTAATTTTTCTTAACAGTAAGTGAAAAACTGCCAATAGGGTGTTGTTTTAACTTATTTTAAGAAAAATAAAAAAGATGCTGGTACTGAATGTGAGGTTAAAAACATATATATATATATATATATATATATATATATATATATATATATATATATATATATATATATATATTTTCAATGTGTAATTTTCATTATTCTAGTAGAAGCAATATTGTGTTTCTTCAACCTGAATCGTTATCTCTCGTGGACAACCAATATTGTGGCTTGTCAGTGAAGTTACACTCATGTCTGCCTTAATAAAAACAAAGTAGATGGACTGGTAAATGTGCCCAGCCACCTGGAAAAGAGCCTAGCATGTAACGCTTCATTTTAAAATGGCCTTATTCCAGCGGATTAACCTGTGGATTAAAGGTTTGCTGCTACTTAATGAAAATCCCTCTGATAAACACTGAAGAACACGCAGTCTCTAATAATCTGTGGGCAGGAAGTTACCTTTGTCCAAAAGTTTGTGTGAGTTTTTGAATGAGTTCAACAGCAGTAATCGTGTGTACTTTAAATAATTAATTATTAATTCATTTCAACCACAGAATACTGGAATGAGGCCATTATAAAATAAAGTGTTTCTGACTAGTACTTTTATGTTAAAAGATGATAGTCTTGCTTCTGAATAGCAGTTATTATATGTAGCATTAATGGATGATTTGTACATGTACAGTAGCTGAACCTCTATTGCATTGAAAACTAGTTTGCGGTGACACTCAGCTGGTTTTCCCAAAAGCATCTTGAGACTAACTGGGTTTTTGTTTTGTTGTAAATGAAAAGAGCAGAGACAGCTTTAAAGGACCATACCGGTGATACCAGTTGCATGTTTTAGCCCATTTACTTCAAACAACTTGTAATTTGAATTGCTGCTAACCAAATCATGTTCCTGTGTTTAGCATTTTTGAACATACAGTATTTTACCTATATTGCAGGCAGCCATTTGTCTCCATTCATGTCTGACCATAATAAAAATCTATCAGCAGACTAATAATTGTTACAAGATTATGTAGAGAGGACTTTTCAAATCAGTCTTCACTTACAACCACATTACCACGCAAAAATAATTGAACTTGGACCAAACATTTTATTCTAATTATATGTAGAAAGTTTGAGGAGTCTGCTAATTGATTATCATATTGTATGGAAATGAATGGAAACCAATCACTGCCTAGAAAGCAGACAAATTACATTTAAAATCTGCACCGTTGGTGCACACTGCGCAATTAAAGGCCTCCATAGGCTTGTAAACAAAAGTCACATTACTCACAAGCAGCCTGTTGATTGAACAGTTCTGATTACCTGTCAAATATGAGCATCAGCCCAGGGATCATTTTGTTTTTCTTGGCTTTCCAAACACGAAGAACTCCCTGGGTTTTTGGCCAAAGAGTTGGTTTTACCCAATAACCACTGTGTTTGTGGACTAAGAGAAATAATACTGTTCATAAACCCTTGGGTTTTAGGGTAAGTTCTTGTTGGCTGGGATTACATTCGAAGTTAGCTCTAAGAGAACAGAGCTCCAGGTTCAACTGAACAAAACACCACTAACATGCTTAGGGTAAACATATCCATTATCTAAAGATGACTTTGGGAAACCAGCTCATAGTTTGTGTAAAACCAATTTAATTTCTCTACTTTATATTGGCTGACAGTAAATGAACAGTTCTAGTTTTGTTTATCCAATCTTATTTGAATCACCAATAATATGACTTGCATACACTATGCTACTAGTGCATGGCTATTTATTCGGCAAATGAGTGTGCTGTACTTTCCTGTGGCCTCGAGACGATCTTAGCAAAACTCTTCAAGCAAACAATTAAATGCTGGTTTATCTTTTCACTATTTGTTGCAAAAGCAGCTCCAAGGACCTTAAAAGTGCAAAAGCCAAGGATTATCATCTCTAAACTGTGCAGATCATGGTTAAAGCGAGTTGAAAGTGGTGCAGTATCAATATGATGTAACACTGCAGCAACCGGGTGTCCATTTCAAATACTTATTCATGTTGTTCAAATCGACTCCATTTTTCATCACAAAACTGAAACATGCTGCAAGAAATGCTCCTTATAACAGCTTGTTCAATGTGGAAATAAATCTTATTTTTTACTGTCATGTATGTTTTAAAAATGTTTAAATAAGTGAAACTGCATTGAAAGAATTTAAGTTATCTAATTCTACTGACCATTTTTTATGTGAGTCAAAACTAAACCTGATATAATGGGCATTTTTTTGCAGTGAGGATGCTCAGTAGGTCATATTCCCCAAGGCTGTTCTTTATTTTACACACTCCATCAAGATGGCTGGTCTGTTGCATTAACACTGTACATAAACCAAAAAAACCCCAAAACAACAGAAGATATTTTGTTCTATCGGTGTAAACAACTTGTGAATAAAGTCTCATCGTCGATGCAGTATTGTAATGTAATCCTGACTTGTGAGTTGTGTCTCTTTTTTCTTTCTTACTACTGTTGTACATAAAACTTATGCTTGAGACGTAATTGTACACAATCATTTTTTACCATCTGGGTGGGCGGTGAAACATCTGTTTTTCAGAGCACCGAACAACTGGCTGCATTTTGAATCAGATACGGTGTCGTTAGGTTAGGTGTGATACAAAGCGCTATCCTGCAGTATATCCGTTTGCAGCGCGACAATCACTGTATCCCAACTTTTTATTCTACACTCATCCAGTGAAAGTTTTCTCAGAACACCTACTCTTCTACTTCAGCATGACTCTGCTTCTCATTCATGATTTCATCCTCGTTTGTGGGGAAGTGCCACTTAATACATCCATGGGTGCAACTACAACCTTTCTAGTGAGGGTGTAATGGTAGGCTTAAAAAATTACGGTTTGATGCAAACCACAGTTTTGGGGTCACAGTTTGGTTTAGTCCAACAGGAAAATGGAAAAATGCAAAAGCTAAACTTTCGTATTGCTACAGCTTACTAACAAAACTATGCACTAGGACAAAAAATGCAGTGTCCATCTGATCCATTGCATACCCTGTTGCACTCAGTAAACTTGGCTATTCTTGCTCTTTTTGCTGATACAAAATAGACAAAACTAGCAAACCATGCTAAACAGACAATCATGACACCAAGCCATGTGAGAGGTAATGCGAGGAAGCATGTTGGATTCAATGGCATGGATGGAAAAATCAATGATAAAGAAAAGGCTTCTGTTAGTTTTGTAAAATGCAACTGCCTTGCAGAGAAAAATATCTGGCTCTTTAGTTGCTAGATGTTCCACTTTCTTCACCAGGTAGATCACTAACTTTGCCGGGACACAAGGTTGATGAGACTGAGGCTGAGCCATACAGTAAATGTGCTGTAAAACCAAAGTATGAGATAAAGAAGCTAAAATAGAGCTGAATAGAGCTCAATAGAGCTGCAGAACAGATGCTAATTCTACATGGTTTGAGCACTATGAGCAACCCTAGTCATGTTGTCCTTTCAAATAGGTGGAAAATATGTGGTCCTAATCACTGCTTTAAACCCAGTGATGACAATTAGCTCCTAAATTGGAACGCTTTTCTGTGGCCAGAATGAAATGTCTGCATTTATTTTACACATATGCATGACACCACCTTGGCATTATTATTCAACCAGCGTCTTTTTAGATGAAGCGGAGTGGATGAATAGCTTTTTTAGAGTGCTTATTCAGGTGAAACAGCAGCTTGGTATTGATTGTGGAGAAAATGCTTTTGGTACATAAACTAGCGTTGCTGGCCAGGAGTGTTGACTTAGAGAGTAGGAAGTAGGGAAATCGATTTATCAAGATGCTGCTTTCTTCAATGATGAGTCCTACGAGTAGATTTTCAGTGTCTAAGTGTTGTATTTTCACGCCAAGCTGCTCACAGATGGCAGCTTCCACCGTTCTATATGCAAACCCATAGCAGCTAGGATATGGATAGAGAACGACGCCTTGTATATGCCTGCAAATGTGTAAAGGTTTTGGGCCCTTAGATTTGGTTCACATGGTAGCAGCTACAAAGTCTACATTGAAGACTTAATTAGATGAGATTTTGAAAGGGAAAACATTTAATTTCTGTTTAATCTTTTTCTGTGTCTTTGAGAAGGTGCTATACAAATAAACTTTACTTGCCTCACCCAGTGGTTCCAGTAATTTGCACTGTGGCTAAACTTTACAATGGAAATTGTCGTGGCAATCAGAAAACCTGGTGCTGCCTAGTGTTGGTGAGATGATGGTAATGAAATACTCAAACACAATATCTGTCTTAGAATTCTTTATTGCTTGCAAGCAAGAGTCACCCCATACATATACGAGAGAGACTGACTAACAAACTTTTACATATACATATAAACTGTGTCACAAACAAGTCACATGTTTCACCACCTCCTGCTGTTGAACCAACCATTTCATTTCCATAACAGAGTTGAGTTGTAATGAGAGTTAAAGACTACCCAACAATGTAGCCATGCAGATAGATTTAGTTTTATTGTCTGAGAAAAGGTTTCAGTCGTAGTCATCTGGACACTGTTTTCAGAATCAAGACGTTTGGCTCCCATCCGGAAGTCATTCTCAATTGGGAATGACTTCCGGATGGGAGCCGAAACGTCTTGATTCTGAAAACAGTGTCCAGATGACTACGACTGAAACCTTTTCTACGATAGAACACTCCTGGACGAATGAGGGACTACACCGTCTTATTTTATTGTCTGAGGTTTTGAGATCTCCACCATTGACCTTTAGCCACCACCACAATTCAAGAGTGGTTAATAGAAATTTTTGTGCACACCCTATTAAAATAACAGCAGCTGTAACAATGTCCAAGCAACTATGGATAATTCACAGACCTCCATTCAGATGTGTCCAGTCACTGCAATTGTTGATCAGATTACAAGTGTATTATTACCAATCAAGCAAAAAAACTAACAAAAAACCAAATTAATAAAATAGTTGATATTTAATTTAGTGATTTTAATGAAAGAAAAAACTGAAAGTCTAAAGCCCCTCTAGTGGCCCCTAGATGCTGGAGTTTTTCCTGAATGTAAAGTTAAAGCAAAAGTCAAAGGTCACTGAGATCATTAAGGTTCTTTCCTTGGGGACCATGAATATCCACAGTACATTTCTTGGAGATATCTCGTTGTGGATAAAAATGTGAGACGGCTTGACTAGCTGTCATCTTCATAATCACTACCAGACCTGGTTAAACTACCGTAAGTGCTGCAGCTCACCATTCACAACTGATGCTCAAGTTGTCATGGCTTAAGCCACTTAATGACATTTTGCATCATTTGTCCTTATGTTAGTCTTGTAAGTCACTAATGTCTTCTGTCATCCCCTGACCTCCACACCCATCTGCACCTGCTCCCAATTCCCTGATCAAATCCCCGAAAATACATACCTGCCCCATCCCAGTTGTAGCATTTTAGCCTTTTGTCCTCTTGCCCTGTTATGTATCATTCCCTACAGGTTTTTTTTTTTTTTTTTTACTTTTTGCCTGCCTGCTTTGACTTTTTGGTTTAACCTAACCCTGCTTTATCTACAAGTTGTGCATTATTGCAGTGTGTACAGAAACTCAGAGAAGCCTTAAAGAAAAAAAAATTAACAATAGGGTTGTGGTTGATTCATTGCTGCTGAAATTAATTAATGTATAATCTTGTTTTCAAGTCCAAACCAATGCTGTTGGATTTTGGTCCTTGATACAAGACAGTCTGGGCAGCCCTAAGGAAGATGAGCTGTAAACTGATCATTATTTTTTATTACCGTGGTGTCATTTGCCACTGCTCTTGAAGAAAAAAATCACAGACACACAAAGAGACACATATTTGGAAAAATTACGTTTTCGGGAATGAGGAAATGTATGTTTATATTCCTCTAGACACATAGGCATATTTCAAATTGTACAATGGGGATTTTAACAGGCTTTTAAGGGCCTGACAGGTCATGAAACTCATTCAGCAAATAAATGACTGTGAGAATTTTCAATACAAGTGAAAAAGGAAAAAAACGTAATTGCCAACTTTTTTCCCCCCAGACAGCAGCATTATGCAGTGAGACTCACAGTAGTTCACTTTATTTTACATCTAAACAAGATGCCCGAGCATGCAGTTTTAATATCATTGTGGCTATCAGTCCCCACACCGCTTCAGCTGAAATATTGTCAGTTATTCTCCCGCTAGCTAATGAGGTTCGCTGAAAGTCAGCAGTCATGTCTGTGTGCAGTTCAAAATCATCTACTGCTATTTGTAAAACCATGGAGTAGCTGTTCACTGTGTCACTGCCGGTGCTGCTAATGGGCCATTGTTATTCTTGCAGCGAGAAGAAATCAGAGGCTTATTGCAGGAGTTTTGTTCCGAAACGAGATGTCTGCAGTTTCACAACGGCGGTTCAAATATTTTGTCCACGTTCGTACATTAATCTGCAAGGAGCGAACGCATGCAGTTGGATTTTCTATGACTGTTCGGTGATCAATAGGAGGCGTTATGGACGGCATGACTGATCATCTCTGGGAATGGCAATCACACACACATTCACTGTCATAACACAATCAGTTTTAACTGATTATTTATCTGAAGCTTTACAGAGCACACATAAAATAGAACTCAGTTATAAAAACACATTTGTAAAATCTCCCACCTGGGAGCTACCAGCAGACGCCTGTTAGCTGTTAGGGGATGAGTGTCCGTCTAAAGGGCACACAGGGGCTTCATGGCCCCATCTGCACATTCACATCAAGGGTTTGGACACCATTAAAATTTTACATCACGTACACAACTTGCTCCGCTTGCTTGTTGGACCATTTTTGTTGATGTGATCCCCGTAGCTGGAACAGCACAGCTGAGTTCTTTGCTTGACAAACTTCAACGAAATTGTCAAAACAACATTTTGGAAAGCATAGTTCTTGCTGTATCCATGTATCCCTGCCTTTATGACCCAGCAGCATCATGTTGGGTCACAGTCACACTTAACGTGACCAAAATGCGAAGCTTGGCTCGCCTAGCTTGGCTCACCTAGCTTGGTTCTCATGACTTGTGAAATAGTCCAACAAATGTATTTACATGATCATGGGCGGAAAAGCTTCCTGATAATAATTCCTGATGATGGCATGTTACATTATAATCATCATTGACATCACAAGTATAAATCATAAATAAACTTTTAAAAGAAGTTAAGACAACCATAGACAACCACATGTTATTTTGTGACTGAAGTTACTTAATTACATCACATTGTGATAATACTTTATCATCAATATCAAATATTATAATTAAAAAATAATTAATAAAAAAATGCAGTATGATTAAAAACAGCAGCCATAGGGCGCCTCAATAGCTCACCTGGTAGAGCACGCCCCACATGTACAAGGCTGAATCCTTACGCAGTGGCACGGGTTTGAATCCAACCCGTGTCCCTTTTTCCGCCGGTAAATACCCCCAACTCCAGGTTTCTGCCTGCTCTCATGGGGGATTTGCTGGGTCTCTGTAAATATTATTATAAAGAGTACGGTCTAGACCTGCTCTATAGGAAAAGTGCAATGAGATCACTTCTATTATGAATTGGCGATATGTAAATAAAATTGAAATGAACTGAATGTCTAAAATGATGAGTGTGACAATCAGGAGGTTGTTTCACTGGTGTGAAATCTTCAGAATGAATGAAGGAGGTGAATGAGGGCAGATTAAATGGTTTGAGCCCAATTTCCAGTGATATGTACAACCCAGTGATCATACAACATTCAGGTGTGTTTTTATGGCGCTCTGCAGGATTTTAACGATTATCTCTTCAACCAGCATCTCAAAGAGATTTGAAGGAAATTATTTAAATGAAAAAAACATTTTTTATTTTTTAAATTTAAATCACCCCTCAGATCTTTTCTCATTACTGCCTCAATCAGATGGATTACTAATGGCCACGGCTGTGACTCTCAGCGCGCCACTCTGTCCCATCTCTCCTGCCCAGTTCATTCGTTGTGTGGACACTTCTGGCATTTAGTTGATCATTTTCATCGGTGTCACACGTGCAGTGCCCCCAATATCGCCCGCCGTCACTCATCATTAGCACATTTATAAGCACGCATCCAATGGTGGCCCTCACGGGGAATTTAACCATTTGCATAGAAAAATTGCTTTCCTCCATGCGACAGAAAGGACTGTTTTGCATAATTACAAATGATGTGCGGCTGCCGGACCAGACTTACATGTGCACATGGAGAATTAGGAGGAGAATGGGACTGTGATAGACATGATGTGTGTCGGTGGACACGAAGGATGATCACAGCTGAAAATGCTTTGGTTTCCTGTGTTGCAAGGTGGGGACTTTTATTTAATTTCCTGTGTGTATGTTTTAAGTACAGGTTTTACAGATAAGAATTGTAATCGTTAAATGTTTTGTTTTTTTTAATTCCTCTTGGGTTTTTTTCACCTTAATTTTATGTTCAAAAAGTTGTGTTTTGTATTTCCACTACAACTCTGCCCTCACCACTTTGTATAAGTAACTTAGCAACATTTAGGCTACTCACGCCTTTTAATTAACTTTCTACTTTGTTAAAATTAATAGTTCAACAATTTGGGAAATACACTTATTTGCTTTCGTTCTGAAAGTGAGATGGTATCGATATCAATCTCATGTCTGTGCATTAAGTACGGAGAGGATGCAGTTAGCCTAGCTTAGCATAAAAACTGGAAGCAGGAGGAAACAGATAGCCTGGCTCTGTCCAAAGTTGAAAGAGATGTACTTTAAAAAGAGACACTATGTTTTTATGAGCCAGGGCCAGACATGCAGTGAAAGCGCATCAGTTAGGTTTTTCTTAGTATCGTGTGTCTGACGTCATGACGTCCAAGTCTTTTCCAGATTTTTCCACCTGCAGGTGAGCGGCCATTTTTTCTTGTAATGGTGACTTGGAAAGTCACATACAAGTCTCATACAAGACAAAATTATAATTGTGATATAAAATGTATATAATGTAGTCCACCTGAATTGGTTAAATTTGGTTGTTTTAAGTATTTAGTAAACTGACTGAACCAAAACCAGCTATTACTAAATCATGCTTACCTTAGCAACGTTAGCATGACATTTTCGATGCATTTTGCTGGTTTTGTCAAAAAATGTTATAGCTCTATGTTCAATCCACTGATGTGTAAAACTTCTAGTAACACTAATAGCCCAGTGATACCTTAGCTGGTCAGTAGCTATTAAAATTGCTAATAGTGCCCTGCTGTCGTGCCAGTTAGCATTTTGCTAGTGAGATTGGCTCATGAAGTTATCAGGGCCAGTTGGTAACATTAATGTTAGTTCGCTAGACAGGCTAGGTCAATCGTTTGCAGGCAGGACTGTCATGGTTTAATACATTAACGGAAAGTTGTGTATTCATGATGTGTACTGGTGTAACTGCTTATTAGTACGTTACCGCAACACTACTGAGCTGGGTAAGGTATAGCTTGCTAGCAAGCCAGTTACAAGGTCCGCAGTCATTCAAGGTGATGTTGAATGTGTAATTTTACCTTAACTGTGGTGTTTTCAGTCAGCTGAATTTACTTCCGCCCCCTTCGTTGCTTCCAAAGTAACGTTAATTTACGAAGACGTCGGGAGAGGACAAGGTTAGCCTTAGTGGCAGGGATGCCTTCGTGTTTACGCTGGAAATTATGGAGGCCACGGTGATAAATGCTCGCTGTGTGAAAGAACCACAGTTATAACTCGTTCGGTGGCTAACGTTAAGGTAAGTGTTGTTTATTTTAGTATTGCTGTGTCTGTGTGCTAATAAGCAGCTGTGTTAGTTTGTGTCAACCTGCTTTTAAATCGACAAATCTATCTTAAAAAGCCCATCGAGGCTCATTTCCTGATGCCCCTCAACCCTTGTAGTTTTTGTTGCATCTGTCCTATACTTAAAGGATACATTTTTTTTTACAAAGGAACATTTTTTCAGTTGTTGTGATGTTAGCTATAGTAGCAGGAGAGTTGTGAGTATCGCTGTCTGGAGCTGGTTTGCTGGCTCTGGGAAACCGTCTCGTCCTCTCTGGCTGTTAGCTTCGCAGCAGCAACTGTAGGGACAGTTTGCTAAAACACAACCTAATTAACGTTAGTTATATTACTTACTGTGCCGTTGTTCGCTCTGTATCATGGTATTTGTCATGGTAATGGATTTCTCCAGAATCGCACCTTTTTAAAACTGAGATTGTAAACAGACTGAGGTATCAGTAGCATTTCCTTTCATTCAGGATACCATATCTACTGTCATTTGTTGTCTTTAGATCAATGCAGAGTTTCATGCGCTGTTCCTCTTGAGGAGAAGTTTGTGGCCCAATTAGACATGTACTCAAGTCAGCTGATCACAGTCATCTGTGCCAAAGGAGGAGCAACACACCAAAAGACTGCTGACGTCATGGACACCTTGGACAAGGTAAATCTATATAATCAAAGGTGACCCTGATTAAGTTTAGCTAAGAGGGGTGTCAGTTTATCTGTATCTGTTACAGATACGTTAACATGGGCAGACCAATACTGAGTGTCTTTCTTATGCATGGGACATTTTCAGCTACTCAAAAGCTACACCATTGAGCTCACATCCCTTTTTCTTTTTTCTTTTTTTTCTTTTTTAATGAAACTTGCATCCTAAATGCCACTGTTTTTAAATAAAGTAAGTGTAGGAGTGAGTTTAGCTGTAAGAGTAAGGATGTCTGTCTTCAGAGATTTGAAAAATAAAATGAATCAAGATTATGTTGTCCTAGACTGAGCACATTCATCTTTGGAGAGAGTGTGTTCTGAAAGCCCTTCCTGGGAGAAGATGCAGATGACCTGATCGAGGAATATCTTGTAAGTTTCAACAGTAATTTGCATGTCAGCACATCTTGTCAAGGGGCACACACAAAATAATATCCTTGATTTATAGTAATGTATAGCATGACTATAAATCAAGGATATTATTTTGTGGGAGATTTTCTCAACTGTAATAACAAGCATAACACCTGAAGCCTGGTTGGATTGTTTACATGTTGGTAATTGTAATCTCAGTATTGGACGTACTGTAATGCTTAGCAACAATACACAACATATTGGATCAAATACTTTTTTGTAAATTAATCATGATTTGTTAGCTTAGATGATTGTACAAGTTTAAAGGAATCGTTTAATGTTGAAATCTTCTATTGCTCACAGTTAGATGGTTGGATTGATATACCTCCCTTTGCTGGTTGTGGTGTGTGGTGACACCCAGCCAATAGATAGTCCAGCACATATATATATATACACATGTACAGTTAAAATCGCTGCTGATTATTTTCAAGAGCATGCCAAAGCATTAACGTTAGATTGTAACACATTTTACCTCCTTCCAGGAAGCCATTGGTTTCAGTGAGTATTAGTGGTAATACAGTATAGTAAACATTAAGAGAAATTTACACACTATGGTTGTCTGATTTGTTTTAGCTTATTTAAAACTTTAAAATAAGTGTTTTTATATATATATATTTCCCTCTCCAATGTTCAGTTACACTTTTCAGTCTCATAATATTCACTGGCTAAAGGGGTTCTATAGGAAAGATTTTGCCACCAGTGACGTCATTTGACGCGCTTGACATCAAATGACGGCGCTGGTGGCAGGAAGAACAGCTGCGCCAGAGACACGGAGAACATCAGCAACAACTGCAGGGGTTTTTCACACTATATCCCTATCTTTGATAGATAGACATAAGGTTGAAAATTGGCCAAGTTTCCCTTTAAGCAAAATAACATTTGTGGCCCTAATAATTGTTGCATATTGGTTTTAGAAAAAACGACAAATGATAAAACCTTTTATGCATTTAATGTATGTGTTGGTCCAAAACCTGTGTTGGTGACCGTAAAGTTCGTAGTATGTTTTTTTTTTTTCTACATTTATATAATAAAGTCTTATAAACATCAAATGAGTATGATTTTTCTTTAAGCCAAGCCATAATTTAGTTATATTAAACAAACTAAAATGACACACTGAGATAACTACAACAATGACTTTTGCTGGAACCGATCGAGCCCGGCTTCCCCCAGCCCACATGTTGAAGTGTCCATGGGCAAGACACTGAAGCCGAGGGCTGTGCCTTCCGTGTGTGAATGATTAGTTACTTTGATGAGCAGTTCTGCCATCGGTGTGTGAATGGGGTGAATGTGATATGTAGTTGAAGCGCTTTGAGTAGTCAGAAAGACTAGAAAGGTGCTATATAAGTACAGTCCATTTACATGTTCATCTTTTTTTCACTAGCTTTTCTCTAACTTGTCTGACATTTGGTGCTTTGTCCCTGGGTAATATTTCAGAATTTAGGCACTGAGGTTTGAGAAACTAGTTGCATTTAATGGACAGGGTATCTGACTTCCCGAGTCAGAACTTATTTCTAATAGGAAGCAGGAAATCCCCCTGTTCTGATTAATAATCAAGTGCAGGGTCACACCTGAGAACTACACAGGGCTGTGTTCTTGGATCAAGGCAGTTAATGAAGCACTTTCTTGTTCATGCTCTGCAGCCACAGATTTTCAGTCTGGAATTAAAACCAGCAACCCTCTGAGTAAAAACGACTGTACTGCCTCAGTGTCCAGTGGGGGCAGCATTAACAGAAATCAGTCTTTACTCACATCTAAGAAAAGATGCAGGACTCTTCACGTCAAATGAAAATTTGATGTTCAGTTTGGATTCTGTTTGGTGTTATGAAGCAGCTCTAGAGTGATGAAGCAGCATAAAACTCCAGTCCCCCTAACAGGCTGGGATATATGTATTATGGAACATCTGAGTGAAACGAGTTCAGTAGCACTAATCAGCCCCCATGAGAGGAGTCAATAGGACTCTTTCTGTCTGTGCCCAACATTCACAGGTTTAATGTTGAGTTTTATTAACGTGGCCAACTGCTGCCACAGCACTGAAAGCCAGAAAATCTTTCTGGGATACAGAATACAAAACATGGGCACTGAAAAATAACACCACAGATCAAAACATTTATTATTTTATTTATTTGTTTATTGGACAGGGACAATGCACAGCTTCTTAGTTGTACCAGAGTTAGCTATAAGCTAATTTTCATCTGTAGTCCCTGGGCAGGAGACAGAGAACGACATATCTGCCAAGAACTGCAGTATAGCAGGCTGAATATATGCAAGATGAGAAAGTGACTAGTAACTTCCTGGAGTCTGGTGCACAACCCCCTGTAAATTGACATATTCTGTTTTTTACACTTTGGTTTTTGTATGTAAAACGTTAAATACTCAAGCAGGTAAAACCAAAAAACATACCCCCCCCAGCTAACATTAACATGATGTCAGGCTGAATGAATAAAGTGGAACAAAATGGCAATTCAGTTAGAGTATCAGGCTAGACACTGATATCATTGTCAGTACAAAATCAATTCTGCCTCCTGAATGTGGTACAGACAGTTTCTCTGCTGTCCTCTCTTAGCATAGAAAGCACAGCAAACAGATAACTGTCAGCTAGATCAAATACACTGTACACAGAAGATTCCTGTGTAAACCTAATGTCTATAGGATGATTACATTACTTCTGTGCACTTTTCCTTCCCAATTACTTGCAACAAGCATATATAAAAATAATAAGCATATGTACTTGGATCGTTCTCCTTGCAGAAATGGGATGTTTTTAAACTCGGGGAAAAGTCATATAGGGTAGAGGACAGGGTAAAGCCAGGTGTAGCAAGCATATGACTTTGTCACCAGAGGCTGGAGTATGCGTCCCATGTCCCAGGGGTAGTTAGGTTTAGCATAATAAAACACTTGATTAAAGATAGGAAAAGGTTGCAGTCTCGGTTAAATGTTGAAAAAGCACTGACTTGACGCTCAAGACAGGACATGCTAATTTGAATGACACAATGTTTAGGAGACAGGGTTGCAACTTTTCAAGGGTATGATTGGAAGTCTGTGACTGGAAGTGGCTGATTAATAATTTTTTCCTCCAGATAATATCTGGGCCAGCTTTAAGGTTGTGGGTGTGAAGACAGATGTGACCTCCTCAATTCATTGGCCAGCTCAAATCTACTGTCCCACAGTAACATGGGTACCCTGTGTTTGCTAAAGGTCTGAGCTCAGAGTTTCACCAGCGAGCAGAACTTTCCATCGATGTCATTTCTCGGCCAACTTCCTCCTGTATCTGTCTCGCTCCGGTGGCGTTGGCAGTGGAGGAGAGGAGCGCTGAGCTGGGAGCGAAGAATAAGTCTTGAAGTGATAACAGAGCCGGAGATAAAACAGACAGAGAAAACACACACACAATGAGCTGCAGCATGTTCAGACGGATGTGTTCGAGAGCTATTAGAGCCTGTCACAGTTGGCTTGTCACGGATCTGGTACACACACACACACACACACGTCCCAGCACCTTGCACAATCCTAATTCTCACAAGTGTACACACACTAGCTCATACACTCCTCACTGTGGCAATCATGCACAGACACACACGCTCTCACTCACACACACAGACACGTGTCTGCCTGCCTTCTCTGGGAATCAAAGACTGCGGCAGCAGGTATTTTCAACGTGCAGACTTGAGCAATTTTCAAAGATAAGAGCAGCTGAGTGGCTCCTCCGCCATCTGGGTGGTGTGTGTGTGTGTCTGTGTGTGTGAGAGTGTGTGAGAGAGAAAGACACCACAGACCAAATACTTTTCGCTCTGCAAATGTCATCCAGCATTGTGGAGGAGGGACACCTGTGGCCAGGTGGGCTGCATAAAGGGTGACTACAAGCAAAAAGACTACTGCATAACTTTTTATTCAGAATTTTTGGAAGGCACCATTAACATGAGAAAGCCTTTATCTCTGCAGCAGGTGTACACAGATTTTGAAGGAGAGTGTGATTTGGCAACACAAAATGGCAACAAAAAAATAGATGGAAGAAAATAATGTTATTCCTGAAACCCTGTACTATGTAGGCTATGGTTAATGAGTATAATATGTTTGAGACTAATTGAGTTAAGATAACAATTTGCCTCCTGTGCATCTTCTGCATTCCACCCGCCACTTAAAAGTATTGCTACTGTAATGTGATTTCCTAATGTAATATGAAGTTAGTAGTCAGCTCAATCTTTAAAAAGCTGTCGGCAACCAGTTATACACACACTTATGTAGGCCAGGAATAAAACTCAAAACTGTTCCATTAGGGTACAAAACTGTGTACCACACCAAAAGTTTGCGCTGAGTGCATCGTGACATTCACACACCTGATTTAAATCATGGGCCTTTTTTACACGTCATGTCTCTCATCCAGATAAAAGGAGGGGGTGGTTGACAGGTTTGTTAATACAAGGTATGAATTCAATACAATAAACTGGAGAGTTATGCAAAAGTATGCACACGTTGTGTGTCATCAAGGCTTAATTCTGTCAGTGAGAAATATGCAGTGCTGCATTAATTATGTGGTTTTTGGCAACAAAAGCATATCACATATCATATTTGGGCATTTGTACTCCAGGCCAGTAGGGGTCAACACCACAGTTATGGAGGTGGCTTTCACTATTATGTAATATAATGCACCTGTGCGCTTAGTGTTGAGTGTGTTTGGATGGTAGAATAATAAGTTCTTATAAGGTCTTGCAAATAATAAGTTCTTACAAACTCAAACAGGATTGCAAGATGAAGGAAATTGAAGAACGGAAGGTATTCGGGAAGTCTTTTGATTGAACAGGAAATAATTTGCCTCAGGTTAGTGTTTCTCGTAAAGAACAAACTCTGGTCCATTTACCACTGTGCCAGTTGGGTAGCTTAGCTGCTAAACATTTGGACAGTTTGTTGCCAAATTGGCACCACAATAACATGACTATATAAATGAAACCCCGGGGCTCAATGTTTGAGAAGTTTGAGTGAGAATAGAAAGTCAAAGGTCAGAGGTCACTATGTTCTGTCAATATTTATGTGATTTTAGACAGAAGTGCGAGGAAAAGGAACTGGAATGTTAGATTTTCTGATGAAAGTATTTTTCGAGAAATGTCCCTGTGGTGCCTCAGAACATCCCAGCTCAGTTAATTCACCCTGACCAAATTTTTAACAAATGGAAAGAAACATATCAAACCTATTGGAATGAAGTGACATACCCAACATACCCAAGTACATTTAGAAAACTTTTTTGGCTACCGTACATACTTATCATCAACCGGTAAATCCACTTTGTACTTTACACTTATTTTAATTTTATACTTATATCCACTTAGTACTTAATTTATCTTACCTGTATTATAGTGTATTATATTCTGATTTGCTTAAAGCTTCTATCCCTGTGTGCACTGACGTGATAGTGAGCTGCTGTAACAAAAGAGTTTCCCCTCTGGGATCAATAAAGTATTTCTGATTCTGATGTACTAGCTCCATTCGGATAGGATACCAGGACAGGTTGGGTGATTTTCATATTACATGCACTTGCCAGTAATTTCATTTCTGCCTGGAGCACATACGCTTGTGTGACTTTTCTTCCCCTATCCCAGTAATAATTACAGCCCCAATTACCTACCTTTTTTGGCTCACTTGTTGGTCCTTCCATAATCTAAAAGTCCTCCAAACAAAACGACAAAATACATTGTTTGTCATTATGGGGCTAGTACAGAGAAGAGCCTTGACTGAGATGAACGAACATAAGGTCCAAGGAGTGATGGTGCGAGGAATGAGGAATGAGTTTGGGTGTTACAACAGCTTGGAGGTATGAAGGAACAGTTCCCTTCACTGCCCTGCAGGCCAGCACCAGGGTCATGAACCGGATCCGAGCTGCAGCAGGGAACCTCTGTAGTGAACAGAGAGATGGGGTGCTGTGTGAAAAGCTTTGGGAGGTTGAACACCAGACAGGAAGCAGCCTTATGGATTAGTTGTAGACGGGTGGTGGCAGACGCAGGTGCCCCAGAAGGAAGAAGTTGCAGTTGTCCAGGGGTGGAGATAACAAGTGACTGGATAAGCACCTGGGCCACCTCCCAAGTGAGAATGGGACAAATCCTCCTGATGTTGTACAGGAGGAATCTACAGCGGGCTACTGCTACTGCAAATGTCTCCTGAGAATGAGTATCCTTGTATACAGAACCAGCGCCTGTAATTTGCCAATGGCTAAAATGCTGTTCGGGTTTAAGGGCAGAGCAAATATTTGAATACCTACCTCCCCCTGTAATATTAATCCCATCCGAATAGTCCTCAAAATTGTAAACCTTGTACAAACTGCTTTGGCAGTACTGTACTAATTATGGTCATTATGCCATTAAAGCAATTTTGAATTAGTGACAAAATGATAGAGGCAGAATGATGAAAACTGAGAGTGAGAAAGTGTGATAGAAAATGATAGTGATGAGTGAGAGTCCAGTCATCAGCATTTCAGATTCGCTCCTCCATGAGAAATCCAACCATCCATAATGCATCACATGTTTCCTAGCAACAGTCGGGAACGTAGCAACAGGATCTTAGCAACAGCAACAAACTGCCGCCTCCTCGTTTGCCGGCCAATGGGGGAGCGGTGTGTCCGATGCACGGCAGCCAATCAGGAGGAGCGGGGCCGGTAAGAGAGTGAAGTGGGTGTGTTTCCTCGCACAGCTGATTGGGCACACACACAGAGAACACATGAATATACAAACAGGACACACACATTGTCAAACACACACGTAGGCACTCACTGAGCACAAGTCAGAAAATACACACACACAGTGTGGATGTTTAGGACACACACACACAGTCAGGTTAACCACATACACTAGCAGGTGTAGGACACACTCAAATTCCTGGATCCTCTGCTGATGGTTCTGCTGATGAAGAAATGTGTTGCTCAAACGCAATAGTATGTGTTTTCAACTGGTCAGGATGTGTTTTTAAAGGGTCCGTTCACCCAAATTACAAAAGATCAATATACTTACTTAACTTTAACAGTATGCATTCATGCAGATAGTTTTGGTTTTATTTGCCCAGGTTTAACATCTGTTAGTGTTTTTCCTCCAAATTAGCTCTGGTTCTAGCTTCCGGTTCCATTCAAGATTTTTGGAACCTTGGTGCTATGTAGTGAACCAGCCTGCGTTTCCACCAGTTTTGAGTGGAACCACTGTAATTAAGGATGTGTCAAGAGAGGGCGTTGCACAATGCACGACAACCTGTAGAATATGACACACCCACTTCGGTTCGCAAGTTATTTTTTGGTTCCAGCTGGGAACCAACTTTTCGGTTCCGAACAAATTTATATTTGGGCGAAATGCTCCGAACGGTTCGGTTAGTTAATTAGGTGCATGAACCAGAACGGAGCCGCTTTCGTGCTGGTGGAAAAGGCCTCTGTGTCTGAGATTTCTGCTTTCACCCAAAACAATGGCAGTGAATGGAATTTCAGTTGTGGTGCTCAAACCATTAAATCAACATGTTTTTTTGACAACAGTTTTCATAAGTACAAATGAAAACTGTTGACGTGAGGTCTGTGTATTATGGAATTGGGCCATTGTTTCCAGAAAATAATGAGATGACACCACTCAATTTATTAAATGTAATTTCTTTCAAAGCTCTGAGCACGACATATAAAATTCCAACAGTCAGACAATCCTTTGATTTCTTTATGGTATACAAATTAACTCTCGTACCATAACCAGATTTCAATTATCAAGTTTCAAGAGTTTTCATACAGATATAAATGGAAACCAATCGCTGCGTGGAATACTTGCAATAAATAATAATAAACTTTATTATACAGCATTTTTCAAAACAAAGTTACAAAGTGCTTTACATGGTAAAACCAGGAGCAAAAACAATTCGGGACTGAAATGAAATAAAATCAGGCAATTAAAAAATAAAATCGAAATAAAATACCCAAAAGTAATATAAAAAGCAGAACATTTAAATAAAAAAACAAGACACATTGAAAGTTAAATTGTGTGCTTGCATAAATAAAAGCTTCTCTTTTTAAAGATACGTTTTGAGAAGTGATTTAAAAGATGTCACTGATTCTGCAAGTCTCAGATCTTCAGGGGCCCTGACTGCAAAAGCCCGGTCACCTTTAGTCTTGAGCCGGGACTGACGAACAGCCAGAAGAGCCCTGTCTGAGGACCTGAGACTGCTCTCTGGCTCATAGGGGAGCAGCAAGACAGCAATATAACTGGGAACTAAACCATGGACTGCTTTAAGGTGATGAGTAAAATCTTAAAATCAACTCTCAAACTGACTGGTAACCAGTGAAGAGAGGCAAAGCAGTGGTATGATCTTGTCTCCTGGTATTTGTTAAAAGCACACACACACACACACTCCACTGTCCATCTCACAGAAGTACTGCATGGTTTAAAAAGGCTTGCCTCCTATCTGTTATCTCTCTGTTGTTCTTTCGGCTATAGCTAGTATCAGCCCTCCATTCTGAGGAGACTCTATACACCCCAGGGCAAAAAAAGTAGGAGAAAAAAAGCTCCATCTTTAACTTTAAATGAGCTGTAATGGCGTCTGGGGCCCTTTTCCCAGATTCAATATGGCCTCGCATCCTGCAGACACACAGGGGCTTTTCAGTTCCCGGGGCCAAAGGTGTGAGTTTTATCTGGAGATTCATTCCCTGAGCTTAAATGGAAGAATGAAAAGTGAGGCTTAACCCACCTGCCTTTTTGTGAGCTTGACGCAGCTCATTCTTAATTCAGTGCCAGGCAATCTTCAAATCAAGAGAGGAGGAAGGGTGCTTTTCAATCAAGATGGCTTCCCCATTGTCGGGATAAGCAGAGGTTGTTTGTAATGTGAATTACCAACTTGATGTGTATGGTTATGAAAATTGAGGGAATCATTTCTTATTTGCAGAGTCAGTGGCATCTTTCAAATCACTTCTCAAAACGTATCTATTAAAAAAAGCTTTTAATTAATGCTTGCACATCGGGGGGTTCAACTTGTCATCTGTTTTATTATTATTATTATTATTGTTTTTGCTATATTATTATTGTGTATTGCATTCCATTTTATGTGTATATTTTAATCCTGAAATGTTTCATCTAAACCATTTAAAGTGCTTTGTTTTGAAAAGTAATGTATAAATTAAATGTATTATTGTGATGTTGTTGTTGTTATTGTTATTGTTATTGTTATTATTATTATTATTATTATCATTATTATTATTATTGTGTATTGTATTCGATTTTATTTCCTCTTGGATTATGACATTGTCTCAGTTAGAATTACTACAAACACAAAGAACAGTAAATATTAAGCAGTTCATCTTGATTATGACCTCTGGACGTCCTGCTGCAGGAGGAGGGCAAGGTGGTCATGTAGCATCAATACTATTAAATGCACTTTCTAACTTTGTTAAAGGAATAGTCCACTGAAAATCAATCTTTTCAGTATCAAATACCCCCTGGAAGCTTGTAAGGTAGTTCTGAAAAGTTTGTAGAGGCTCCTTCATGGAGGACAGCAGCTATAGTTAGTTTGAACTCACAGCCATTACAATGAGCTTCAGTGGCGACCTCAAATCACAGCAAAAAAGTGTCAAATCATCCGTTGAAATTTCTTAAACAGCTGCTACAGCATAATCCACTTTTCTACAATTGATTGGTACTGTGTGTTCAGTACATTTAAAATGGTTGTCACTACTTCCAACAGCTTTTCAGAGCTGTGCGAAGGCAATAAAGTGACATGGATGTAGGAAATGTAGCTACATTGTGGAGTGTCTGGGACATATTGAACATACAGATCAAAAGTGGAGAGTTATGCAACAGGAGTGGCATGTGATGTTTTTGTGAACATGTTTAAGCTTTTTGATGCAGTGAATCTGGGCTTGCCATTGGAATCCAACTTTTGTGAATCCAAAAACTGCTCTTGACCTTGAACAGTGGCAAAGAAGTTACAAGCAGACTTACAAGTAGGGCAGAAACAATTAATCAGTTAATCAATTAGTCAACTGAAAAAAATCCAAATTTAATCAGTAGTAATGTTGGTGATTGATTAATCATTTCAGCCATTTATCAATGATACATGTAAAACATTCAGTAATGCAGCTTCTCAAATGTGAGGATTTGTTGCTTTATCTAAACTAAACAAATAATCCATCAATTGCAAAACAACTAGTAATAATCAACAAATGAATCACTAATGAACATAATAATTAGTGGCAGTCCTGCTAAGTGGCAAATACATCATCTATCCACTGTTTAAAATCAGAGGAGAGTGTTTTTCAGCGGATGAAGGGGTTGAGCTAAATGCCTCTTCAAGCATATGCATATGTTTTATTATTTTAAATTGGGTTTGCATGCGTGTAGCCATATATGCTCTGTGCATGTGGGCAGACACCATTAACGCGTGACAAGTAGAAAAGCACCGCACTCATTTAGATTTTATTTTATTATTTACGCCATAGCATGTTTATTATCCTGTATTTTATCCTTTAGTTACCATACATTGTTGTTTTTATTGTTAGCTATTTTGTTTGCAAGTTTTTGTTTTACATCTCAACACCAATTTAAATGAGGATACCTTCTCAATGGTCCTTCGAGTTAAACCAGCCAGAAAGTTGGCGGGTCCCTCGACAGGTGATCTCCCACAGTGCATCTGTGGAAAAAATCTGACTCTCTGCGTCACTGTGGGGTAACATGAGGGAAAGTGAATCACCCACTTGCTGTTGACATAACACACAATCATCCAGGATCGCATTCGGACTTGTGGATATTTAATATTTAAACCTTTTCTCTCACCAAGTTGATTTAAATCTGAATTGCAAATACACCTCAGGTCACCAATGGCTGCTATGCCATTTCAAAGAGATTCTGTGTTGTCTGGATATGATTTTCGGAGGGGAGAGAGGTGAAACAAATGACAAGTGTAATGAAAGCCTGTCTGGGCCACATGATGACCGGTGAAGGAAAACACATTCCTAAGAGAGAAAAGGCGGTGAATTCCTCTCCCTGTTTTATATATAGAATAGGTTCTATTTGTTTCTGTGTTGACCAAATGTAAGTGGATGAGTAAATCACATTGTAGAATGCCAGCAAAAATATATCTGACAAGACACAATCCTGAAAAGCTTAAAACAAAAAAAAGCACTGTTTGTATTTTGTATTCATACTTTTTTTTTTTTAAGTCTTCAGAAGTAAGAAGGTGATGGAAATGCACCAGTTTGAATGAAATCGGCCTGGCTGATGTATTAAAAATAATTTTAAGAATAAGAGTAATAAAATAGGGGGAAAGTATTTTTTTGTGTTTCAGTTAGTTGAGGTCAAAAGTATGGATCGAGAGAAACACAAAAGATCTTGAAGCATTGAGTTATACGTTTACTTTTACTGTCAATAGTTTTTGTGAAATTAAAACCAGCCTCCTGTTCTACATATTTTTAGTGTGTTTTTTATGATCTTTTTAACTTATGTAAAGTGTACCTTGAAAAGCACTCTATAAATAAAATGTATTATTATTAACAATTTTCTGGGGGAAGATCCCCAGATACCCTGGTTAGGTTTGGTCTCCCGATTTTATAATAATAATAAACTTTATTTATACAGCACTTTTCAAAATCAAAATCACAAAGTACTTTACATGGTTGAGTCAGGGTTAAAACATTTCAGGACTGAGGCAAATAAAATCAGGCATTTAAAAAATACAGCAATACAATGAAATAAAATAAAATGTAATAAAATAAAACCCCCAACAATAAATAGACTTACTATTAATAAAACCGATACAATATGTTGGCAATAAAACAGAGCACTAGATTTAATAAAAGGCATTTTTGAAAAAATACGTTTTGAGAAGTGATTTAAAAGATGTCACTGATTCAGCAAGCCTCAGATCCTCCAGAGTTCCAGAGCTGAGGGGCCCTGACTGCAAAAGCCCGGTCACCTTTAGTTTTGAGCCGGGACTCAGATACAGCCAGCAGAGCCCTGCCTGAGGACCTGACTCATAGGGGAGCAGCAGTTAAGCAATGTAGCTAGGAGCAGAACCATGAAATGCTTTAAAGGTGATCAGTATTATCTTAAAATCAATTCTAAAACTAACTGGTAACCAATGAAGAGAAGCTAAAACAGGTCTGATATGGTCATGTCTTCTAGTGCTTGTTAAAAGCCGTTTTGTACCAGCTGAAGGCACAAGGTTTTTTGGCTCAAACCTGAATACACTGAATTACAATAGTCTAACCAAGAAGACATAAAAGCATGAATGACCTTCTCAAGATCAGGTCGAGAGAGAAAAGACCTGATCTTTGAGATGCTTTTCAATTGATAAAACATGATCAAACATTTGTAATTTGCTTTTCAAATGAAAGTTCACTGTGAAATATCACACCCAGGTTTCTGGCTGTGGGTTTGACATTTGAAGACAGGGATCCAAGATGTTTCTGTAAAATCGCGATGGACTTTGGCCCTGAAGATAATTATTTCAGACTTATTTTCTTTTAGCTGGAGAAGGTTTTGGGACATCCAGCACTTGATTTCTGACAGACAGCATAGAAGAAGCCTTCATCACTGTTTTTTAATGGCGCATAAATTTGTGTGTCAACTGCAACAATGGTACTGGATTTTGTGATTAGTTATGATCTGTCCCAGTGGCAGCATGTATATACAGAACAACAAGGAGCCAAGGATGGACCCTTGGGGAACACCACAGGTCAGAGGGGCCACAAAAGAGGAGGCATTACACATGACCACTGAGAAAGTCCAATTAGATATATAGGATGTGAACCATTTTAGAGCAGTGTCCCTGACGCCAACCCACTGTTCAAGGCGGTCCAGTAGGATGGAGTGATCGACAGTGTCAAATGCAGAGCTCAAATCGAGAAGAATTAAAATGGCCTGAAAGTCATTTATCGAGGCAGAAGGTTTGCAGTGTGGCAAAGAAGGGTCACCGGTGGCATGACCAATCTGGAGTTTAATTTCATTGATTTTAGTTGTGAAGAAGGATAAAAACTGCTCGTTGGGGTGGCTTCAGTTAGTTGGATAGAAGGAGGGTTAATTACGGATTCAATGGTTTTGAAAAGAATTCTGGGGTTATGACGGTTTGTTGTAATGATGTTAGAGAAATAGGAGGACCTGGCTTCTTTGACTGATTTCTGATAAATAGACATTAGTTTAAACTTTTATATGAAACCATTTACACTCTGCTTGTCTGCATTTCCTCTTTATTTCTCTGGTGCTGTTATTAATCCGTGGCGTGCTGTGAGTTGTTTTGACTTTCCGGATTTTTACAGGTGTAACGGAGTCAAGTACAGCTTTTAACTTAGCGTTGAAGTTATTTAGTAATTCTTCTGTAGACATATTAGGTTTTTGTTTATTGATATGTATAGATGTAGGGTGAAGGCCTTATGAAATCTGTCAGCAGAGTTAGTATTGAGAACACGAGAAAAAACATAGGTTGCATGTTGGTTTTGGGGTTTTGTCCTGTTATTTCCTGTTTTATTTTGTAATATTCTCCCTCCCTCTTGTGTCTTTAAACTTTTCTTCCTGTCATTAATTTCTTTGAGTGTTTTCACCTGTGTCATTGGTTTCACCTGTGTCTCGTTGTCTCCCTCACCTAAGTGTATTTAAGTCTGTGTCCTTCCTTTGTTCTTTGTCAGTTTGTCCCGATTGCTATGTTCTTTTGGGCTTGTCTGATGTTTGGACTTATATCTGCCTGTTACCTGTTTGGTACCTACCTGCCTGTCAACCGGTCTGCCTACCTGTACCTGCCAGTAAGCTCTATTAAATCACTTAAATCATTGTGCTGCCTCCTCTGTCTGCATTTGGGTCCTTTCCTGTTCTCTGTTTGCCAACATTGTAACAGAGGGACAACACTGTCAAGACTGAAACCAGAGGATAGAACAATGTCCAGGGTGTGTCCCTTTAGGTGTGTGGGACCGAATGAGATTAAAGGAATGCACAATGTCTATAAAATCCATAGTAAAAGAGGAACCAGAGAGGCAGCGTACATGTATGTTAAAATCACCTAAAATCAAGAATCTGTCAAAAGGATCAGAGAATTCCTGAATAAAACCAGAGTTAGATTTTGGGGGTCTGTAGATTAAAACACAAAGTAGGGGGGTCTTGCCATTAATCATATAACCAACTGATACAAATGTTCAAGTTTCCAAGTGAGGACAGGGCACATTTAAAATTCTCTCTGTGAACCACAGCCAGTCCACCTCCCCAACCTGAAAGCCTAGGCTGCTGACAATAATTATAACCTGTACGACAAGCTTCATTCAGCACAACACAGTCACCTGGACTTAACCACGTCTCAGTAAGCAGAAGGAAATCGAACTGCTTGGATGCAATGAATGCTTTAGGCTATGATGTCTGGAGGTTGGCGAGTATGCTGATCACCCATACTTATTCATCATTGACCATGATTACTGACTTGGCTTTTCATCTATACATGCTTTAAGACTGAGGAGTGATGACCCCAACCCCTGTGGGTAATGTCACAGAACTCATAAAATGCACCGACTTCACCAATACCGAATCTCACTCCAAACTAAGCTGAAAAGTTGGCAGCCCTGGTAACCACTGGCTGTCTTTAGAGATAAGGTGAGGGGTGTGGACATCTGGAAGGAGTTCGGAATAGAAATACTGCACCTTTTGTGTTGTAAGGAAGAAAGTTATTGTTAAGTGTTGAATTGATTCAATCTAACCTAATATGGATGCCCCGTGGAAGTATTGCAGGCACATCCAACTGGGAGAAGACCCTGGGCAGACACAGACAACACTGGAGTGTTTACATGTCCCATCTGGCCTGAGAATGCTACAAAATCATCCTAAAGGGGTGGATGTCTGGGCTACCTGACACTGTGACTTGGACCTGAATAATTGGCGGAAATTGAATGGATGGATGACACTCCATTTACCACCAACAATTTTGTAAGTGTTGGTGTCCATTTTCTAAATACCCACACAGTCCACATAATTTCAAATTCTGCAACTAGTTTGCCTGTCACTCCTCCTGTTTTCTACCCAAATCCAGTGTGGGCGGCCAGGGCGAGAAGTGCAAATCAAATTTATTTTTTTTTTTTTTTACATGTTGTCAAAATAAGTGTTGCTTGGTGGCTGGTTGTATGCTGAAATAAAGAGTAGACCTGTTAGTGAGTAAACACCAAACTTCCTGTCTCTCTCTTCTCCCACTCGTCCTTCCTCAAATCCCCTCATATCTCGCACCGTTACACCTTTTACAACACTCATCTTCCACTTTCGCCACATCAATTTTACTCTTCCTTCTAAATAATCTCCCCTTTCTTGTCTCACACCTCTCCATCTCTCTATTGATGCTATTCCTTCTTTCCTCCTCTGTCTGTCTCTCCCCACTCACACACACTGCCTCCCAGCTCTCTCCCAGGATTTTTCTCTCCATCGCTGCTCAGATTAATCAGCAGCTTCCTGTCAGTGTCTCAGTTTTCCCCTAGTTAGCTGGCCTCCAAATCAGACAGTGTTAGACACTGTCCTGTTTTCTGCCTGTCTGACTCTCTCTCTCTGACTGTGTGAACATCAGTCTGCCTGCTCTGTCTGTCTGTCTGTCTGTTTTATCCCAATTGGCCATAAGGTGTCACTGCAATTCTTTTGTATTTACTTGTATTACATGTCCAAGCGTGGCTAGATGGAGACAGGATGTCTTCTTTTTAGTATGTGCAGTACAACATAACCAACATACTGTAAATCCTAATCTACAAGGCCATGACAATATTTAGTCTTATTTTGAAAGGTTATTGCAGAGACCAGTATTTGGTGTGGATGTGAGGTGCTGGTTAAACTCGTAGTTAGTTTTTAGTTTGAACTGTTATGGAAAAGTTCTTTTAAGAAAAATATTGTAGGTTGATTCTTTTATGTTTGGCTCGATTACAACTGTGGCCTTTTTATTATGAGATCTCATGACTCACAAGCAGCTTTTTTACTGACCACGCTTAGCTTCCTTAAAGGATAAGGCTGGCGATATTGTATATTTCCTGTTATGTCAACAAATCAATCAAATCAGTGAATCAATGTGTACATTATCTAGCGTTCACATCAGAGAGGTTTGTCTAGCAGCTAAGCGCCATTGTGATAAATGTTTCCATCATCTTGCACTTTGGTACAAATAAAAGGCTAAACTTAACAGAAAAGCATTTTAAGCTAACTGGTTTAGGCGCTGTGATGTGTGCTCTCCTCCTTATCTTTGTCTGCATTTGTCCAACCATGTTCAGTCAGGGTCTCTATTGTCTGCCTGCCTGCCTGTCTGTTTGCAGTGAGTCAGCATGTCGGTGGAGAGTCACCTTAATTTAGTCCGGAGGGAAACTGTGTCTGCTGCTGAACAACTGTCTCTCACATCCAGCCTTGAGTTTCATTTGGAGGAATTGCCTGCATGTTGACAACCATGTATACAGACAAACACACGCACATAAACACAAATACACATACAGGTACAATTTGTGTGCCACTAGAGGTAAATATTAGCTTAAAAAATGAACTGCATTGAAATGATTCGAGTGAGCAAAGTGATTCATAATTTCCACCCAGAGGGCTCAGTATGCTTTAAACAAACTGCTTGTCGAATCATGTAACGGTGTCTGAACCCCACACACACACACACACACACACACACACAGACAAAACCAACAAGCATGCCCACTTGATGCAGTGATTGGCCAGGTGTGTGGAGGTGACAAAGTCTCTCTCAAGCTCTATTGTCTCATTGCTCTTTTGCCCATCCTGTCTCACCCTTCTCTACGATTGCAGGGTCTTCACCCTCCTTCAAATGTGTGGTCATTTGGAACAGGTATTAACACCTTTCCCCTTTAGACACAGTCGGACAACACTTCGTACAAAGTATTTCTTTTAAAACCTTAAATGCATTGTTATTACATCCTATAGGAGTCAACTACAATAAAATTAAAAGTTAATATTATACTATGAAAAAGTCACATGGAGTTTTAAACACACGTTTCTACTTTGTCTTCCTTACTCTGTTTTCCCTCCCTCTCCTCTTCCTTGCTGCCCCCCCCCTTATTCAATTTGGTATCACATTAAGTCTCTGGAGAAGAAAGTTAATTACTCAACATTTTGAATTATGAATTGCGATACAGTTTAGTAACATATTGCCTAATTTCTCACCGCAGACTGAAGCTGCGATGAGATTTTTCAGTTGCTTTGCAGGTATCAAAGGTGCCATGTTCAGTGAGATCTTTTATATGACTTGAATTTTATATTAACTTGATATCATCTTTTGTGAAAGCCCAAAAGACAGATGAAGGGCTTCATTCCAAAATGCAATATTATATGAATTAATAATGGGAAAAAATTTGCTATCTGAAATTCCTCCGTCAATATTTCTCACTTAGCAGTAAGCCAATAATATGGCTGTCTTTAATGGCAGTTGTTCTAAGACTTATAAGAGTAGAGGGTTTTTTTTCATAACAATACAGTCCACCAGGGATAAGCCACTAATAAAATAGTAAAAGTTTATGAAATATCACACGATAAAAGCCAAGTTATGGTCTCTTCTTTATTTTAAACATTATCTTAAATTCAGATGTGAAAATGAACAACAAATTGTAATTGTAATATAATGCTGATGAAATATCTAAATCTGAAAGAAGAATTGTACTATGATTACATGCTATCAATATTTTTATTATACCAAGTGTGATTTTATTTTTTTTAGGTGACGGAATGAAAACCACGGCCTTACATGTCAAAGTGAGACACTTAATACATCCAACCATCCATACCTGCCTCCTTCTGAGAGAGAACAGCCAATATTTGCACGACCACAAGAGGTCATTCATCAGGAAAACCAAGCAGTAGGTCGTTTAAGCATTGGAACAAACAACTGATGCTGTAATTTTTTATTTTTCACAGAACATAATGTCAACAGCTTTAAATAGTTTCTTCAGTCGGCCATAGTTCCAATAAAAACGGACAGCGAGGTCCATGGATTATCCAGAGTAATGTGAAATTTTCAAATGTAATTCCCGACTCACCTCCACTGTATTCGGGTGCAGGTGGAAATCTTTAGGTGACCCAACCCTTTAAGGTTAGAGTTTTAGTTGAGAATCCAATCATGTTTTGCTCTTCATGCTTACAATTTAATGTTTAATGACAACATACTGCCTGGTTTAGACCACACCAACGGCCTGTGGTACTCACAGTCCACATTCAATTTGTACATATTATTCTAAAGACGTACACGACTTTTAGTACATATAAGTACGGATTTGTGTGGAGATCAGACTCTCCATTTACACACCATACTGTTCCTGACCTCCCCTCCCTCCCCCCCTCTCTCCCCCAGTCATTTACATTTATATTGAATTAGAAGCCGTGGTGGAGAGCGAGTGGAGGCAGCCGAGACTGATTATAATGGGAGATTACGGGCCGACTGCACCACCATTATGTCGTGTAATTGCAAAGAGAGAGAGAGAGAGAGAGAGAGAGAGAGAGTGAGAAAGGAGGATGGGGCACTTGGACGCCCAGATGTCAGGATCTATTTCATTTAGGGAAATAATGTCTCTCTGCTCCTCTCCACCTGTTCTACCTGTAAATATTATAGAGAGCTGAGCTATCCCCTCTTTTGCGCCCATTTTTATGGGTCACAATTTATTGGAGACAAATATCAAACAAGGCATTAAGGAGGATGTGTGGGTCCCCATCAGGTGATTTACCGCCACGTCTCGATCCACTTTATGGCTTCATTTGACTGCATCGATCCGGTGCATGTAAGATTACTGGCCATGCACTCAGGAAAAGAACTAATGGGTTAATGTAAAACCTTTTGGAAAAGATCATCCTTTGTGTTTCCCCTTATTAAGTACTTTAGGTGATAGATTTTAGAGGCAGTGACTAGTAATTCCTGTATTATAGGCATAGTAATAGCCAGGGACGTATTGGTAAATTAAAAGGACATTACGGGGAACACAAATCAAATATGTATTCATATAAGCATTTAATTCACAATGAAATGAAAAATTACTTTTAAAATAATTGTAACTATTTTTTAATGGCATGCAACCCAACCATTAAAACAGATTCATGAACAATCGCTCCCCAGAAACTCTCTCATCATATCAAAGTGAACTAAACTCAGCTTTATTTATGTACCTGTAGCACCAGTTGATCCAAAGTGCTTTACAACACAAAGATAAAGAGAGTTTTTAGGGGACCATTTAGTCCTGGATTGGGACAGGCAGGAGGCTTTGGTGAGAGGATTTCAGGTCCCTGACATGTAGTATGGGGACAAGAATTCCAGCATGTATGCACGGGCAAGACCATTTAGTGCTTTGTAGACTATAATAAACACAATTCTATAGTTAGTGGAGTGTGTTCCATTTTTTTGACCTTGTTAAAAGCCTTGCTTCAGCATTTTGAACTAGTTGGAGATGCTAAAATACTAAAAGAGCTGCAGTAATCAATGCAGGAGGATGTGAAGGCATGGATGACTTTGTCCAGGTCAGAGACACAGAGAACTGTTGGGAAATTGCATACAACGCAGAGTTGATTGACACTTGATATAACAAGCCAATTTATTTGTCAATTCAACGCTGAATCAAATATGACTTAAAGATTTTTTTTTTTTTTTTTTGCATGTGAATTCTCCAAAGGAGACATGAATAAAACCAATAAACTGCCTTCTGCTCCCTAGCTGACATCCGATTGGTTTACACTTTTGAATGATGCCTCATTACATTATGTCCTCAGCCATTATCATTTCACCAGGAAATACATCAAATTAAAGGTACAGCTAGCGTCTTGTCAATGACTATCCCTCATCATTCAGTCCATATCTGTTGCAGTTTCTGTTCACAAGTGAAGACAACCGTACAGCAACTGTGTCTGAGGGAAGTTTTAGCAGTGAAGTAACGGTCTGCAGTATATTCATTCAATTACCTTAAAAACAAAACAAATCTCAGCTATAATTGGTTACCGCGGTGTGTTTTCTATACCTTACTAGTGGGAACTTTGCCTGACATGCCACCCACATTTCCTTCCAACTTGTAATCCCATGACCGTCATGCTCTGTGTATGAGATTCAGCACTCATTATAGAAAATGAAGGGGAGGCAGTCAGCCTGCGTACCTCACCACGTATAATCTGTCATCTTGAAATCAGCTCTTGAAATGCTGTTTTAATTGAGTTAAAACTGTAAACATGTCTGCATCATTTGTGATGTTGGCGCTACATTTGGAAATATGCCAATTGCTTCTGTGTTTTGCTCTCACTGTCCAAACATATTGTAGACTCATACATTTATAAATTGCAGTGAAACCAGTCCAGTTGTTAAAAAGACGCATCTTGGAGTTTTTCAACATAAAAAGGCAAGAGTGATCATGAATATTTGATAATTTCTCATTAAGGTGTATACTGTACGCAAAGCACTGAATGAATTAATACTTTTTTTTTTTTAAAGCATGTCAATTTCAGCCACACATCTCCCAGAACTTCCATGAGTATTCAGCAAATGAGTACAATCTGCTGTACTTCTTGTGCAGTGAGGAAAAACTAACACCACACACACTTTCCATCAGACACACACAGCTTGGAGTCAGACTCTTAGATACAGTGGATCCACACAAGTCTGCCCACAGGATGGCAGCACTGACCATAGTGGGCCTTCACATATTTGAGATGAACAGGTAGGTCGTTTCCTGGAAATCTATCTTGATTGGTTGTCAGTGTTGACAAATCTGATAGTGGGATAGTTAATTAAATGAGGGAAAGAAATGAAACGTCGAACAATATCTGTAACTAATAGATGTTTTTAATCCCATTTTTTGGCATTTTGGCATTGATGTGCACAGAGTGGGAATAATAGCTGACTGATTCTGAGGGCCACTTCACATTGTAGGCTGATAAAATATGACTGATTTCATTAACAAATTGTCACCAGGATAACTTCTGTTTTATAGTACTTATAATCACATTTTTCTTCTTTGTCTTTGATTGTGAGGAAACATCTTTGAGTTGAAGCAGAGTAATGATTTCTGGCACAACTTCACCTCCTTCCAAGGTGCAAGGAGAAGGGAAAAAAAGTCTGGGGAGGTCAAAACTCTTACAGCAACACTTAGAGAACAACTTATTTGTGAGACCAGCACATTTCGGTTTGCGGCCTTCATCAGGGTCATCCGTCAGACTTGTTTGTTGTTCTTTAAGAAACATCTTTGGAAAAGTGTTGAAGTCACTTTAATGGTGATCGGGATCTCTTTATCTATGTCACTGGTTGTGGAGGACATACTCACCGTTAGAACACACTATAGGACCCTTCACTGTTTGTTGTACTGCACATAACCTGCTACACAGCCAGATTGTCAATATTGGTCCCAAACATATCCATCAAACATTTTGAAATAAACTAACAGACGAAGCAAATGAGTCAATATGCTAGTAAACCTCTCAGAGGTGCTGACTGGCTCCTGATATGCTTGTACACATATTGTCCAATAAACGTAAGGGGGCTGCCCAGCCTGCAATCTATGTTAACTGCAAAACTAGGATGGTAGCATTACTCTTAATTAAAGATAACAGGAATATTGTAGTGTTTTCTTCACGGTGATGGCATTTTCATTAGGCCTGTAGGCAGTCAGAGGTGCAAAATTCCCTTAAGGGAGTTCCTAAAACCTTCCCTAAATTAGTTCGCAAATTAATATGTCTATATAATTATGTGATATTTCATTAATCCCCTAAAGAGAGGTCAAAGGTCAGGATCAGATACAGAGCAGCAGCCATTCAGCTGGTAGTTTGTGGTTCAACAGCTTTTATTGATTTTGATTTCCTCTGTTTGAGGTGTAATAAAAACATCCATTTAAACAGTCAAGATTAATAAAGACAATAACAAAAGTCATTAAGCCAGATAGCATTGATATTTGAGGTTGAACTGTGTGGAGTTGGCAAGCATCATTATCAATACCGAGTAATAAAATGTTGATTCTGTGAAATGCTTATAATCATATAAGTGCCTCAGTGTAGCTTCTGAGGCGAGAGATGACTCGGCCATGATCAGATTGGACGATGGCCCCTCCTAGTGTTCAGTTTGTGCTAGTGACATTTTGTGTTAGAAGACATTTATTGTGACAGATATTTAGTAAATACCCTGTAATCGGCCTACTCAGTTGTTACCAGCTTGGTCTGTACTAACTGAATGCATTTGTTTACTGAATTGTGACAAAGCATTTGTACAGGGAATTAATGGCACTAATGTGAAAGTAATGTATGCACACAAATTAAGATAAAAAAATATAACAATATTCACACTTGAATTGGTAAAAGAAATATACATACAAAGCCACACAAGTGCAAAGGGACATACAAAAATAATCCGAGCAATGCACCACAGATTAAACATTATTAGTTATTGCAGCAGTGAAAGCAAGATAATTTAGCATGGAGAAAAGACAACCACAATACATTCAATATTAAGAAGCAATCTGAAAAATGAGTGACAATGCATTAAACAATTCATATTCAAATAATAAAGCAACTAAGTTGTATGTAAGGAACTGGGAGTCTTTACGTTATGTGTTGTGTTTAAATGTAGTATCAAAATAAGAATTAACAATACAGTACAGAAGTATGTATACAGCATCAAACAGAGGCACTACTATGAAAACACCGTTAACTGAAACAAAATACAGTATATAAACACTATAGTGTGGCAGCTAGGTTGAAATGTTCATAACAATTGTGCATTTTACAATAAAAGCAACAAATCTGACACAGATGTAGGTTTATATGTTATGAAAAGATATAGATATCAGGGCCATGGCAGACGTTTTTCAAAATGGCTGCCTAACCTCTTGTCACAGGTTGCAGGAGAACTTTTTAGTGTGGGCTGGGTTCATACGACAACGTTATATTTTTGCAATGGTCTTTAAATCTGAGCAAGGGAGCTGATATTTGTCTGGTCTCTAACCTGTGACCAAGCTGACTTGGTTGAACCTACAAGGAAACTAAGATCAGTCTCCTGTTGGAATAGCTCACAGGGTCACCAAGACACACAAGCTAATCCACCAACTCCAATAGGATTAGATAGCACTTTTTATATTTATATATTTTTTAATTTTATTTTTTAAACATATGTGTGTATATAGCTGTATAATATAGAAAGCAGTGACCTGGTTATAATATGATACAAGAACTGAGAGTTGCTTTCCTTGTAGGCTCAAACGACCTTTGACTAGAGGTTACTGGCGACCCATAACTTCATCCAGCTATATCTGTATCAGTTGTACTGCTAATGAAAAGAGAAATGCACCAATGGAAAGCTGAAGATCTTGCCTTTTTATAGATGTATAGATGTGGTTTTCATTCTAGCAGGAAGGCAAGGGGGTGAAATTCGACCCTGAGGTGAGCATGCTCCTTTTATTTGGTTTTCATGTTTTACTCAGGTTAAAAGCTTTTAAAAATCACCTTTAGACAAATAAATAGGGAACAAAACATGTCTGTGGTCTTCTGACATCTGATCTAATCACCTTGAACACGTCATAAAATCAGTGTTCTGCAACATCCAGGAAATTTTAGCACCCATTTGGCGGTCATTTTGAAAAATGGCTGCCATGGCCCTCATATCTATATCTTTTCATAACATATAAACCTACATCTGTGCCAAATGTGTTGCTTTTATCGCAAAATCCAAAACTGTTGTGTTTAACTGCCCCACTACTACTACTACCACTGAAGTAACGCTCTTAAAACGACTTTTATTTTGAAGGCTGCTTTGCGACATACAGGAAGTACACAGTATTCACATTCAGTTTCCGTTATATAACCAGTTTGACGAGGGGTTTTTGGACTTTTACCTACGTATGTTTTGTTCTTTTACGTTGTAGCTAACGTTACATCGGCTCCAGCAATGAGTGCAATTATCCCTCGGATAGAGCAGCTGTCTGCCAGAGTTGTTCGGGTTTTGGGCTGTAACCCGGGACCGATGACGCTGCAAGGAACTAACACTTACCTGGTCGGCACCGGGGAAAGGTGACAGTCAAGTTAACATTAGGATTTATTATGTTCAAAATTAAGTTTACGTCAATATATTTTCCATTCCAGAATATCTGTATTTGGAAGCGACCATTTGGCCAAGACGTGACAGTTAGGTTTGACGTCCATGTTGCCCTAAGTACACCCCTGTTAGCTCGTGGAAAAGGATGTCACGCCAAATTCCATTCAAAATTTTCAAAATTCAGTGTTGACTTTCTTCTAGACTAAAATACCAGCGTACAGATCAAGACTGAAAATGCATACTGAATTGTCAGGATTCACTGGTTATTTCGGCATGTACTCAATATACGAAATATTATTAATTTGTTTTAAAAAAACGAATTAAAATTAGACTAAGTTCAAAAAATATATATTCTCATGTTGGCAGTCTGGAAGTTATACATGAGTTTTAATCTGTCATGAAATATAAATAATATACCTAACCTATTTGAAAGAATATAGTCAGTTCACAATTCAAAAGTACTGATTACCAGAACAGAAAACACCTAATTCAATAGAGTATGTATGGCTCATGCGAAGTATAAAAAAAGATACATAAATATGAAAATATTTGATACATGAGCAGAATTGGTGTATATGAATGCAGCCTTTAAAACCTTTTAAAGCCTTCAATACGTATACTGTTTATAATGTGTGATTATATTCCAGGCGAGTGCTGATAGACACAGGAGAACCTGCTGTACCTGAATACATCAGCAGTCTGAAACAGGTACTGAGGCAGTTCAACACCAGCATCCAGGAGATCATCGTCACACACTGGCATAACGACCACATAGGCGGAGTGGAAGATATCTGCAGGGACATCGCTGGTGAGGACAGTATGTGTGAAACAGGTTTAATGATCCTACAGTATTATTGGAATTGCAAATTAGTCAGAAAATGAAATTATGGAAACTTTAAAGGGTCAGTTCCCTTTTAAGTCAGAGTTATTAAATAATCCAAATTTCACCAACTAATTCTGGTTGTCACAATAGTACCTGTGTAGTTGCAAAATAGTGTACAGGTCAGAAAAAAGAGAGACTAAAGAAGACATTTAATCGTTGTTTTTCTGACAGCCCAATATTTCTCTGTTTGGCCTCCTGCAGGTTCTGAGGTCCGAGTCAGCAAACTGCCTCGCTCCAGCCAAGTCAGAGAGACAGCTGGAAACAAAAGCTTTACATACCTGAAAGATGGAGATGTTGTCCAGACGGAGGGGGCCACACTCAAGTCAGTTCAGTTTATGTGCAAGTTGAATATATATATAGAGAGAGCATTTTAAACTGGCAGGTCTTTCATTAGCTTTACAGGAAATAAAAACAACAACCAAAATACCAAACCAAAGACAACAAGACTAAATAAAATGTACTAAAGAAACATCATTCAAAAGAATACAAATTTAAAAAAAAAAAGGCTTTCTTAAGATGAAACTGTACAATATGTTGAAGATATTTTGAGAAAATAAGTGTACCACAGTCACAGCAAAATATGTGTTAACATGTATTTAGTGGTTGATGAGTATCATACTACACACTTTGATGGTGATGTCTGAATCTTGTTACAGTCGGTTCTTTGAGCAGAGGGTCATGTTTTTATATTTTTTTTTTCCAGAGTGCTGTTCACCCCGGGCCACACCGACGACCACATGGCCTTGCTGCTGGAGGAGGAGCGGGCGCTCTTCTCTGGAGACTGCATCCTGGGCGAAGGCACAGCCGTGTTCGAGGATCTCTATGACTACATGAAATCTCTGAAGATCCTGCTGGACTCTCAGGCCGACCTCATCTACCCCGGTGAGATGAGTGAGCACACACTAGTAGGCGGGTACACTATTTTATTTCGTGAAAGGCTCTCTAAAGGAGGGGCAAGCACCCCCACTGGGAGAGTTGGGGGGGTTAACTGTCTTGCTCAGGGGCACCTCAGAGGTGAGGGAGTAATAACTTTAGGGGCAAGTGCTGCTCTTTCACGTTCCCACCCACATTTATCTTGTCGGTCCAGAGATCGAACCAGACACCTTCCAGTCACAAGCTCACTTCTCATATTTCATGTTTTTCATCCCTTTAATATTAACTGTCACCATTTTTTTTTTTTTTTTTTTTTTTTTACATGCATTCACCAGTATTAAAGATGCTTAAGATCAGTTTTAGGGCTGTCTGTCTTTTTTTTCTTCCAAATTCATTGATTAATTGTTGTTTAAAATAGAGAAAAATGACCATCGCACTTTCTTAGAGCCCAAAGTGACGTCTTCGCATTGCTTATTTTGTCTGACCAGCAGTCCAAAACCCCAAAATATAAAATTTATAATGATATCAAACCAAGAACACAAGCAAATCTTCACATTTGAGAAGGTGCAACGAGCAAATATTTGGCATTTTTGCTTGACACATGGCCTAAATGATTTGTCAGTTAACAAGTTATCGTTGATTAATTTTCTGTTGATCAACTATGAGTAATCATTTCAATGCTACCAGTTTTGCTTCTTTGATTTCGACCTTTTCCTCTCCAAAATAAAACTTTCAGCCAATAGCTGTTGTTCTCTGGGGGTATGGGAAGACCCACCTCCTGTCAATCAATCTAATCAAGCCAACCGACAAACCAAAACAAGAAGCGTCTGCAGTCTCTTTATTTTAAAAGCTGAAATGCAAAATAAAGCCAGATTATACATAATTGCCTCTTAAAATTGTGGCCCTCCACTTTACTGATTTTACAAGTGTCCATCAGTCAGTCTTGACGCTTCATTGTAAAGTCATTGAGATGTTTGGACAAAAACTCTGCTGCTGTTCTCTGTGCAGGTCACGGACCTGTGGTTCAGGATCCTGGCTCTAAGATCAGACACTACATCAGCCACCGGGACCAAAGAGAGCAGCAGATCCTGGCAGCCGTTCAGGCTGGAGCAGGAAAGCCTTTCTCCTCAATGGAGCTCGTCAAGATAGTCTATAAGGTCAGAACAAAACCGTCACCTGTTGCTTTGATGCTTTTTGCAGCCTGTAGTCAAGGGCTGACCGGTGTGAGTAGCCAAGCAAAGACCAGCAGTATCGTACACCTTAACCAAATTTGGACTGCTGTAAAATATAGTCTCTGCAGCTCCGGATAAGCTTGATTAGTGGCATCCACATCGGATGGAGATGCTCTCAGGTCACTGTGGGAGCAGATGCAATTAGCAGGTTCCTCAAAATACAAAGTAAACATACTAAATTATGATACTAAAACTAGGATAAGTGTATGGAGGTAACCTGAAAATATGCAGCCTGCAAGCAATCACACGAGCCACCCGTCTGTGTATGTGGAGGCGATCGTAGTCAACTGCTATGCTTGTTTTTGTTCGGTGAAAAATGACAGCTGCGTCTCACTGCTTTTCTTGCAGGACACCCCTGAACACCTTCACCAAGCAGCTAATGTGAACCTGGTCCATCACTTAAAAAAACTGGAGAAAGAAGGCAAGATCAGCCTGGGTACGTAATCCTTTATTACCACTGCAAAAAATACTGGGAGAATTTTAAGCATCAGTCTTGGCCAGTAACAATTTAAATTTGTCAAAGGGTCAGTTCAACCAAATTAGACATATCTGGCAATGCAGATAGTTTTGGTATTATGTGGTATTAAGGTTAAGGGTCCATGAAAATTGATTGCATGTGCTGTTGGTGACTTAGAAAATTAGGCTTTGCAGTCACTGACTACAAATGTAAACTGTTTTTTTTTTCCCTCAGTGAACGAATCTTCACAGAACATCAAATGGAGGAGTAACCTGTGATGTCCAGAGTCTGAGAAGACGTGCACTCTAATTGACCATTTGGCCAGGATGATGAAAATCCATCTGGTTGACAGTTGATAATTTTTCTCTCAAAAATGATCACCTTTCGCTTTTGGCGTAATGTTTATCGTTTCCTTAGATCTGATGATTGGCAGATGTGTTAATGGAAAATCAGGGATGATGATCGCACTTGTTGCCTTGGATGTTTCCTAACTCAGCTTATACAAAACAAGGACTGGGCTGCAGCCTGTGTCAAAAGTTTAACCAGGCCAAAATTTGTCAGAAGGTCAGCTGAATTTTGCCTGTGGCAGAATGGAAGATTAGACACATCCTACAATGTGATCACTGTGCCACAGTGCCCCCATCTGCCTGAATTCAATTGCCTGTCTCCTTTTTCTTCTGGCAGAAGGCTTTTTTCCCTAAATTTAGCCTCTCAGGCAGCACTTTTTCTGACTTCAAACAAATCTTGCTGCCTTTGCTGAAATGATCAGACTCTCTAACTCCATCTAGAATATAATCCTAAACAGCTATTTGGTTAGTGAAATAACCATTTTATTAGTGGAGTCTGGTACAAAACCCTGTCCTTTGCCTCATCCTCTTCCTCCTCGGTTGCAGGACTTTATCAACTGATATAAAAGGTCCTTTAACTCAAGAAAAACTTTTTTCCTGGGTATAAAACTTCCTTAGGACTTAATAATACATGCATATGTGTATGATGTAAATAGGACATACAGTGATGCACATTATATGGTGATATACAGTATATACAGCATGCCTCGCCATTACTGGTGTATGTTCACTTGATCTCATGCGTACTGGAGAATATTTTCCTGGACAATAATTGTGTTTACCTGAGTATCTTATGGGGAGTAATATCTGGGTTTGTATTGGTTGGGGAAAATGTGTTCTTTTTCTTCAGGGATGAAGGCACACCTGTATGGATACACTGGGTAAAGAAAAGTCAGTAGGAAGAAAAAGGCTGAGAGTAGAGTAAATAAAATGTTCTCATAGACTGCTGGGATTGACAGATGACAGATGCTTTTACATGATGTGGTGACAAAATGACAATATATATTTCTATCCAGTTTTTTTTTTTTTTTATCTGCTGTCCCCTGATTAGAACTTTTATTTAATCTAGTCTCTAGTGTCTTTTCAGTCTTGGTAATTAAGCACTTGTTCTAGTAATGCTGCACAAATTCAGTCAGTCACTAGGTGGCAGCATTTGCTAATTAATTTTATTAGGAGATAACTTGAACAGTAAATTATAATATTGTAACATATGCCAAACATTATAAATGTTTTGAATGTGTTAAAAATAAAAAAAAGAAAGAATATGGGTGTGTGTTGGAAAATATTGTTAAAAAAATATTGAATGATCTTTTGGTATTCTACTGTGAGGTGCTGTTGTATTTTTCAGGCCATGAATGAGAATTATTATTATTGGTGACAATTGTTTGATCATAATGAGCTCGTGGCAATGCTGATATATCAACTATACAACTTTTATAGCTCTTAAAAACAGCTTTCAAAGGCAAAATGTATTCTCAACTAAATCATCATGATGATCCAATATTCCAATGAGTAATAATCTGATCTTTTGCATGAACTTTTGACCCCTAGGTGGGTCTCATCTGTTTTCATACTGACTAAGCTCATGCAATCTGACTGGTGATGTTTTTCATAGATACGGGAAGAGCTTTTTTGTTGTCTTTGTAGGTCTTTCTACATAACCTCCTCATTTTGGAGCTGAGAGGTGACTTTACTGAAATCAACTTTACCACTTAAAGTAAAGAACTACAGTGCATGAATCATGCAGCACATTGGAAGGACACTACAGGCCTACACATTGAAAGCATAAACTACTGGAATATCTCAATGTTCCAGCCATATGACAATGTTAGATGGTAGAATATGAAACTGTGTGTTACAGTGATAGTAATGTCATACACACAAAGCCGTGCTGAAAGGTTATTATTTACCTGTGATTTGCACAGTCACTGTGTAAATCATCAAAAAAAAAATTTAAAATTAGCCTTGTAGGCAACTCTGGTAATACACAGTATTTCTGGTGATCAATGGGCAATAAACTGGTCAAACTAAATTAACTGTAAGGCTTTCGAGGACTGTATTAGGGATACGTTAAGAGAAAAATAACATTAGAAATACTATTTCTTTTAGAAAAAGGTAAGTATATAGACAACAACAGGGCCAGGTACACATTTGAAATCCTTTTATTACAATGTATAACAATATCTCAGGAAATGAACACACCAAGTTCATTAAAATCCCTGTATAGTCACTGCTGAGATCTCTCATTAAGATCACTGTAAATTACACAGAATAGTAAGTGAAATAGCACTGAAATAAAAACACTAAAAAAGAGGATACAGTCATTGTTGACTATTGAGAACAACATACGCTGTAGAAGTCACTATAGGAATATTTATATTTTATTTACTTTTATGTAAGGCAGTAAGACTAAACATGCTACTACACCTTAAAGCTTTCCACAAACAAAACCAAATGACACATCATAGTGTGGCCTAAAAGTGAATCAGTTTCCAAATCATATTGATTTTATTTCAAATTATTCCTCCAAACTGTCACAAATAAAAACAATATTGTAGTTCAGCTTGCCTGGGCTAAAGAGCTGTTTGTGTGTACTGGTGTATGTGAGGTGGAGAGAGAGAGAATGGTAGAGAGACAGCCAGCTCTGCAGTGGGGGGTCTGCTGGTAAAGATAAACAGCCGAGGAGCCTCTGAGCCAGAGGAACATGGCGGCTCCGGTCCTGGACGCCGCTGACGCTCCGTCCCGCTGACCGACAACACCGAGGGACACATCCCGCACAGCACGCACCCATGGCTTCTCAACTCTCAGGTAAGTTTCCTGTCATTCTCTTAGTCTTATCCCCCTCCTACTCCTTCAATCCCACCCCCCAAAAATAAACAATATAATGCTAATATTCCTGTGTCTTCCAGTTTATACCGACGTTACCGTAGTTCATGGTGCATTTGTTTTCTTCTTCTTAATAGCGCCGTGACATAACCGTTATGATACTTCTTGTGTGGTGTCATGAAAATATATCATAGGGTTAACTAGTTGAGTCCGGGAAATAATGTTATAATCGACCGGTACTTATCGTGCAGGTTATTTTTCAGTGTCCGCGGTGTTATAGCCTCTTAAATGAACTGTTGTCGAGTGCACACACGGAGACTTGTCGGTTGAATTCACTGACTGATGGCTATCAGTACCGAACCGGGTTTTTAGGCGAAAAATCTCGCTAGCTAGAAGGACAAAAAAAAAAGCTACTTTCCGCATGTTATCTGTCAAATCCGCTGTCAGGTCTCAAGTCTTCGGTGAGAAAAAAAAAAAAAAAAAAGTAAACGCTGCTATGCTGGTGTTTGTTTAACGTGTTCAAACATTGTGTGATAGCTGCACAAATAGCCCAAACGGGACTTTGCTGTTTAACTTTAACAGTTAGCTGTTAAAACCCCTTCCTGATCAACAGAAGCGACAACTGCGGGCTTGTGTGAACCGTGAACCCTCTAACGTTACATATAGATAATACAATCGTGTTCGTCTTTTTTTTTTTTTTTGCTGTTGTCAAAGTAGAATTTCACGAGCCAAAATTTAAAGCTTGGTTGATTTTAGAGGTGTTATGCGACTATGGTAAACATATATACGCATATAGCTCGGACTTCCTCAACCTACTCAAGCGTCAAGTGGAATAAATACAGTCGTACGGTCCCGATGTGTTTTTTTCAAAATAACACTGAATTGATTTTGAGTGTTAATCCCTTTAAAATTATCGGTACATTATATTAAATTGCGGATTGATTGGTAGTTAAAGACGTGTCGTTTCCAGTGTACTGCCATGTGGCATGTTATTGTTGTTGACGCTGTCAAATAGCTAGTAATCTTCAAATCAAATGTAGTACCACAGGGCTGTTTACTGAGGCAACCCCACGTTTTAACTTTACAGCCAAATAAATAGTAGTTGTAGACAAGTAACCGGTATGTGTAATCCCAGCATTCATTGCAATATCTGACTCCAGTGCTGTTGCTATTCTTGTAGCTGTTGCTTGTATTTTGAAGAGCGAATCGACCAGCGTCCGGTTAGCTTGACACAGTTTATCGATCAGCCCCGGGCGGTGATGTGAAAAGACGCATCTCTCCATAATCGGCCTTTTTTTGCACGCACGAAGTTGTAAACACGCGGTATTAAACAAGCAATGAAAAAAAAGTGGAAATGATTTGAAATACTGTATTATTTGTAGCACATAATCCCATTGAAAGCAATCCCATTGGGAATAAAAGCAGCAGAAACACAGTATGCTGGGGCACAGACATTTCTCTCAATAAAGTCATTCAAGTCTTTCTTAAAGGAGTCCAGAGTCTGTGGCCCCCTAAAATGGACTAAGCAGTTCATAATCTGCATAGAAAGCCTGCTGTGGTGAAGGGTGCATGCGGCCCGGGGCATTTTATTTAGGAAAAACAGAATGTAAATCTAACATACAAGTCATGTTTTAATCCATTTATCAGATCTAAATGTCCACACACTGAAAAGTTCTCTTTGTATTAACACATATATATGCCTTTTAAGATGTACGACCCTAGGAAACTGTGAACTAATACCAGTTAGTGTGTATATATTCCTCCGTCAGTGTGCAGGATCAGTGCTTTGCATTCTGCATGGCAGCTGGTTAAAAGCTAAATGTGTATGCTCTTACCAGCCAATTTACAAGTCAAAACTTGTAGCCTATATCATTTCTACTGCTGCGTGTCCAAATGTCTTCCACAGTTTTCCACTCTGAAATATAACGTTCTGATCTTTTGCATATCAAAGAGAATCCCACTTCCTGAGGGGCATACACTGTATTGACCACATGCTTTATGTGTGCTTTTATGATAATTCTGTTTGGACTTGAAAGCAGCATGGCATGGGATGAGCTGCAGGGCTGTGACTTAACATGCTGCACAAGTTTATGCTGAATAGAAATACAGTGCAGTTTAAACCCTATTGCACTATTACCCTATTGTCAGGTAGGCATTTGCCAGTGCAGGTTCAGGAATGTGTCCATATTTGCTGTTGTGCTGGTTTGTCTGTGTTTGCTGTTGTGCTGGTATGTTACTGTAAAGAACCTGTAAGTTTGCCTACGTGACAGGTGCCATCTGACTCCTCTGGATGTGTTATCTTTGAGGGCTGGACTCATGATTTTTTGGCTCTTTTAAACTTATTTGCTCTTTCCTGCACTCGAAAGTGAACTTTGAAAAGGATTGCAACATGCACACCAGGTTGCCAGGTTCTGTGTTTATCCTCCTTCTCTGAGAGATCATTTCTGTGGTCGGTTTTGCTAAAATTAGAGTGGTTTTGTTACTTCTTTATTATAATTTGGTCAACTCAGCTTTAATGTACTATAGTAGTGGTGTGTCTAACAGTATACTAACAGTATGTTTCAATACCATTTCAATGCCAAAACTACCTTATAGTGCCGCAGCAAGAGTGCAGGAATGTATTCAAGACGAAGATCTTAACAAGAGATTTGCAAGCATGTCTAGTGAGGGATTCTTAGTGTCTTGAATTCACTTAAACCACGTGAGGGCTCAAATAAAGCCCTGACCAATGACAACAGCAGAAGGAGGACGACGAGGAGGAGGAGGAGGAAGGGCAGAGGCTTGACTGTGCAGTTCTCTATCGCAGGTTTTCTACCAGGTCTTATCCTCAGCAAGCAAATACATGCTAAAGAAACGCATATGCTCATTTTTAAACAATCATCATCATCAAATCCTTGCTCTCACATGCTATTTCCTGTCCCTGATGAGTGATTTGAATCAGATTCATGTTAATCATGTGAATCAGATAGACTGTCCTTACACATGAAGGTTGTGGCAGAATAATGGAAACGGCATGAAAACATCTCCAAAATGCAACACTAGATGCTCTGTTCTCTAGTGTCTAATGTTGTTTCACTTGGCAGTTGGTATGCAGAAAAAAAAAAAAATAGACACTGACCAGGTAATATTAATGTAAACATTTTCTGTAGTAATGAAGTTAAACAGCATTGGCATTGTCAACCATTCTGGTGTGACCTAACAAATCTGATGAACATTTCTTAGTAAGCTTGGATGCACAGAATACAACAGCTCCCATCTTCCATGAACGAGCAACCTGCAAACTATTCCGAACCTATAGGGTTTGATACTCACAAGTTGATATTTTTTATTTTGTAATTTTTCTGGATGCACCCTGTCCATTTTAATTGCAATAGGAGTCAGAGAGAGACCCCATTTTTTTATTTTTGGTTTGTGATGCCCAATCTGCTGCTTAATCTTTACATTTACTGGTATCTACCAAGTTGTGTATGTGTGAGTCTGTGCTTGTCTCCGCAACTGTGTTTGTTTATGTCTGGCTCCTCTCACTGCCACCAACTTATCAAACACACACACACACACACACACACACACACACACACACACACACACACAGCCACCTGGCTTTCTGTCACGTAGCAGAGACAGTCGTCTTCCAGGTCTGATCCTCCTGAGACCAAGTGCTCTAATTAACCAGCACCACACACACACACACACACACACACACACACACACACACACACACACACACACACAGCCATGTCATAACTCTTCTGAAAGCCTCCTGTAGTGCCTGAACACCATGATTACTGTAATATTCCCTCAGCAAAATGTATCTAGAGGTTGTGCAATATAGGAACACATTTCTTCTCTAAACAGCATTTTTTTGTACATATTCTCTAAAATTTTCAAAAAAAAATTGTAGTGGCAGGATAGCACTATGTTATCAAATCTGTTTAGAGAGATTCGTCAGGTCATTTAATACCATTTTGTGATCTATTTTAGTCTGTTTCTGTGACTTAGATGCAATCATCAATTCAAAGTCTTGATTACATGAGAGGCTCAACCTGAGGCTGACTAATATCACAACAGATATTCTAAAAGCAGTTTTATTTTTGTAATTTGAACATTTTAATAGTCTTACACTCAACATTTTTGAAAACAGCTGCCACATATTCCAGTGGTCTGTATGGTTTTTGATGATTTGCTTAGAGGCTTCTGTGCCTTTCAGACAACGCTATTTGTTGATCTCCAGCCATGATTTAAAGTACACAAGTGGCACCGAACAAAGCACAGAGGTTTTATTTCATCTTACCAAAAGTCTTTTGTTTCTTCAAAGCCAGTCAGAGGAGGAGAAGAGCTCTCACACTTCAAAAACAGCAGCAGCACTGATATCACTGCTCATATAGTAGGCAAGGTGATGCAGCTGAGGCATAGCTACACCTTGAAAGGTGTATGCACTCACTTTAGATATATCAGAAACATATATCAGAAACACTTTGATCAAATGTGCAGGGAATTTCTCGAACAGCCCAAATGTAGCAAGCGTTGCAACAAGATATATGTGCAGGAAAGTAGCTAAAAGCTTTAGATTTAGGCTAATTCTGGAAACAATAAGCGGACCAGAGCTGACTGACCTCTGAAGTCTTGTAGGTTGATCTGTAAACACTGGACTAGTTGTAGTAAGTCTGACCTTGACAAAATCTCTGAAAGGCAGCATTATATTAAACTTCTGTTGCATATTGGCGAGCTGCCGTAACAAAGAGTTTCCCTTCGGGGATCAATAAAGTATTTCTGATTCTGATTCTGATCAGACTTAAACATTAAAGGGCTTAAATAAGGAAAAAAAAGGAAAACATATGTACAGTCAGCTTTGCAGAAGTCCGCAGGGCCTTCCTATGTGCAAACTGTAATGAAAGTGGTGCAGGGTTGAAGCAGCAGACCTGGGAGCCAAGTCTAACAGGTTGCATAACAAGTGCTAATTTAGTTAGCTGGAGTTGGCGGCGGCTGTAATTCTCCAGCACTGTGACAGCAGAGCTGAGTTAGAGAGAGAGGGAGAGTCCACAGGCCTCCAGCCGGATAATACAAGCTAATAGCATAACAAGCTTTTGCAGAACAAACGTAGGCCATGGCCAGAGCTAATTGTGGTGTTCATCACCGCTTTTTGGCAGCAGGACATTGTTGCTAAGATGACAGCGAGAAGATTGGGCAGTCGGAGAAGTATTGTTGTGGTTATTGCAGCCAAAATTCATGGTAATGCTTAATTTTGATACTCAGCCTGATCCCATTTTCACATAGTAGTCAGAATCACCTGAAACTCTGCAGACAAACTGTAGTCGTTTCATCGTAAGTTATTACATTTGTTGCATCAGGAAATCCTCAGAAGCTTGTAAACTACCAGTCTGCAGACAACTTCTCTTTTTCCACAGACGCAATCAAAGTAGCTTTGAGATTGAAACGAGCATGTTGTGTTTTGATTCAGCATCACACGTCTGTGGCTGGAGGGGGCAGGCTGTGAGGCGTTTGATGGACGGCTGTAAAAATAAAAGCTATTGAAAACTCATCTTTGAAGGACACTAATGTTTGAATGACTCATATTGTTAATTTGTGACTTAAGTACGACTTGAGTATAAACTTGAGATGGGCAGAACACTATACTGTTGAAGATGGAATTATGCTTCTGCGGAGATATACGTAAACGTCTTTGCGAACCTACGCAGGGAAGGGTGTTATGAGTTTCAGTGTACATTTCAGCATAGTACTGCCACAAGTGATATTCCAGCAGAGCATAGGGAAATTCCACTTAAAGGCACTTAATATCTTTCCCCATCTTGTCACTGTCCCATCCATTTACATTGATAAAAGTTCTTTTTATGTTTGTTTCGTGGATGTAGTGCTTTATTTACACTGTCACCAGAGTGAAATTGATTTCCGTTTCCTGATTTCTTCTATGATTTCTTCTACGTTTTCCTGAGTAGGTTGCTAAAAGTGACACTTCTTCCTAGTGAACACATACCTTGTACCTCCAATCTGTACAAGCATGAAAAAACACATGCAAATGTGTCCGAACGACACCCATGTACGTACAGTAATTCCAGCTTGAGTTATGAGCTGTAGCAAAAACAACAAAGGCAGAAATCATTTCTTGAGATGATGACAGCTCAGAATGGCATAATGGACTTCCATTCATATTCACAAATTTGAAGCATGTGCACGTACAGTAAATGCACTGGGACTGAAACTTAGCTATTGAAACATTATCATGAAAAATGAGATAAATCCCTGTCACTACAATCAAGAATCACTGATGTGTTGATTCTGGCCAGAATTATGAGACTGTGGTCAACTTCTGTTATGTGGTCGTACAGTAAACCAGCTCTGAGCTCAGTGTAGCTGTGGATCTCTGCGTTACCACTGAGCTGCTTAGTAACACAAATTAATCACAGTCAGGAAGTAGGCCGTCTCTCTGTGTGTCTCTCATTGACTTTCTATGGCTCTCTGTATGTGTGAGACTGTATGTGTGTGTGTGTGTGTGTGAGTGTGTGTGTGTGTGTGTGTGTGAGTATGCTTACCAAAGTCTACTCTACCACAATGCCTCATATGCATGTCATTTACAGTGAAACTCTCCATCACTAACAACAAAATTAGGTCTCAAACATGAACCATTAGTTTGGCTGTGTATTTGTGAATTTGTGTGTGGGTTTTTCCTCCCTCTTGTTAAGAACAAAGCGGGGTGGAAGTCCTATAACTAAGGACTTCTTATTTATTTTTCAAAACAATCTCCAGAAATTTACTTGTGTGTATATATATTTGTATTATATATATATTTTTTTAACAGATTTGGATACAATCTGTTTGTTATAAGGCTATTTAAAAGTCCAACTAAAATTAAATTGCATGTTTTTTCTGCATGCATATTTGCTTTATTAATTACATGTTCTGTGCTTTCCTTTGAGGAAAAAGAGAGCAATTTATATTTTATATATTTTGGTCTCATGATGCACGGACTAATAGCCAGAGAGCGGCTTGCCCCGCACGACAAAAGGCACTCAGTTTGAACAACAACCCACATTAGCTTTCTAGCTAACATCTCCTTTTCTACAAAGACACGTCTTGTCCTGCGCCTCGGCTTTCTGAACGAGCTGCCTACCAAACAAAAGTGCACTGCTAATGTCGTTTTGCAGGCTAGATAGCTAATTAGCTAGTCAGCTGTATAACACAATGACCAGCATAAAAAGTTATTGCAAATGTCAAGATCGGCTAGTTATGGCACTGGCATGGTCCTTAGCCGTCAGTAGCACTGCTAACAAGACACTGCTTTTAAACTACAGTGTAAGTTTGTCTACTTCCATACGCTCAGACTGCTGTCAATCAAACATGGACTCTGACATGACCACTCAAAGGGTTAGAGAGAAAAGGAACTCTTGTGATATATCTACAAAGACCTTTTTTATTCCTTTCATTGATAATGAATTTAAACATCACTCTGACATTGTTTGTGACTGCAGGAGGGGATGGCTAATTGTAATTTTCAGTTGGACTTAATTACTGTACCTCAAGGGAGTTTGTTGTGTGATTTCCCCCCCCCCCTCCCTCATTTTTTAGCTTGAACTGTCTCTAGAAGCCTATTCTGAGTTGTCCTCTGAAGTGCTCTTTGGTGAGCAATGTCTTCCTGCATCAACAACAGTACTACACACACGCACACATTTTTTCGACAAAATAATTTAAACTTTAAAGTTCCACCAACTAGCTTTTTCCAGAGCTTTTAACCACATCTCACTGCCTGACAGCACTAGTCCTCTTAAGAATGTTTGAGTCCTGAGAAAAAAAAAGATCCTAAAGAACCTCTCTTTCCTGGAATAATTGTTGAAAAAACTATAACACGTCACTGCCCTTCACAACTTTCAAGTGCACAAACTGAGCTGAATCACATCCAGTCTTTTTGTCATTGTGTGTGCAGGAAAAACATTTCTACTTGCATGTGTGCTTGTGCAATTCGCAAAGCAGTTGGGTCGAGATCAGCTGTCCATCCCTCCTACACACACGCGCACACTGACACACTCTGACGTACGTACACACACACACAGACACATGTACACTTATGCAGCTTATCTCTCAGTGGTGGCAGGTGCATGTTGAAGTGTTGTGTAGTTTGACTCCGCTGTGTCCAACTGACTGAGAGGGCGGCTGTCTCACCCATGCACACACACACACATACACACACACACGCACTTCTATCTTTGTGAGGACTTTGACATAATGCATTCCCTAACCCCTTACCATAAACCATCACAACTAAATGCCTAACCCTAACCGTAACCCTCACCATAACCTAATTCTAACCTAACCCTTAAAACCAAGTCTTAACCTTCAAACAATCCTTTGAAGTTGTGAGGACTGGCCAACATGTCCTCACTCTGTAGGTAAAAAATGTGTTTCAGTCCTCACTATGTACAAGTACACACACACACACACACACACACACACAGACACACAGACACAGAAACAACACATATGCACATACACTTAGTAACAACACACACAGCAGGGGGAAGCAGATGTTTCAGATTTGGCCGCTGACCAAAAAAACTCACTTCTTCTTTTACTACTTTTCATTTGGTGGTTCTTAATTACGGTAACCCTTCCCATCCCAACGCACACACACACACACACACACACACACACACACACACACACACACACACACACACAGTGCTACCTATTACATTAAAGATGGCAGCTTTTCAACTGTTTAGATTTGGCAGGTTAGTCTCTTCTGTAGTGCGTGGTAAAGATTCACCACTTCATTGCACAAATGAATCAGATTATTAAACTTTAAAGCTGCAACATGTTGCGTTTTAAACATCAGTGTATCATTAACAAACTGCCTGTGATGCCTGTAAAAACACAAGCCCGTGGTGCAGACTTTTGTTTGCCTTTTTTTTTTTTTTTTTGTTTAAATGTGTTCTAGCAGGCCACCCTGAAAACACACACATTAAATTAAGTGCAACACCCATCTGTCATATGTAGAAGTAGACAAGGTACAGTAGCCAGGATGTGCTGACTTGGGAAGCAAATGTGTTAAAATTGCTTCATTAAAAGAGCTGACATGCATTGATGCTGGGAAGTAGGACAGTGGCTTATCGTGACAAGTTGGCTGGCACCGATGTGTGTTACCCGTCAGGCTCTGGCTCAAGGAAGACGTTTTGGTGTGGTCCTGCGACATGACATGGAATCTGGTTAAATATTGCATATGACTCAATAAGAACATCATTGACAAGAGAGCCTAAAACTAAATGTGGTACCCATTTCTATTTTCTAGTTCATTGGACTGAGTGGGAAGGACCGGCCTTGATATTTTAAATGTCGCTTAACAGATTTCTGGATAAGGGCTAAGGATAAGGCATTTAAGTGAAGCTCTGAATAATTTACAACGATTGCAACAAGCTTCAAGCTAATTACAAACCAGAAATGGCAATAAGCAGGGGAAAAGTCATAGAACCCTTTCTTACAAAACATTTTCATTACATTAAGAGGGAAGAAGAGGTGGGAGAGAGGATATAATTCACTGAGGAGAACATGTGACGTGTGATATTTCCTGTTTTAACCAGATTACATAAGATAAGGTGGGGCGACACAGATTGACCGACATGCAGTGAGCAGGAAGACTCTTTCAGTGTCTTTGCTCGAGGGCACAACAACAGGACATGTGATCTGATGATCTGACTTTTCAGTGTAGACAGTTTGTCTGCAACATGAAAATGAAAGTAGAACATACTGCAAAAGGCTTGGTAAAAGTGCAATTCAATAGTGAGAAAGATTCAAGAAGGTTTCCGCTTCATCTCAGCTGTTCAAGTAAAGTGAGACAAATTGTTTCGTAAAATAGGATGTTTGTGAACGTGAACCGAAGCCAGTGGGAACTCGATGATCCTGGACAAGCACCATACTGGCCCAGGTCAGCCTCACAGTGAGAAAAAGGCCTCAAAACTCTCTGAATCGTCCTCCCAGGCAGGGTCAATGTCTGGGAAAAGCAGCAGGTTTTCTTGTTATTGTGGGCAAGAGTGAGACTTCCAGCATAACCAGTGGGTGATGTTTAAGGTGAAATTCTGCTAATATTTTACACTGTAAAAACCCAACTTCCACGACTCACACTTCCATACATTTGATCCTGGGTGTGGCCCCTGCCTGTATTTGGTGTCGGATTGACTCCCGCGGTGTGGTGATGTGTCTCACTCAAGTGTGCCTCTGAAAAGATGAGTTAGCTGTTGGTAGCACATTCCCATTAAAGTATATTGCTGGTTATGTTTGAAACCTGCCACAGGGTGTCCGGTAAGAGACAGGCAAAGATGGTTGAAATATGGGAGTAACCCGTTTATTTGTCACCACAACTCAGTTATTAGTAGAAAGTTGAAAAGTTTACTTAGTTGGGTGTTTTCAGTATGTGTGTGTGGTTTTTCTATAAAACAGAAAATACAGAGTAAAAATACATATACATAATATTAACATTGACTGTTAAACAAAAATACACAATGTATATTTAGCAAAATACAAAATTAAAAGGATTAATAGTTGCAAGAAAACAAATTGGGTATGTAATGCACGTTAAGTTAAACAATAAAACAGCTTAATCTGTTCTATATAGCGGTGCTTGGTCTGGACATGTTCTGCGCACATGCGCATTTAGTTGTTTACAACTTAGAATCTCTCGAAAACGAGCACTTAGACAAGTAAACTGCAGCGCAATACAAACGAAATATACAAACACCTCACATCACATCGCATTTACACATCAGTGTAAGCAAGTATGAATAAAGGTAACATATATACAGCGTAACATCGTGCTAAAGACAATAATCTCTTCTCATTAGCCATACTGACGCACATTATTCTGATGAATATAATGGCCTTTTTAACAGCCTCAATTCTGGAAACTGAATTCATCCACTTTAGCATTTCATCTGTAAATGCATAAATCCATTCAGCATTAAAAGGGAAAGTCCACTATTTTTTTAGTGGAGTAAACATTTTTATCAGAAAGCCTGCATTTACAAACTGGGGACGTGGAATTTGAAAGTCATCTTTACGTTTACATTTTCTGACAGAAATCCTCTATTGAAATGCATCATGGGAAGTTTAGGATACAACATTTTTAGAGCTTGACACATATTAGAGATATGGATATCAGCCTCTGCTGCATTGCTTTTGACCATTCTTTTTCAAATCTGTCTCTCACAGGTCCCCCAATGTTTCATAAGCGTAAAACCAAAACCAAGTTTACCATTTTAGTTCTTAGGCCTTAGATATATAGAATGATTTATTGTTGGTGGTCTGCGTGTCCCAACCTTGGGGTCGTAACCCCCCTACATGGGTTAATGTTAAAACTTAATTTGCGGAAACGTTCACAGGTTATTTGTAAGTTAATGATGAGGATGTTTCAAATGTATTCATGGTAAAAAACAACTCACATTTAAATGGGTTTGAAATCTATCATTCATTTTTATAGAATCTGTTCATAAGAATATAGAATATAAAATGCAACATTCAGATTGACATTTCAGCTTACATGATAGCATATACAAAATGCAACGTTTTACTGCACAGCACCACAGGGCTCATCAACCTATGTGAATTTTAGTACTTAAAATGAGTGTGATAGTCCTTAAAAATATAATCAGAAGAAAAGGAGGAGGAGTTATGAGGACTTTAGAACCCAAATGTGACCACGGTCGGATCAAAGGTTGAGAAATCCTGCTAGAGTTTATACAGTGGAGCGTTAAAACCAGTTCCCTCTAACTGCAGCAGGCTCAAAAAGCAAACAGGGACGCCCTGACAACATGGAAAGTGAAAGAAGAGAAAGATGTGTGTGTGGTGTGTGAGAAAGAGAGGTGTGTGTCTGTGTGCATGTGTTTTAAGTGAGACAGCTATCCTGACAAATTTTGTGTATTTATGTGCTCTACTGAGAGCTGTTAGAGCTTTCGTCATTTTTAAAATGACCCTTCTCTCTCTCTCTCTCTCTCTCTCTCTCTCTCTCTCTCTCTCTCTCTCTCTCTCTCTCTCTCTCTCACTTTCACTTATGTTTTCTGCCATCTCACTTAGTGTGGGACTTATTATCAAAAGAGGGATGAGGCTTATTATGTGAGTGCTGAATGTACAGTAACAGTCTTAATCTCTCTCTCTGTCACTCCTTGGCTTTACTGTTTCTGACACATTGCCGCATTTGCTTTCATTTCGGAAGCTTTGGAAAACAATGGTTTGCTGTGAAAGTGTTTTGTAAATGTATTCTTTTCTTATTCTTCAAAATATAACAGAAAAATTAAACGGAACGAGAGATGAGACGAGAGATTCAAGCAGCTGCTGCTGACATGGTAATGTGCTGCTTTCGCTATGCAGCCTGTGTAGACAAGGTGTTAGTATAAATACGCAATATGGCCACCAAAAGTATGTGGACACCCCTGTCTTTGGTCGGAGGCTGTCTGTCGTGGTTCGGACCCCTATTTCCACTGAAGGTGAATCTTAATGCTACATACTTTTAGACAACACAGTGCTTCCAACTATGTGACAACAGTTTGGGGAAGACCCTTGTTTCAACACGACAATGCCCCCTGTGCACAAAGCCAGGCCCATAAAGAAATGGTTTTCCCTCTTTGGTGTGGAGGAACTTGAGCCCTGACCTCAACCCCATCCAACACCATTGGGATGAACTGGATCAGGAACTGGAGCAAATCCCTGCAGCCTGGTTCCAAAATTTTGTGGAAAGCCTCCCAGAAGAGTGGAGGCTGTTTTGAAAGCAGATTAATGCCAATGGTTTTGGAATGAGATTTTAAACAATCACATATGTGTATAATGGTCAGATGTCCACATACTATTGGTCATATATGTATGTTATTATTATATCCTAGAATCAGCCACAAATTGCCATCTGTTATCAATATCAAGGTATTTCTTTTGTCAGTATCGCCAAGTCCTAACAGTACTCAACACTACGCATACTGTTTGACAGATGAAAATTTGAGCTTTTTAAATTTCACCAAATAAGCAATTTAAGTGCTTGAAAAGTACTGAAACTAGTAATACATTTGTACATTTTCAAAAGATTAATCTTGTTTTTATAGCTTCAGTATTAATGTATACCTGCGACACAAGTTAGAGTGTAATCATCAGTATGTGTAAAAATGACATGAAATAAAACCACAAAATGTAAGGCGAGCCCAGAATTTAAGAACAACAGGTCATGTAAATCATTCAACATCTAGAAAGGCTGTGAGAGGGAGTTTTTTCCTGCACATTGACTAATAGGAGGGTGGAGTGTGTGTGTGTGTGTGTGTGTTGGGGGTGTGTTGTGGGAGGAGACAGGGAGGAGTGCGTGAGTGTGTGTCTGTGTCTACGTGATGGGGGGAGGGGACAGAGAGAGAGGATTTGTGGCATGTAGTTTGTCAGCTGTTATTAGGCGCAGATGACACGCGCACACACACACACACACACACACACACACAGAGGTAATCTCACAGAGAAAAGAGGGGAAATACAAAACGAGGGTGTGTGTGTGCGTGTTGTGAATTGCTGTGTTGACAGTGTGTATGTTGTGAAAACCAGTGTTTCCACCCGGCCGGCATGGGATGGTGGCCGGCTCTGGACTGGTTATGGACTGGTTTAACTAAAGCAGAGGTAAGTGACTATCGGACTCCAACGCTTTTCTATTCTGAATAACAGATTTAAAGGCCCAATCTGTAAGGTTTTGACAGTTTGAATTTGAGTTATATTTACATTCATAATTGAAGTGTTTGTGAGTTTGGCTTGTAGATGAATATTTCTCAACTGATGACAATATAAGATACAGCCCTGTTTTACTTGTGTGTTATAAACAAACCTTTAATTGCAGTACTTACATTTATTAACTTGATTGGAGATATTTGAGCTGCTGTTTTGTTTACGTTTGGATCAAGATGACATTTTTAATTATAAATTGTAGGAAAACAATATCTATTTTATTTCAAATACGATCCTGTTTCTTCTTTCTGGTTATATTATACTATTACAATTACAGTAAATATCTAAATTTTTATAAACTATATATAATATCTTAAGTTGTAGTAGTACTTATCATATCATTATGTTTATTACCAAATTGTGATGAGTTTGATGTTCACAGTATGCATAGCTGTCTTACTCAGACTTGGACTTTGAGCTGTCATGTATGATTGTAGTTTTGACACACACAGTGTGTGTGTGTGTGTGTGTGTGTGTGGGGGGGTGGTTATGAATGACTGGTCTCACTCCCACGCACACACACAGAGAGTGCACAGTCAGCAGGCCTGTAGCTGCTCTGTCACCTGAGGTCTAACCAGCCAACTGTTGACTCAGTTTGCTCTGCTTCAATAACAACTGTTGTTAACACTCATTCAGAAAGTGGCAGGTTCACTATACTTACAGTGAATAATTCATGGGAAAACTTAAGTTAACCGATAACATTTTCACAGCTTTACGAAGGCAGTTGGTGAATGAAGTTTCATGATGACGAGTTCACAGTTTAGAAAAATGTAAAAAATATGGAAAGGTTTTTAATGTACCCAGTTAGTAAGGCGTTAGTTCTGTGTTAATAATAACTGTTTTTCATTTCCATAAGTAAATACTTCATATGCACACTGCAAAACCAGGAGAGTTTCATGAAGTCGCTCTGCTGTGACTGTCAGTTAATTTTCACATTGACACTAGCTGCCACAGCAGATAAGTCAATCAGTGAGTTGAAGGTGGAGTTTGACCTGCAGGTCAAGTAGAACAATGTGAAACTCATTATCCGCATTATCTCGAAGTGTTTTTGCTTTCGTTTTGTGTTGCATATTTTTTAAGCTGTTTGACTTGTCCTATGAGTTTATTTATCAAGTCATCATATCAGAAATAAGCTGCATTGCTGCAAATGCTGCACACAGTAGTGTTATCATGGCTTCTGGTGTTGAGAGCGAATTCAAATTTAAATGTTAATTTAGTTTTCTGGATACATCTGTAATATGTCACAATATCGTAATGAATCATCACCTGTCTTAGTTTGTTTTCAGTCAAATTTGGTTAAAAGTATCAGGAGTGTATCGAACCATGACTCCTGTGGTGTCTGTTGACCTGATTAGTAAGCTTACTGTATTGTTACACCCCCACTGTAAATAAGGTTAAAAGCCTTTAATTTTCATTCCTTGGGAGCTACATACTTATCTGAAAAGCTTCATATGAAACTAAGGCCGAGAAGAGAAATCAGGCTACAGAGTTTGTGTCCAGATTCAGCCACTGCTGAATGTTGTATGTAGCACAACACTTCAGCCGCTACACAGGGCATGACGAGAGAGCAAGCGTCACTGACAATAAACAAAGCGCTGCTCATACATTTTGTGTTTGTGTGTGAGAGAGAGTGAGTGCTAGTCTTGCATATGCAAATTGGTACACAGGGGAAATTGCATTTGGTGTGTGTTTTTTAATTTTGAATGTATGCACATGTAAAAGTGTGTGTGTGTGTGTACTCACAATTGAGTTAGCATCTGGGCAGGCATGTTCAGTGTTATTGATTCCGGTCTATAATCGATCAGGCGTTCACATTACATGAAGCTGCACATGCAGAGTAATGAGCAGCTGCTGGCTGAGCAGCCTGCAAACAAGCCATCGATACAGTTTATTTGCAGTCGTAAAATCTTTCTCTCATTTGATTCCGTCCCCATCTTTGATGTTATGATCATTGCTCTGGTGTTTCTGCACTGCACTTGCCTAAGATCAGCTTTCAATCAAAATGCAAATTTTCTTGGATTTTCTGTTGATACAGTTTGAGTTCTCTACGTGGTGCTCTTCTTGTCCTCTTCTTATTTTCCAAGGGAATTATACTACAAATAGGTTTGTAGCTGATTTAGTATTAAACTGTAGAAAACAAATTTCTAATTAGAATCATGATCCACATAATATGGATCATTTCTGCTGAATTTAGGGATGATAACATGTTCCTCGTTTCCCTGTGGCTCCAGCTAATGCTAACAATATTGATGATGAGAGTAAGAATAAAAATTATTTGAACACCGCTCATGTGACACTAAATCGTTAAATCTTTGACTTGTACTGTTGTTCAAATACCACTTAGTCTGTATTTGTTGGGACAAAGAAGGGTGGGGGTGGCTGGTTAGCCAGTATAAAGGGTATTGGTTGAAGTGGGTCAGTGTGTACAGCTTGCATTTTACAGCTACTCACTTCGCAGCACACAGAAAGGCATTTGCTTTCCATTCCAGCACACCAGTGTCAGGAGTCTTTGGAAACTTTGACAACAGTTCAATAAAAAAGGGCCGGGCTGCCAGGTGGCTAGAGAGGGCGACTGTTCTGTTGTCATGATGACCACTGTGATGGCTGTGGCTCAGGAGGTAGAGCGGCTTGTCCACTGAAAACAGGTTTGGCGGTTCGATCTCCTGTCCACATGTCAAGTGTCCTTGGGCAAGACACTGAACCCCAAATTGCTCCTGATGGTTGGCCATGGTTGGTAGGTCACTGCAGTGTGTGTGGGTTAATGAGAGGCAAAATTTTAAAATGCATTGGATAAGAGTGCTATATAAATGCAGCCATTTTACCCTTTATGACAGAATTTTAGATTTTAGACATAAATTGGTTGACCACCTGGCAAACTCCCCATTCCAAACATGAAAGTGAAATTTGAAATTTCTCTAGTGTTTACGGAGTAACAACCAAAGCATTTGTGTCTGTGGGTTCAGCTATAATATCGGGTATCTGTATAGACTATATACTTTGGGCACAGTTTCAGAGACAGATCAACTTTGCAAGAGAAAGGATTCCTTTTCTTTTTTTTATCTTGAGTTGTTGAATTGAGAAGATATTAAACATATCAAGCACTTACATCTTTGAGGCACAGTTAAACTAATGCAAGTCAAAATACAGTATATTCAATTAGAAGTAATTCAGATTCCCAAACAAATAATGTTTTTAATAATCAAACAAATTGCATCATATTCACTGAGTTGGCTGTGGAAAATACTAACTGGCTAATACCCGAATTATTGTAAAACTTCAAAACCAAAAGCAGTATATGGTGCCAACTCTAGCAAACACAAATTCACAGTTTTTGGTGAGTGGATCTTAGTAATGAAGTCCTGATAACAGACAACAGGTGAAGCAGAAAGATGCTGCTGGATAAAATGATTTGGTCTTCTGACGGATGTTCATTGCGTGATTGATGGTGTAGTGACGTCTGTAGGACATTATCAGGGACCTAAAGTGTTAACCCATCTCTTTTGCCATATCCAGTGTATTAATGTTAGCCATATTAAGGCAGACTTCCAATTAAGCTTCAAATCAGGGCTTTATATAAGCAGCAACAAAATAGCTAATCTTAAATCATCTATTTTTGGTTGTAACAATTTTTTTCAGACTTAGTACAGCATTTCAGTTCAGGCCTTATGCCACTTTCAGAGGACTGAGCACACACACATACATCCAGAATCAACTGCAACGCTGGAACTGGGAAGCAAAGGATAGATGAGGGACATTTAGGTCACAGCATGGAAACTTTCTCACTTTCAGGTGAAAGGTTACAGAGTTTGAAGCCACAAGTGGGAGAACACCGTTTTGGAGCTTACCGACTCTATGGGATGAAGGAGTTCTACCATATATGGTGCTTACAAAATCATCTTTGAATCCACAGGATGAATTCACACTTCCATTGTGTGGTCAAACTCATAAGAATGCAGCATTTTTTGGCTTCTAAAAAGCTGACATTTTGGACATTGGAGGTTGTCACAGGACAGTCACAGCATTCATTAAGATTTTGGAGATAAAGTTCGATAAAAGAGGATTTAAGTCAAACCTCCAGTCTGTCTGTTTTTATGGCATCGTTTTATACAGGAATGCACCACTTTATTTCATTTCAAATGTATTTATTATTTATGAATTGATTTATATTGCACTTTTGCGTGGTAACATCAACAAGTGTAATTTGCTTGTCATAAATTAGTGATGATGTGGAGTGAAGAGTTGTACCAAACAGTTTGTGTTCTCACTTATTAGTCACCTGTCTCTCTATCAGCACAGTCAATGAATTCTGATGAAATTTGGCAGACAGATTAGCTTTGATTAGCTATAACTAATCACTTAACAGAGATATAATCTTGATTCCAAAACAATCAGATGTTTTCAAGGTTAAGTATTTAATTTAAATAATGTGTTTAGCTGTGATGAGTATCAGGGTGTCAACAGAAGCAGCAGTACAAGTTTCCCTCCACTGTTGTATTTCGATATATTTGTTTTGTGACAGTATTCTTTGTAAAATTAAAACCTATGAAGTCCTTTTTTAAGTTTTTGTTGTTACAAATAGTAGATGTAGAATAGATGTTGTCTCTGATGCAACCCAGAAATATAAAGCCGGCTAGATCAACAAAAGGCTTGTTGTCCCTAGCAACAGGCGGTCAGCCGCCAACCATAAAGCCACCGGCTCAGAGCTGCACCTAACAGCAGAGATGTACATAAAGAGATTGGACGTGTTTACGTGTACACACCGACGCACGGAGATGTACTCACACACAAACAAACACACCCACCATGCATGCGATGCAGGCCCTTCAGTGTGGAAGAAGCCAGTGTTCTTAATCCAGCCTCAGCAGGGTATTGAATCCACTTCATGTTTGTGTGTGATGGGAGGGTTTGCTGGCTTAGCCAGAAGCTTAGACATCACCGTGGGGAGGATCCCACCTCTCAGTCACCGCTGTCAAACCGCTGTCATGTTTACATCGTCCAAGTGTTCCACATGATCCTCGTTTTATTGGTTTGGTCTACTGTTTTCCATTAAAGGAGTTTAACATTCTTCTATATGAAAACAGAGAAAGCTCTGGGTATCAGCCTAGCTTCGCAGCCATGTATTGTCTCATGGCTTTCCCATTGTTTCCCAAACGTTCTGGCTTGTGACCCCTTTAAAAAGAAGCTGTGTCCACTTGTGACCACTCTTCACAGGTTGCATGTATCTACAGGTAATGACCAGTTCAAGCAACGGGTCATTATTCCTTATCAGATTGTTTTATTTTTAATACTTTTTACAGGCCTGAGGAGGTAACACTTTTCCAGTAATTCACAAGAAAAAAATAATTTAACAAATTTTGTGTTGCGAGTGCTGCAGCCTCTTGGCAGGGTCTATGATAAATGGCTGAACCCTAGCCTTGGAACGACTGTTGTATCCCAACAGCCAAGGGTATAACAGCTGGACGTCCGTGACCATAGTGTACTATCTGTAATAATGAATGGCTATGTTAACAACATCAGCGTTGATTTTAAAAGGTTCCTCAATAAAATGTAAGGCTGTCTCAAAGATGCACACAGGGGCGTTAGACTGGGGGGACAAAGGGGACTGAGTATGCAGGGCCCTCATGTGAGGAGTGCCCACAAACAGGGGTTAAAGTGGGCAGTGAGGTTGAGGTGAGTCATTGTTACCTGCTGCACTGCTACACCAGATCTTAGGGTTCCTCCACCTGCCAAATCCCCCTTTAACCCCTGCCCACAAAGATACTAGAATGAATAGCCGTGGATGCGGGAAGGGGCCCATAGAGAATGCCTATGTGCAGGGTCCAGAATTTTGTTCCACACCCCTGGATGCACAGACCTGGTTGGGTGAAGGAGTAGCTTCATAATTCATGGCAATATGTTTCTTTTCCTGAGGACTAGCTGGAGTGGAAACAATAAATGATGGACTATTCTTGGAATAATAAATAAATAGGAACCACACTGCATAGTTGTTATTACATTAAGTATAACAATAGTTTTCAACTATTCCTGCAAAAACACGTAGCTTTAATTTTGTGCTGTCAGTCATTATATAAGACTGCGTGGTCAGTGTAATTTTTTGTTACATGCTCAAAACCTCCATTATTCTGCAAGCTAAGGCCTGAGGATGACTCATTACTTTAATAACAACCCATAGTGTGCTTTACTTCCATGACAACTATCATTTTGTCAGGGTAGGTCTCTCAAACAAATGGTGATTGTCACATCCTCCCAACCATTTATTCAGCTATCCAGACGTTCCCTATTGTACAGTATTTCTTGTAATTTTCTGTTCCCTATTAACAACCTTTCCTGCACTTTGTGGGCTGTTTTATTATTATTTTATCAGCCAATCATAATTGCTGTTAAATAGGTTGCACCACTTTCCATCTTTTTCTTCCCAGCTCACCTCCATCTGGCTGGAATTTGACACCTACCTGCTCCCTGTCACCTGTAACATACCAGGAAGTAGATTTCAAGTGATATTCCTTGAACGCTGAACAGACCAGAAAGGCAGTTTGTAGTTAAATAAATGTTAACACACCTGAACCCATATGGGAGCCATTGTCCCATATACTGACTGCAGGCATGAGGGTAAAGCACAATTTAGGTTGGCATTGAAGATAGGAGTCATTTAAATCTTTATGTTTTTGAAATAGTTATTTTCAATTTCGGTCTATCGTTGTCAAATTAAATATGACACCTTAATATGATTACTGTAAACAAATGAGAAGATGGTCTGCATGATAGATTCTGTATTATTACAGAGGTATTATTGGTCATAGTGTTTTTTTCATAATCAGCACTTGTGTTTCCAAGACCATCTTTTTCTCTTCCTTAAAATAATTTTTCAATGTGTCAAAATAAAGCAGTTCTAACATGAAAATGCTACATGTGGCACCTCTAACAAGTAAACAGAATACAAACACACCTGTGAAGCCCCACCCTGTCACTAGTTGGTATTCAGAAAGCCAAAACAAAGAAACTGAGGAGCAATGGTTTCTATTGGAGACAGAGTCCACTTAAGCAGGCTGAGATCGATCCTCAGCTTTAATTCCTTAATGGCTTGTTTGACCTCTGGCCTCGTCTCTTCTCTCCAGCTCAAATTGTTTTTAAATGGCTTCACTTTGTGAAGCTCTTGGTTCCTCTGATTGCATTAGTATCTGGCTGAACTGGGCACAGGCTTTTGTCGTAGGCTACATTAGTGTTAATTCATTGTGTGTGTGTGTGTGTGTGTGTGTGTGTGTGTGTGTGTGTGTGTGTGTGTGTGTGTGCGTGAATAAGCAAGCCATATGTGTCTCTCCGTATGTATGTGTTTGTGAGTGTGGACACATGTGTATCTACTTCAGACATTGATGGAAATGTTTAAATTATCCAGGTTGTGAGTTCAGTGGCATTGTGTGTGTGTGTGTGTGTGCATCTTTCTGAAATTGATTCATTCAGCCAGGCTTTCATCAACTTCTAAGGTCACCCAGTTGGGCTCATGATGATGATGATGATGATGATGATGATGATGATGATGATGATGATGATGTTATCTCTAGTCAACATGATGTCAACATCACCTACATCATATAACCAATAATAACCTGCTGTCCACCAAAAGGGATGACAACACTTTGAGGTTTAAAATGTCTGGCATTGTGCTCAATGTTTCTAAACTTTGTTTAATTCAGTTTTGGGGAGAGTTTCTTCTTTCCTACTTAATGCAAACTCATTGATGCCTTTTTAATGTGCAGCTTGAAGGTATATTGAATATTGAGATTAGCCTAGCGTAGTTTTGCTACTTGATAACTAGCAACTCCACTTAAAGGTAAAACTATCTATTAAAATCTCTCCAATGATGAATGGCAGGTTTAACTAATTAACTTACATGTTGCATATTTATTAGCATGCTAATTCCACTGTTTAATAAAGAAGTGAGAATATTATTAAACATATAATCCACTTTCTGTTTATGTGTGCCCACTGTGGCAGAAACAATAGATCCAAATGACTTAAATATTGACATCACAGTTTCTGTTAGCTTGGAATACATTTTTCCTGAACCCAGAAGCAGACTGTCTATCAGCGTTGGAGTTATACACCCCTACCGATATCATAGACACCTGCTGAGCTAAGCTAAGCCTCTTTGACAGACATGCCACAAAATATGTCATAAAAAGCCTCTTTGAATTTGTCTCACTTGGTAGGTAGGGAAAATAAACACCTAAAAGCAAAACACATTTTCAATTTGAGTTGAGGGGTGTAAGTTGGCAGAGTATTTCCAAAATAATGTCTACCACATATTCAAATAAAAATATACTCACTCTAGTACTATCACATCTGTCTTTTGAGTTTCAAACACCTTCAACTTGAATGTTGGCTCAAAAAGTTTGTAGTACAATACTTCATGCAGAATACCAGCTGTGGTCAGCTTGAATTCATGCTGGTTGCAACGATTCCTATAGTGACAAGTGTAGTCCTCTTTCATTGGTTAGAACCACTCTTTCCTAACTCACACCTCCATTTTATTCACTAATCTTACAATTGATTGACCAGCTCTCAGGCATGACACTTAAACAGTTACTTCCTCAGTAAACAAAACATGCAACAGAACAAAGCCAGTTTTTCTGGACCAATGGAAGAGCAGGTAGAGGGTATGAGCCCACCCCCGAGTTCAACAGGGTCGTGAAGTTAGGATGGAAGCAGTATCTTTAGCCAGAGTGTGTGGAACATAGTGAGCATATGGATGGGATGGACCGTGGAGAAGTTCGTTATGCTCTAGGAGTGCATTGAGTTTCTGTGTATATTTTGATACCTTTTCCCACCATGACAAATTATTAAATCCACTGTAATTGACTTCAAGCTTGAATTCAAGCTGTGCAGAGCTGCTATCTTCCACATATGGAGCAGCGATCTAATTTCAATCAAATCATTCGCTCACTTTAAAATTCCTGTTGCACATTTAATCGCAAACCATGACCTGCCATTACGCCCCTACAGCCATGCTAGCAGCTCTGTGAGGCTGTACTTGGGCACAGCTGTGCTTTGAGCTAAATCCTAGCATGCTAACATGCTCACACTGACAATGCTAGTATGTTGATGTTTAGCAGGTATAACGTTTACCATGTTACCCTTTTAGCGTAGTGTGCTAGCATGCTAAAATTGACTAATTAGCACTAAACACAAAGTACAGATGAGGCTGGTGGGAATATCATTAGTTTTAAAGGTATTTGGTCATAAACCTTCTGACATTCTGACCTGATGATGGTGCTAAATAAAGTCAGGGGATCAAAGTTATCAAAATGAATCCTCTGGGGATGAATGTCTGCTCCAAATGAGTGTCTTAAATCTCTTTCAACGTGCTGGTGGTGCTAGAGGAAAAGTCAGGGGTTCAAAGTCATTACAATACATCATCTAGGAATCATGAATGTCTTTGCAGAATTTTGTGCCAATCCCTCCAGTTGCGATATTTCCCTGAAATAGTTATCACCAAAGTTGTTAAAGTTGTTAGAATGTATCCTCTTTCATGGCAGTCCATCCAATAGTTGTCGAGATATTTGACTCTGAACCAAGGTGGTGGACCAGACAGACATTGCTATCCCTTGAGCCTCTCCTCTCCTCTGCTCTCATGGTGTAATTAGGCCATATTCTCCTCCCTCCTCGGGTCTGATTATTCAGAGCAGATGCCCCTCTTCCCATTTTCTTCCTCCTGTCACCCCCCACACCCACTTGTCTTATTTAACAACATTTGCACTTGCCGACTTGATGTCTGTACGTATGCACCAGTAAACCCATTGTTCGTCCGTTTCTTTCTTTTCCTATCCTCTGTTCTGCTGTTCTTCATTTTATACTTGTTTTACATTTCCCTTCTATCCATTATTTTCCTCTTCCTTTCCATCTCACTTTATCTCTCATCTCCTTTATTTTCTCTCTCCTTCCTCTCCCCCCATCTTGTTTTCTCTCTCCCTTATCCCTCTTTCCTGCCTTCATCTGCTCAGTATCAGCCCCACAGACCGGCTGTTATGTAACAGTCAGGTGATGTGCTGGCCCATTGAAGGCCCTTAAAGGCCAACCGTCCTGACAGACACTGCCTCTCCCCTGCTTGTAACTGCTACACTCTGCCTCATTCGTGTGTGTGTGATTGTGTACATAAATAAAGATTTGTCACATTGAAAAGCACCTAATTCTGTTTCAATGTGCAATCTTGTTAAAAGATAATCTGTCAGTTTGCTCTTTTTATTTCCTAAACCTCCATTTAGTAACTTGCTTAGCTGAGAAAATAATCATGTTCAAGTCATCTGCAATCAACAGTATGTTTAAACACTAGCCATAACTGACTGCCACAGATACTGATCTGACTGACATCAGGACAGTCGACTTAATTAGAGTGCAAATAGCTGCTAGTGTTGATTTCTTATTGGACTACTGACATTATTGGAATTGCTCCCATTTTTTTGTTGAAGCACTTTACATAATCTGTAATTCTTGAATCCAGTAAGAGAAAGGCTCTACCACATAATGGCAACGTCACCAGTCAAAAACAGTCATAAAAATCATCTGAAAGATAGAGAAAGGTAAAACACTGTCAGAAATAGAAAACAAAATCTTAATTCACAATCCAACAACCCTTACAACCATTAGAAGTGTATAAGCGCTTAAAAATGCACTAGTGTCAAAGCTGCGATCACAAACACAGAAAACATGAATGGTGCATTCAGTGCTTTTAATTTTTTTTCTGTAATAATAGCTAAGAATGAGTCTTGTTGCTGAAAGTGGGTTCTTAAAATCCCACAAAGACAAACACAGTGCTGATTGGTGTTGGGCCAACAAGATGAGTTTTGTCATCAGTGTTTGGTAGAAGGTCTAGCAGCATGAAGAGACCATATGGTGTAACTTTCCCTGCCAATGGGTGTTTAATTTTTGTTCCACCCACTTATACTTTTCTTCTTTTCATTCTTACCACAATACATTTAGGATCACGAAAATATAGATAGTTTGGCTCTTAATATTATGACTTCTATTAAAGGCCGTCCACTTAATTGCCAGAAAAGTTCATGTAAGAACAGTGTGAATGCCTACATGAATTAGCTATTTCTAACTGAAGTAATTATTGACACCTACTGTATTCCCACTGGGCCTCCCACATATTGCCTGCAGGAACATTACAGTACAATGCTACATTGTTTTCATGAGTCATGAGCACACTCCCTGTTTGATTATGCACCATTTAAACAGGTTGTATACATCTTTAGCACATTAACTCTTGTCTGGTATAATAATGTGGTTAATAATGCTGTGAAGCTAGAGAGAAGGGCACTTTTCAGTGTCAGTGGTGAGGCTTTTAATTTCCACAATGCTCTGTTGCACTTGTGCTGCATGCAACCAGTGCCTCTAGATTAAAAGCATTCTCATAATGGTATAGCATGGCAAGATTTAGATACATCATAAGTTTAACAACAAACAATTTGGATAGGTTTAAATTGGCAAAGGACTGAGAGTTCTTTGGCAGTTCCTTGGCCCTGTACTGTAACAGTGTCTAAATATTATAACAGGCACCTCCAGTGACTGCATTTGCATTGTTCAAACTGGTCTACTAGTTACTACTGTTGCTGTTTCAACAATGGCAAAATATCCATAACCATGTATTTTATGTTTCAGAAGAATTGCTAATAGCATAAATCATATACCATTATGAATATTGTTAATTTTTTTTTAAATAGTTCTGACTAAAGTTCTAATTAATTTAGATTAGTTCAGACTAAAATGTTCTCTCTTTCATTCTCTCGTCCTTTCTCTGTCTAGGTGCTGATATTTGCTGAAGATGAGTAGTGGGGGTGGAAACACCCCAGAGCCCCCCAGAGGGGGAGAATCTCTGAAGAGGAAGGACTGTCAGTCAGACCTCCTGGGGCCCAGGTGAAGACCTTTATCCTTAGTCCACAATCTCAGTACACCACTAAATCCTCACTGTAACATCAACACATGCGTCCTTGCAATAACTACAATGCTTTAATACAATACTAATACATCAATACCTTAGAATATCATCAGGGCATTCCACATAACCTCACCAGGAACTTCAGTACAGTGCAGTATTTAATCAATTATTAATTATCCACATCCTCATTATAGCCTTATAGGGTTGGGTGTCACATATTGATTCCAGTTCTTATTGATTCCTGTTTTTGATTTTTGTCCCACTATTTGAGTATAAAAAGAAACATAAATCTGTTTAAAGTCAAATATTCTTTTATTTTCAACAGATATTTATTATAAATGACAAGGACTTCTATGGCTCTATTTTGTAAACAGGTAAAATAAATGTACCTTTATTTTAAAAGCGGGGGAGAGAGAGAGAGAGAGAGAGAGAGGTTGGTGAAATGAGTCGATGCTCTTGCAGGTCAATGAAGAAAAATGCTGCTGCAGCATTTTTACAGACGACAGTTTATATAAGGGCTAAGAAGTCGTTGTGCTTTCAGTGTCTGCGAGGATGTATGAAGGTTGTAGTGACGATGTACTGAGTTGCACTGCACTGAGGTTGTAATGAGGGCACGTAGATGCTGTAGCTCAGGTTGTAGTGAGGTTGTTAGGAAGTTGACTTGCTGTTAACATGAGGATGTCTGTGTTTCGCAAAAGGCAAAATAGACACTGCACAAAACCGTTCAAGGAAGAAAGTCCATCAAACATAATAGTAGAGCATGTGTGATGTCCCCATTTGTAGTCAAAATGCCATACAATTAGCTAATGCTAGCACATCCAACTCAAGTGAAAACAAGAGTAAAACAACAAATATTCAGCTTGTGCATGGCATAAAAAAAGAGTGATTTTAGGGTGTTTTTTTTGCGGCACTTGAAAAGTGCTTGAAAATTCTTCATTTAACCACTAAATTTGAAATTCATATATTTGATGGTGAACTACTCATTTTCTTTTCATTCTGTGTACATTTCATTAATTTCTGGTGTACATTTTGACAATGTCTTTGTTTCCCTCCCTGTCCTCCAGTCCTAAGAGGAGTACTGAGAGGAGGAACCGGGAGCAGGAGAACAAGTACATAGAGGAGCTGGCCGAGCTGATCTTCGCCAACATCAACGACATGGACGACCTCAACGTCAAGCCGGACAAATGTGCCATCCTCAAAGAGACGGTGAAGCAGATCAGACAGATCAAGGAGCAGGGTGAGGATCCACTTTCACACCGTGTCCTCTTGCTGATGTTAATTAGACTTTTTTTTTTTTGCTCTGCTACTCCTCCTTCTACGACAGTTTTGGTGCCATATACTGTACATGTATATATGATACAACAAAACATGAGACTCAATAAGGAGTGATGTGCTGTGACTTGAAAATGTGAGGAATGATCAAACCCACTGGTCTTTGGAGTTCGACAGTTTGCAGTTTATACTTTAGAAAGTCATATATGTCATGTACTGTATGAATTCAGTTGAATTATTTCATCAAGAATCCACGAGAGCTTTGGTGCAGTGTGATAGGAGGGAGAACATTATTTCAACCAACTACAGAAAATAACCCCAAAATGCAAAAAAATTGAATCTCTAACCAGTAAACATCCATGTTACTTTTTTAGTATTCCCTATCCTGCCCATGTTATATTTTCCATGAAAACATATGGAATGATGCTGCAGGTACACACAATAAGGCTGCTTTTTTTAAAAACAGTCAGCCAGAAATCTTTTTTAACAGTTATTCTTCTAAGGAAAGAAGCGAGTAACATCAAATGTGTTTTTTCTCCGACAACTATTTCATGATGAAAGAGAGTCTCTATTCATGTTCTCACAACCACAAACATGGAAAAAGTACTGGAGGAGAATGTGGTTGTTGACTCTTAATAATAATCGTATGTCTTTATCAAGCCAAATGCTGCAATCACATCAACTGAGCAACAAATTTAATTATATGGGAGTTACTTTTTTGAGCTCCTCACAGGTTATACTTGTTATATATGTGTGAACACAGCCTAATTTTACTGTGTGAACTAAAACAAGCCAAATTTAAAATGCCACTGACCAACCAAAAAAGACCAAATATAACTTTTTTAACATGCATTGAACACATAATGGAGTGTTGATCCCAGGAAAAGTACACAAAATTCTAAATCGAATCCCTCCCAGTGATTGGTCTAAACTCTGGCTTTGTATATCAGTCCCCACCCATCTGGCAACTAAAGTGGATGTCAACAAACTGAAATGTAAAGAGGAAATGTACGTGAGTGTTAACACAGACTCTGTAATGATAATGTGTGTGAAGATGTTGAGACAGACTGAGGCAGAGCTGTTATGTAACACTGACCAACATGATGTAAGTCTGTAGAGGAAAGCAGGCTGATCTGCCCTCAGCTCGGTCTCTCAACCTCCATATCTCCTGCTATTCTTCTCTATTCTCTCCTTTCCTTCACCTTCCTTTATTTTTCACCTTCCCTCCCTCTTCCTCTCTGTCTTTTTCTTCTCTCCACCATCTTTGTCCTTTTATTTCCTTTCTTTTCTTCTTCCTTTCCTTCTCCTCCATGTCCCTTTTCTAAATCTTTTCTTTCCTCCTTCCCTTTTCCTGTCCATCTTCAATTCTTCCTCAAGCACCTCTGTCCTTCCCTTTCCTTTTTCTTTCCTCTCCTCTTCTCCTCGTGTCTTTTTCTTCTCTCCTCTTTTCCTATCCATCTTTCATCCCTCCTCAACAATCTCGGCCTTTTCCTTTCTTTTATTTCCCTTTCCCCTCTCTCTATCTCGTCTCTCCTCTCCTTCTGTTCCTCCTCTCCCTCTTCTCTCTTTCTCTTCTTTCTTCCCTCTCGCCTTCACTCATTTTCTCATCCTCCCTCTCCTCTATTTGTTCCAGCGGTCAGCCGGTCGGTGTCCACGTGTTTTAGCCCTGTTTGTGTCTGAAAACAACAGCTGAATAAGCACACATGCACACACACATACACACATAGATAATACACAAGTCACACAGCTGTCTGGTCGTCTTCAGAAACCCACTGTTGTCCAGCAGCCTTAGTAAGCCTTAAGAAGTGAGGTGCATTTGACGCAACATTTTGTGATATCAAACAAAAGTTCTACAAAAGTAGCATTAGAATAGAATAAGTCCATAAAATCAAACCAGCAGAAACATGAAAATCACTACATTTTAATAAATAGAAGATGAAAAGAACCAGTAGCTTTGTTTTGTGCAGCAAAAAGGTCACCTGGTGGAAAATTAAATATAAACGTTCTCAGAGAACACACACACACACACTCTCGCTCTCTTTCACACACACACACACACACACACACACACACACACACACACACACGTAGAAAAAAGCAAATAGTATTGTGCCTTCGTGTGTGTGTGTGTGTGTGTGTGTGTGCGTGCGTGCGTGCGAGTGTCTGTGTGTGTTTCAAATTACTTCATGTAGCAGGGTGTGTGTTTGGCCCACAAGTCCCATTTAATTGCAGGGTCATATTATAGATGGATGTGTGTGCTTCCATTTCTGTCAACACAGCAGTTGTCCCTATGCTCAGACTGTTTGTTGGGGGAAAAAACAGTAGCATCCAAAAATAAATGGTGTGTATATACTGTATGTGTTTGTGTGTGTAGGTGTGTGTGTGTGTGTGTGTGTGCGTGTAGCTGTAAAGCTTACTTGAGAATGCGGCCAAATATAAGGCGTATCACATACAACATATTACAAGGAGTTACACAAGTTTTGAAAGGAAAGCGGAATAAGACTATAACCAAAGGTTAAATGGAAACTCTGTTGACTTTTTATTCAAGGAATTTTCTGGTGATCGACTAATTGAAGTAATTAACAAGGAGATGTGTGAAATAGCTGTTCTTTTTTCCACCTAACTTGTTTTGAAGTTGTTGCAGCTGTGAACATACAGAGGTTGGGAGCTGCCACAGAAAGAAAACTATATTTATTGCAAGTTTTGCCACATTGAGGGTCCACAATGATGTTGCATGTGTAACTTTTTGAACTCCTTCATTCTTGGTAAAATACAAATACTGTATTATGCAATTATGTTTATTGAGGAATATTCAGAAAACTGTCATCAACCTAATATCAATAGTTGAAAGTTATTGCACTCATTTTTTCAGCCTGATTTGTTAAAGGGACAGTTCACCCCAAAACCAAAAAGATATATTTAAAAAATATTAAAAATAAATAAATGTCATTAATTAATAAAATGCGTACTGCAACTTTAATACCCTCCAACCTACATGACGTCCACTTCAGGCTTTACAGTGACAGGGTTTAAGGGCTGATGACTCTGTACAGCTCTGGTCCCACAACAGGAATGTCAGCTATGTGGCCTAATGGGGCCATGGGAGGCTTAACAGTCCAGTGGTACAGCCAGGGAGGAGAGTGGAGACTGGCTTTCAATATGACTATAAATGTGTGTAATGTACCACACATTAGTGTAATGATACCTGCTCTCTATGACATTCCAGGCACTGAAACCTGCAGGCTTGACAGTGCATCATCACATTGGTGGAGGACTTGGGTTATAGTTTAGCAGAAGGTGTAACTTAGAGTATGCAAAGGACTAGCCAGTGAATGTAATCAGTGAAACGTCCTAATGTACATAAAAACACAAAGCGTATTAGTGGGTGTGTGTGACATCGTCACAAAAACAACACTCTGGGAAAAGTTAATACCAGCTAAGAGGCAGAGCTCAAGAAAAAGCGGCATTCTGACTAAATGTTTTTTCTAAGAAAGCAAACGCACTGTGTGGTAAACATACAACGTCAGTTACTTCATACGTTTTGACGTGCCATTTCACCACATCATCAGTGAGTCATGCATTCACCAAATTCCCACATAAATATACTGTGAAGTTTTTTCTTGTGTTTCTTTTTTTGACTTACAGAAATTATTTTTTAGTCAGTTGATGTTATTTATGGTCATACAAAGAAATTCATTTTAAAAATGCCCAATGAAAGTTTGCTAACTCTGAAACCTGAGATATCTCAAGTGTTTTAACCCCCTCTTTTCACGTTGTGCGTTGTCTTTTACAGAAAAAGCTCCAGTGGCTGATGCAGAGGAAGTGCAGAAGGCCGACGTCTCCTCCACAGGACAGGGTGTTATTGATAAAGACGCCCTTGGGCCCATGATGCTGGAGGTATGTTCAGCCAACCTTAAGTCTGCCTACGTTATCATGGTCTGAGAAAAGAGTTTAAAGGTCAAAGCGATAGTGACACAAAACAGAACATCTGCTGAAGGTGTAATGATGACACCAAGAATGACTATTCAAACAAATATTTCTGTTGCCATCAGTGGCCTTTAATTGACCTACGAAGTAGTCACATTTTCACAACTGACACAACACAGGGGAAGAAGTGAACAGTTTGAATTAAATAATCTTATATTTCCAAATGGGGCAGTACACCATCATTTTCTGTAATATGAGAATGATTGTGAGAGCTCTTGTTTTGCTTCAAATGCTGCCATCATAACAGTGCAATTGATGCAAAAGTGCAAACATTGAAAAGGTAATCTGTCTTCAGCAAGGCTGCAGGTTTTTCATGTAACTTGTTGTCTGAAAAACATTTAGAGGTGGTGGAGTGTCTTTCTGACTTTAAATGGCATTGCACAGAGATAAGAGTTCCTCTGGCAAGCGGCAATGCCGTCATCAAGCCTACTCGAGTGTGTGTGTGTGCGTGTGTGTGTGTGTGTGTGTGTGTGCGTGGTGACGTATAACATCCCAATGAGGTATAAATACCTCTCTGAAAAGCCAGATTAGAAGAGGAGGGGAGGAGCTTGACCACACACACGGTCTATATATCTATATATAGCTTTCATCAGCCGCAACATTGGCTGAGGTTTCATCCAGGTTTGCCAAGACCCTTTCTGTTCTATTCTATTCCATTGTATTCTGTTTTATTCTAGTCTACACCAGCGTTAGGATGATTAGGATGATAAGCAGGCAGACATACAGTAGGAGGCTTGTCTAGACATGTGGCAGGCTAAAGGACACATCACAGTACATATACTGTAGGTGGAAAATGTTGAGTTGAATGAAAGAGTGAAAAAAGACACACAAAAACACACACATACACACACACACAGTGCTAGAGACGCCACTGTAGACTTGTTGTAATACCTTAAATTATAATAGCACACTGCAAGTTACTGCCTGATATTTTTTGTGACATAATTAAGTTTTGTTTTAAGTTTTTATACATTTTCACGCAAAAAACCCCCCCAGCTTTATTTTAAAAGGAGCAGATATTTTGAAACACATTTTATGTCCACATAGATCCAAAATTGTTGCATTTGCTCCTGTAAGAACACACTGTTTACTGTAGTGTACAGTAAATAAGGTCCACAGGTGGCATACGTCATAACAAGCTTCTGGTAATAAAGTGTGAAGACAAAAATTTAAGCATCATGCTGATCAAATGCCAAATTTGCTTATATAAAATGACAATAAATGGTTAATCTTTGAATGGTATCTTGTAATATATTTTTAGCAGGTAGCCAAAGTGGAGGAGTAACAACTCGAGTTTCACATTCACTTATATTAATTGAGGCTAATCAGCTTCGGGTGGAACGTTCAGATGACCTTTAATTAACATCCACTCTCCCCTCTTTATCCCTTTTACCTTCTTCGGTCTTTTTCTCTTGTTTCTTTCCCTCCTGCTGGTCTTTTACATTTGCTTCTTCCTCTAATCTCCCTCTACCTTGTCTTCTTCCTCCTTTCCTTCGCTCTTCCCTCTCACTTTCTCTTCTTCCTTTTCTCTCTCTCCAAACTTCCCCAATATCCTACCCCTCTTTTTTTTATATTTCCGTTTTCTCCTCTCTGCTTTTATCTCTACTTTCCACCTCTTCTGTCTGTCCAACCATCTCCTCTTTCCCCGCTGCCTTCCTGTTTTGCTCTTCATTCCCTCCCTTCATCTCCTTTTCCCTGTCTCCTCTGTCCCACTTTTTCCTCAGGCCCTGGACGGCTTCTTTTTTGTGGTCAACATGGAGGGCAACATAGTGTTTGTCTCGGAGAACGTCAGCCAGTATCTACTTTACCAGCAGGAGGAGCTGATGAGCACCAGTGTATACAGCGTGCTGCATGTTGGAGATCACGCCGAATTCGTCAAGAACCTCCTGCCCAAGAGCGTGGGTAAGAACCACAGAAAGTTTACTGGAACATGGTCTGATGGAGGAGCGATTTCAGATAATGTGAAATGTTCCCTAGCCACCATATTGGCGGTCCTTAACTGTTTGTGGCAGTGAATGAGAATTTTTGCTTTATTTCTGAACTTACGGCTCTGCCATCATGACAGAACCTGGTCACTTTTTCCTGCTTTTGGTAGTTCACAGCACGTAAAAGAATGGGGAAAATTCTCCTTAGCTAGATGATCAAGATCAAACAGGCCTGATTTAATACCTGTCTTTTAGTTCCCGCATCTAATTAGCTCATGTTAAATGTCTAGTAGCAGTTAGTAGTTAATAGTTTCTTGTCAACAACATTACCTGCTTTGCTAATTGAACTTTTTGTGTAGTTAACTAGCCACAGTGTAGTCTGGTCAACACTGCCCACTCTTCTCAAGTGACAATGCAGAGAATGCACATTGCTGTGAAGCTGTCTTGTCTTTAGCCCTAGTCTCTTGTCCAAACCACTAAATTAACTTGAACAAAGTGTTAGCTAGCTGTTAAACCAGTAGTTTTGTGTAGCAGAGTAAATAATGTTAATGTTATGTTAATATTTGATTGACAGACCTCTGTCTCCACAAGCTCACAGAGGTCTGGAGAATTTGGAGAAATTTAGGCACAAGATCAATTTGAAAGAACACAGTTGGTTACAGGTATACTACAAACCTATAATTTCATGCTACAGAGAGCCCAACCAGTGTTGCTGTTTCCAGAGGAGGGCACTTAAAAAACAGCTAACTGAATGGCTGTATAAGTATTTCCATTTTCCAGCGTCTCATTGCCCCAGTATTCTTTGACAGACCTTGATGAAAAAGATTTAGCTAAGTGCTAAATCCCATTAATAATGTGTGCAGCTTCTCTGTTCAACTAGCTACACACTAAAATTGTTAAAATTTTGTTAGCAAGTGAGATACTTTATCAGGGGTTCTCAGTCAAATGCCACATAGCCATTTCTGTCTCGTCTTTGCGAAACACCAGACCACTTTAGATAAATCTACTATTATCGACTGTTTTTGCGATATAGGATGTGGCAGTTTGGTGTTGCGTACATATGTGTGTTAGCACTTTTATTTAACATGCTAATGTTGGCAGCTTCTAATGTCTCGTCTTTGTTTCTGTGTCTCTCTGTATCTTCCAGTCAATCATCGCAGCAGTGATTCGTCCAACAGGAACAGCCACACCTTCAACTGTCGTATGTTGGTCAACCCTTATGCCGACGGTGAAGCCCGGCTGGCGTCTGACCAGCAGGACCTATCACAGCAGAAGTACGAGACCATGCAGTGTTTTGCTGTCTCCGAACCCAAGTCTATCAAGGAAGAGGGGGAAGGTATTGTCTCTAATTTACATTATCATATGCAGTTTTCACTTTGTCTCTCTTGCCTTTACTGTTTTACTCCATCTTTGTTGTTTCTCTTTCTTTTTCAATGTCTTATTTCTTTTATTTATTTAGTTTCTCCTTTTCTCTGTCCCTACATCTCTCTCTTGGTCTTTTATTTGGATTGAAATTGTCAATTTTTCTGATTCAGCCTTTTTCTTTTCTATTTTCCCTCTCTTTCTGTCTTTTTTGTTGCTTCCCTTTTGCACACACACTTGTTATTTCCATGTCTCTCTATTTGTTTCTCAGTCTTCTCAATTTTGCCCTTCCACTCCTACATGTTCTTTCTCGCTGTTATTTTCTTCTTTCTCCATCTTTCTATCTATGTCTTGACTTCCTGTCATTTTCCCATCACTTTTTCCATCCCCACTTTCCCAGTCTCTTGTGTCCTGTCCTCCTTTCATCACCACTCCTCTCTACTTTTCCTCCCATCAACTGGGAGAGACTAATTAGTGTGTGGTACTTTGTCATCTTCCCATCTTATCTTATCAAACACATATACACACTAGGGAAAATAATCTGTCTGGCACTCTAATTTTAGATGTCTGACAACCAGATATTGTGCCAATCTCTCCCCCGACAGTAGGAGGCTGTCTGGTGGACAGACTGAGGGCTGTAGGTTGAGACTGACGTTTAGACTGATGTTAAAACTCAGGATTAGTCTGAGATTGGGAGGTCTTGACTTCCATGTTGAGGCTGAGGTTGGTGTTCATGCTGAGTTTGATTTCAATGAAAAGTATGGTTAACATGTGGCTATGGTTGAAAATGAGGATGAGAATGACGTTTAGATCAAGGTTTGGGTGGATTTGAGTTTGAGATTGATGTTGTAGCTGCAGTTGTTGTTGAGGATGAATTATGAATTATGTAGAGTGCTGTGGCTAATGCTAGGTTTAAGGTGAAATCTGTAAGCCGTATTTATGGTCGATGCAAGGGGTTAACAGGAGTCCCGCCGTAGATACCTATGGTGCAGGCTGGGATTTATAGCTCAGTGTCAAATTTCTCCTAGACGCTATATCATACATGATGAGGCCGTATTGAGCTTTAATTAAATTCTCCACAGTAACTGTGTTTACTTTCTTTCATTCACTTTCTGATATGAGAAATGGTGGGAAGGTCTGCCTTGTTTTATCACTGAATATTTCATGACTATTCCATGCGGTTGTTTTATTTACTTTGTTTCCTACACTGGGATAGAGGAAGGTTTGCAGTGGAGAAGGCTTTGCTAGATGTGTTACTAAAAAGGAGGATATAGCTTCACTGCCATTTCAACTTCCTCAGTGTCATCTTCACTCTCAACAAGAAACTTGTAGGAGAAATCACAGGCAGCCCATGCTGACCAATCACAGTTCTTAAGATTCCCACGTCTCACATTATTGAAGATGCACATCATCAGCCATACATGCAAATCAAGCTTGATTGTCAAGCTTCGGATTAGGTTGAAGCTGGGGTTAAGGTTGATGTTAAATTTAAAACAGTGACTGAGGTGACTCAAGTAAAACAGTGACTCAAGTTTGAAACTGGGATTAAGATTCAACTAGTATTGACTTTTGAAATGAGAATGACGCTGCAGTTTCATTGATGTTTGGGTTTATGTTGGATTTAACATTGTGACTGATATGAGGTTGAGGTTGAGACTGTGATTGTATTAGTCTGCAGTGTGCCACCGGAATAACTATGGACACATTATAAAATTAAAAGTAAAAAAAACAGTAACAGACAGATTGACTTACATGTAAAATACAATTGCAAAGTCAAATTTAAAAATTATTATTAAAAATGTATTTTTTAAATTCCATTTACTTATGAGTCTGCCTATTATATTCCATCTCATCATTTATTTGTCTCCTGGGGTAACATTTACAGTTTCCATTTTGGGATTGCTTTAATTTAAAGACACATAAGCTGTGTGCCACCTAAAAATTAAACTGACGGAGCAACAACAGGAGCCCTGTTTGGTCAGACACATAACAGCTGATCAATTAATCACCAATGAATCACTTGCTGTTTAAATTCATCAATTTATTAACTGATTATGATTAAACAAAGTAATATCCAGTGGCATCCTCCAGACTCCATAGGACTGAGGTGAGACTGTTAAGGATGGAATTGAAGATTTTATTTAAAGGTGATGTTGAGGTTAAAGCTGGTGTTCAGAGCTTGGACTCAGGTCTGAGTTTGCTCTTTGAAGCACACATTATCTCTGTGAAGGTACAGACAGAAAGACCGACAGTATGAGGAATAAGGCAGACCATAAGGCAGACCTGTTGCCTTGTGTTTTTAATAATGGAAGCTTTGAAGCTATAACAGGTGGGGAGCCAGGCCACCCAAGAGAGGGAGAGTGAGCTCACAGTTACCTATAAACACACACACTTAGACACAGAATGGTAACCTTTTAGAGTTTTAACCCCCATCAAAGTAAAAAGGCAGTCACAATTGAAATCCCATTGTTGTTGTAACAGCCCCACTCTCTTCCACCCTACCCTTATTCTTATATTCGTGCTATATCCCATTGCATTTAGGTGTAGTATGTGTTAGTGAAAGATTATTTTAACCCATACTTCTCCAAACATGCAGATTTCCAGTCATGTCTCATCTGTGTGGCAAGAAGAGTCCCCGTCAAAGAGAGACCTGTGATGCCCACGTACGAGAGCTTCACCACTCGACAGGACCTTCAAGGTAGGACTGGAGGGGGAGGTTCTACTGTTAATAGGTCATGTGATCAATGTAGATCAGTGTAGTGTTGTGTCAATATATAATAACCAATAACCCCCGTGGACATTGGTATGTTGTCAGTTGTTTGAAAACATTACCAATTTATAATCAGTTTTTTGTTATGAGGTCAGGAATGAGTTTGAATCAGTGTGTGCGAACCTTGTAGAATTGTTGGTGCCTTGCTCAAAGATACTTCAGCAGGGTGGATGCTTGCTGACATAAGGGCTGGAACTCTGGTTAAGTGGTAGTTACACTACAAAGTAATTACCCTACTGCTCTATAAAAGGCAAACATCTAAAACATGACAGTCATCTTTTAACATCAGGTCTTCTACCTGTCCAGGTAAGATCACGTCCCTGGACACCAGTCTGCTGCGTGCATCCATGAAGCCGGGCTGGGAGGACCTGGTTCGACGTTGCATTCAGAGGTTTCACCTGCAGAATGACGGGGAGATATCCTTCGCCAAGAAACACCAGCAAGACGGTGAGTAAGACAACTCAGAGCTCATCCTGCAGCCCGTTACTGATTAACTAAACAGAATTTTGCAGCCTAAACATGCTAATTATAATACAAAACGCTTTTCATTCTTTTGGTTCTTGTTGATTCTTTCAATTCTTTAGGTTCAAGGTGGACTTGTTGAGGGTTCATGTCTTGCTCAGTGGCTGTCAGTCATGTGTTATGATGTTGATGAGATTTTTGTCGTAATAAGTGCCATTTTCCGTCTATGTCTCTTTGCAGTGTTGAGGAACGGCAATGCGCTCAGCCCTCTGTACAGATTCTCCCTGGCAGACGGCACCATCGTCTCAGCTCACACCAAGAGCAAGCTCGTCCGATCCACAGCCACCAACGAACCACAGCTCTACATGTCCCTGCACATCCTGCACAGGTACCAGCAACTAAAGTAAAGTTTCTCTGTGTCTCTGTTAAATAACTTTTTTCCCCCAAAGTAACTTTTCTTAAAACTGACTTTCCAGTCAGTTTGAGAAAACTATCATTTTAAGACGTAATGACTTTAATTACATAGTAAGATAGATATTATTTGCAGCATATCTCCTCTTCTTCAGTCGGTCTGTTTGTCTATTATAAGTTCTCTCTCAGTGTTTGTGGTTTCCTCTTGATTTGGACAAAGGGGGGACACAGCAGTGTGGATTAAGAACCAAGAGCCTGTTATTCAGAGCCACCACCACATGTATTGACCAAAACTGACACAATCACTACTAGTCAGTTCAGTCTACAGTACCACCATCCCTCCCTCCCACCACTGGGAACAACTGCGACTCAACCAGCATCTAGCCTTTGGTATGATCATTCAGAGTCAGGAATTGGACAGTGGTCAGAAAACAATGCCAGGACTGTAACCCAGAGCATTCAGGGATCAATGGCGAGAACTTGGCCCTTTTACTTCCACAAGTTTCACATTCAAAATTATCGCTCTAGCACTCAGCACAATCAGAGCTTTGTGCGTTTGGTGTGGGGCTGAAGCCAATCCATGTTTAAAGCTCTCTCTCTGTTACAGCTTTAGGCCTTGTTACAACTTTGTTTTCTCAGTTTTGTACACTGTTTAAGAGCTGCTCTCTGTTCTACTTTATAACAGAACTGATTGAAGCTGAAAGAAAGGGAGTTAATGAACCTCTCCATGGTGTAATTTTTACTTAGTCCAAAATCCTATTCACTACTTTTAATAGACATTTAATGAAAATCACAAGTTAGAATATCACTGTTAATACTTAAATACTGGGCCACTTTTTCTGAAGTGGCAGATATCAAAATTTCAAAATTAAACAGTTTTATATCAATTATTTACCCTAGTCAAGAATTGAGCAGGAAGGTTCTTGACCTTGGAAACGGTAGTTTGTCCAAAAAAAATAATCTTAACTCAAGGTCCACTTCCTAGCTTTTCTTTTAGCTGTCCACCGCTACTCATTTCATCCCTCTCTTTTTTTTTTGTAAGTCAAAAATTGTGTTCTAAAAATGGCTAAACCCTGAGCAACATGAGCACTGTAAAACCAATATATACATATGGCCACTGAGCCATCGTATAGACAGAATGAGCCATTCTCAAATCTGATTGGCCAGCAGATGTCCATTAATTTCTTGTGACACACAATGTATACTTGTGAAACACTTTTCTGCTATTAGCTGTTTGGTGTTTAGCTACATTTTGCCTTGTAACCAAGTATCAGTAATTCTGAGGTACAAGAACTATATTTATGATGTCGAAAAAGTAAGATAAAAACATTGTTATATACTGTAAATAAATGAACAACTGATATTTTCAAATTGATTACAGATGGTAGCTTGTTGCCAAGTGGCCTTGGTTAAAGAGGGGTTATTAGGAAAAGGTCAAGAGTATGTGCACACTGGATTATAACTCACAAACTTTATTACACTGAACAAGCAACGTTTTGACCCTACCTGGTTTTCATCAGGTAAATGGCGACATGATAAAGGGAAAGATTTAATAAAGGCAAACACTCCAGATACATTGTAAAAAAAAAAAAAGTCATAGAAATCACAAACATTTTCACATAGAAAATATGTTAGTATATTTGAGAAACAAAATTAAAGGGGGATACAGCATAATACAAAAGGATATGTATGTATTGTAGTTACAAGATGACCATAAGCGGTATAATACCTTCTGAAGTGGATGCTCCATGATTATAATGAATTCCACTTCACTTAAGATGGTTCTTTGCCTCCACGTCATCCACATTGCAGCTCTTCCACAGCTGTGCTGTTTACCAACAACATCATTCTCAAAATTCATACGTCAACACATGTTTACACATGCAGACTGCTAATGTACAACCAGCGCTCCCCCGGAGTGGGTCTGATTCTTGTCTGTTTTCTTTTCCTTTCAGGGAGAACATGGCTGGCATGACCACAGACATACCTGGCAGCCAGGGCATGGCCAAGCCAATGACCCCAACCAATGTGGGTGGTCCCTCCCCTTCGCCTGATGCCAGTGTCACCAGCAACACCCACCACTCCACATCTGCCTCCGGTGCCCCTGGACGTGGTTTTGGGGCTGTATCCGGTCGGGCGCCCACACCTCAGGGAAACAGCCATGCACTCAAGCTGGGCAGCCCTTCAGCCCAGGGAAGCCTCAGCGTCACCTCAGGGGCCCAGGGTGCCATGTTGTCTCCTCGTCATCGCCAGAGCCCAAGTATGGCAGCTAGCAGCAGCAGCTGTAGTAGCCCTCACCTCCCCCAACATCCCCCTGGTTCTTTCTCTCCTGCAGCTGGCCTCCACTCGCCAGCATCCGTATGCAGCAGTATGGGAAATGGCCAAGGGTTCAACTCCCTTAGTGCGTTGCAGGCCCTCAGCCAGGGCCACAGGGTTTCCCAGGGACTCACCGAGGGGCAGCATCCAGAGTCACCTGACAGAAAGCCGATTGGCCTTCAGAGTCCTCTTCACAGCAGCAGCAACGGTAACCAACAAGCCAAGAACAATCTCAGCTTAGAGACTGACTTATTTGGAACTTTTGGGGAGCAGCAAGACTTGTTTTCATCACAAAACCAGGAGTGTGAGCAGGGAGAGACTAAAGACGGTGACTCTGAAAGCTTTAGAGGTGATGGAAGCTTAGGGGAGCTCGGCGACGCCCCAAATCGCCTTCTGAACACAAAGGGGCACACTAAGCTGCTCCAGCTTCTCACCACCAAATTAGAACCTTCTGATCCCTGCTCATCACCGCCTCTGGGGGACGACCAGGACTGTAAGGACCAGCTGGGTGGGATCGGGGGTGTGGGTGGGGCTGGGCACAACAACCACTCCACCTCGTTGAAGGAGAAACACAAAATTCTCCACAGGTTGCTGCAAAACAGCACATCACCCGTGGAGTTGGCCAAGCTAACGGCTGAGGCTACTGGGAAAGACCCAATTGGTCCAGAATCAGCTGCAGGGGACAACATGGCCGCTCTAGGTGAACTCTGCACAAAACAGGAGCCAGGGAGCCCCAAAAAGAAGGACAATGCTTTGCTTCGCTATCTGTTGGATAGGGATGATAACGGCATCCTGGATAAAGCCATCAAGATGGAACCTGGTGATGGATCAAAGCTGTCCAACATTAAGACAGAGAAACAGGAAGCAGGTTTCAACATGGCGGACCAGGTCAGTGTTGTTGATAGTAATATTCATGGTTTGTGCTGCAACGATTAATCTGCCAGTGAATTGACAGAAAATTATTCGCCAGCAATTTTGATAATCAGTTAATCATTGAAGTAATTTAGAATGCAAAAATGCCAATGTGGTATATAGCCATGTGGTAAAGGATCACAGTCACAATCTCCTTAGTCTCCCCTTACAGAGGAAAAGTTCTGTCAAACGCACAGAAATGTACAATATATCTTAGTGACTTTGGCACAGTAATTAATATAATGGTACAGAGACAATAGGGTTTGAGATGCAATTCAGAACTAGACTTTGGCTCTCTCCGCCTTTCCCAACCCTTCACTAAAAAGAAATTCAACCCTTAAAATAAAGTCTTCAAAACTGGAACTCTGACTGCTAACTCCCCTCATGCTAACTGTGAGATTCAGACTCCTTAAACTGTTGTGACGCAATCAGCTAGATAGTTTTAGTCGAGACAAGAATGGTGTTTCAGAGTAATGTTTCTTTTCCCTCACAAACAATCTTAAGCTGACAACAGTCAAAAGTTAATTTTTTGCCTTCTGTCAAGTTACTTGAAATGTGAATTAGCGACAGCTGGCATAATCTGTTCAAATGTTCAATATGAGATTTGTTAGTGGCAGAGTTTAGCAAATGCAGGCCATCGAAACCTAGTCCTACAGACACCCTGTCCTTAACATAACGTAAATTTACATGTAAACCATGCTAAAATTTAGATTAGTAATGTAAGCCTACTAATAGTTAGCATTTTAACAGCTGATGGCAGGCTGTCAGGAGTTAGTACACTCCCTGAAACACAAGCTGCTCTGGCAAGGGAGTCAGAGGAGTACTGTTTAAACTTTAGTGTGTGTGAGTGAGAAAAAGGGAAACCAAGAGTGTATTGGAATACATACAGGTTATGTGTGTTTATGTTACATTGAGAGTGTTTATATACTGTATTTGAAACATAAGAGGCTCTTGCAGGAATAGCAGAGGACTTCTGTTCATATGACTCAGCATGTAGGTGTGTTTGTATGTGTTTGTATCCCTGTATGTGCAGTATGTCTGTATGTACATAGGCTCTTTGTTTGTTGTACTGTGTGTGTAAAAAATGTACATGTGTGTACAAACCTCCCAGACGAGTACAAAGTACAACAAAACTCCAGTTTCTAAAAATGTACTTCCAGTGGTATCTAGTGATGCAGATAATTTTGGTTTTATTTGAACAGGTTTTGACATATCCCTCTGAGATTTCCTTTTCCACCCCACGGTTACTCTGGATAATCCACAGACCTCTCTGTGAACAATTTTCAATCAAACTAGAAGAAATTGTCCCTGTGGAAACTGTTGACAGCGATTGGGGCTTAAATGGAGTATGTTCAAGAGTTTGTTTGCTTGATAAACAAACAGGTTCACAACCCTCCTCCCTAACTGACTTGAATATGCTTTGGTGAACATGTATCTACTAAGGATGGAAATTAATTTGATGATAATGACACATAGAAATAATTTGACATACTTAATGGTTTAGCAGTGAGATGTATGTAGTGCAGACTGGAGTGTCTACTAACAGTGACAGCCAGAGGTTAACTTGTGGCAGCGGTTACATTAGAATGGGTCCAGTGTGAGTTGAATGCGTGTTTAGTAGAACCGCATCATACGTGTGTCTCTTGTTCGAAAGGGGTATCAATACATCACATTAATCCATATTGGTTGCTGCTTACCTGTCCCGCTTCAGCGCCACCCAGGCTACACTTTTTTGTCCTCATTTGGATTTTGATTGGTAAACCCAAATTCAGCAGTAAACCCAAACAAACTAATGGTTTCACTCCCTCTCTTGCAGTTATTGCTTAGTTTAAACACAGCAAACTGTAGCCAGTTCAGAGTGTTGTTGTGCATTGACATAGTTGAAGTTAGTTCCAGGAAGTGGTCGAAGGAGGACGGCTGAGGTTCAAAAGTCTGACGTCCTCAGAGACAAAGGCGACACTCCTACCAACAGTTGTGCCTCCGGACAGCGGAGGCTGCTGCCGGAGGGCAGGTGGTCATTCACAGGCTCCCATCCTGGATGGCTTGGTTTGTAGTTTGTAGAATAAGGTGATGCTTTGTTGAGCTGGTCTCGATGATGCCAGGGACATGCTTTTTCAACTGAGGTTAAAGGCCCTTTTAGATACAACGCGACAACGGCACCACTGCGCTCTGAAACCCATTAATTCCAACGGCTCGCACCACGCAACAACGGCTTTTCGCACCAAAGTTTAACACAAATCGTGTTGTGTCAGGGCCTAAGGCTGTTGAGATGATATTCCATTTTCCCAGAATAAGGAACAGAACAGGAAGAACAGAAAGACAGAGTCAAATTAGAAAAATAAAGAATAAAATTTAAAAAAACATGAGGGGCAGAGTGTGTGTGTGTGTGTGTGTTATGAGAAAGCGCAGTAGAACATGTGAAAGTATGTGTTGTGTATCCGGGTTACAAAGTGTGTGTTTGTGTAAGACTGTGTACATACATTTCATAGTGTGTACATTTTTATTACAGTGTATTTGTTCTAGTGCGTATCAGTTGTATGTGTGTGAGAAAGCCACCATGTGTCAGTGTGTATAATTTCTTAGTGTGTAATTTTGTGTTAAAATATGTCTTGCTGCTGCTGAGTAACATACATCTGTGTATTATTTGTGTATTATGAAGTCTCCATGACCTTATTCAACATCATCTTTCACACAAAATGTGCAGCTTGCATGAAATAGAGCGTAGGTGAAGAGCATTGTGCAAAGCATTACCCATTCCAAAAGACTCTGCTACCTTGCTACAGAATATAGTGAATTTAGCATGTAGAGTATGTTAAACACAATATAAATGTTCTTCCCATCCTCTATGATATTTTCTGCCATGCTTAACTGAGAGATGTTAAAATTTGACTTCTCCTCCATTCTTTTCTACAGTGGAAAGTTGAATTTAGTTGAGCTTTAGCCTCTAAACCTGGCAGAAAATCAAAGCAGTGAGCACCCCTATGGCAGTTGCTTAGGAGAGGGCAGCAGCAATCTCCATTGAAAATAATGTCCTTTGTCTGCACAATGTTGCACTTGCGTGTTTGGTGTGAAATCCTAGTAAGACTTAAAGATTCCACCAGTAAGGTATGGCTTTTTACTAACATCTAGTGGCAGCTGTGGGAAACCACAACAGAGTTTGCAAAATTTTATTCTATTATTTATTTAATCTATTACAATGCCCAATGTTTTTCAAAGCAAATTCAAGTTTTTTTTTTGCTAGCAAATTTCAAGCTTGCTACCTGTTAGCTAACTGATACTGTATCAAAATTAAACCATTGGATGTTTGTCCGACAGCAATGCTGAAGTTTAATATACTGCATAAACAAGGTTAGCTACATCGCAGGTTCTTCACCTGTCCAACAAAAACTGGATAAGTTTAGGGGACATGCCCCACACAACCCCCATTTGAAATTATGCCCTTGATGTGTGTGCAATGGCCATGCTGTGTTCACCATGTATGTGTATGTGTGTTTGTGTGTGTGTGTGTGTGTGTGTGTGTGTGTGTGTGTGTGTGTGCGCATAGACACTGGCAAAACAGAGCTGTGACTGTGTGTCTTACTGTACATCACACATGACCTCATTAGGGCCGGCAGTTTATTTTTAGCTCCTCCTCTATTCATCAGCCAAAAGGCCGGAGGAAACCATTCCTGTCTGTGTATGTGTGTGTTGGGGGGATGGTGTTAAATTACACTGTAATACTGAGTTTGCCTGAGTTTTTGTTCTCATCAAAAAGTCAATATCAGATTTCATGTTTTCATTTCTGAAAGTTTCTTTTCACATTTTGTTTCATTTTTGTTATCTCGCTCCTTATCCATGATACCATTTAGTTATTTCTATGTTAAAATAAAGGAGTTGAAATTGTATATTAAGACCCAATTGGGGAAACAGAAATCTACATTTTCAAAAATAAAAAAACAGGATTTCTAATCATGACAGTCAGGAGTCCGAAATGCAGCCAGCTTCAAGTTTTTCTCAGATACAATTTAAGTCCTTGAATTTCAGCAGACAAATCCTTAAAGGTGGGGTATGCGATTCTGGGGAAATCCAATGTCACGACAAATACCATGATTTAGAGCGAACAACGACACAGCAAGTATTGCAACTAACATTAGCTATAGGTTGTGGGTTAGTAAACTGTTGCTACAGTTGCTGCTGCGAAGCTAACAGCCAGAGAGGACAAGACGGTTTCCCAGAGCCAGCACAGCCGCTCCAGACAGCGATACTCACAACTCTCCTGCTACTATAGCTAACATCACAACAGCAGCATATCTTGGCAAACTAGAAAGTAAGCTGAATGTCCGTGGGCAAGTCATTTAACGTTACCTGACGCACAAATCATGGCTGGAATCATGTTGTGTGGCTCAGTCCGAGCCACTTTCTTTAATTCCTCATTTACAGAGCCAGGGCTGTGTACAGACACCAGAGGTTTTTTCAGCGCACACACTGAACGGACAGCTAGCAGACCGTGAGGAAATATTCGCTGAATTTGACAAAAAGACGTGTATTGGATTAGAATCGCATACCCCAGCTTTACATGTCATTGGGACTTCCTTGGAATTGATATCAAGTATATATGGAAACCCAGTTGAAATTAAGTGCTGTCCCAGGATGATTTCTTTTAAAGGTTTGGTTATACGAATTTGGCACATTGGTGCTAAGTTGTGGTTTATTTTTTTCAATGTAAAAATGTTCACATTTTTGTAATGTTTTGCTCCAGTTAAGCTCATCATTTAATGCAATAAACTACCTATCTTCTAATCCTGTTTTTTCCTGTGAATGATCTCAGACCAGTGAGTTGGAGGACCTGCTGGAGGACCTGCAGAGTGGCGGCCAGCAGCAGCTATACGTGGGCCAGCCCCCAGTCAGAAGACCAGCCTCCTCTTCGACCTCCTCTTCCTCTGTGCTGGCTGGTTCCTCTGTGGACAAACAGACCATCATCAGCAACATCCTGCAGATGACAGACAGCAGCAGCAGCCCCCCCAACCAGCACAGAGCCTTCCCTCCCGTCAGCCCTGCAAGTATGTCTGCAACACTGTGCTTGTGTCAGTCTGGAGAGTTAATTTGATGATTTCTGGCTCTTAAAGATGTTTAGAATTGGACAAATCTTTATAATCTCTATGCGAGAATATCTTTGTCTCAGGATATGCACAATACTGTATATAACAAATAGAAAAAGGAAATAACTTGTCTTCCTCCCAGCAGGCTTTAATGGTGCCAGGCTGGGCCAACCAGGTCGAGGTGCTCCTCCAGTCAGAAGCACGTCTCTGGAAAGCAGTATGGGCCCCAACCCCAACCCCAACGCTGGCAGGCCATTTCCTCCTCAGCACAGGAACAATGGCCCCTACTCCGTACTGCAGCAGCAACAGCAGCAAGGCATGATGGGAACCCACGCAGGCATGGCCAATCAGGCTGCAATGGCCAATCCAGGTCAGGCAGGAAAAGAAATAGTATCTCGTCGGTCTTGCCTAAAAATACTGTTGTGATTCTGGTGCAGCTTTTTGAACAAATACTTATATATATTATATTATCTTATGCAGTTTTGGCTTTACAGCACTTTGGGATACATGTGTTTTATTTACTGAAATATCCTTATAACGATTTTTTCCCCCCCTTTCGAAGTAAATAAGAAGTAATGCAGATGTAGGGCTATATCCAGGTGAATCACTGGAAAATTACATAGAGTTCAAGAACATTCTTGAATCAAGTCGTTTTGCATCAGATACATATCTCCTTCTAAGAAAAATAAGGTTTTAAGATTCTGTACCGGTATTGTATAAAATTACTCCAACAATCTCAAAATGTGATTATTTCTGTTCTCCCCAAATCAGGCATGCTGAGTAACGGGTCAATGCGGGGCTCCATGCAGCAGGGCTGGGGTCCCCAGAGGCCGATAGTGGAAACTGCGGGGATGATGATGGACCAGGGGGTTGGACCTGGTTGCATGGTCTCCAACATGAACACTGTGCTGCCCACGAGAGGCCCACCTGGATCCAGAACCATGGTCAACATACAGATGATGGGCAACGGTCAGAAGAAAAAGCAAGAAAGAAAGAAACTCACAGACTCTCATCAAAACCTGAACTGATTCTGACAGTCTGTGCTTTTTTTCTTCTCTTCAGAGATGCAGATGGCAAACCCAACCTACCCTCAGCAACAAGCTCCGCCCAATCAGACTGCACCGTGGCCAGACCGAATGATAACTATGGATCACTATGGAAACCAAAGCAGGTATGGCATTCATTCCATCCTAAAGCATAAAAGAAGAGTCATCCCATAAAAAATAGGCATGAGCAGCAGTTATAGAGTTCAGATGTGGGCTTTGTCTGGAGCCTTGAGTCTGGTGTGACAATAATATCACCTATTACCTTCCAGGCCACCGTACGGTGTCCCCCAGGGGGACAGGATGGGTTGTTGCAGCACTGGGCCCGAGGGTCAGCCAGATGAAGGAGCCCTGCTATTCCAGCTGTGCTCGGTGTTGAAGGACTATGAGGGTCTGGAGGAGATCGACAAGATGTTGGGAATCCCAACGCTGGCTGGACAGGTGAGCCCTTTAAACTGACCTTAAGAATCACCTGGCTGGGGAACATTAAGAAATCACTTACAGAAAAGTATTTTAATGGACCTTTTATAGACAGTTTTAATCACGTTCTTTATATTCTCAGTGTATTTTATCAAATGTTTTATAACTTGTTTTGACATTACTATTCTAGTTTCTATGCCTTTTTTAATGAAACAGAAGAAAATTGTCAGATTGTTGTTTCTGTTGATACTGTCAAGCAATGAGCTGAGCTGAAGAAGTTTTTTGGATTGGTTTTTAATGTCTTATTGCCAAGCCTTTACTAACTGTTCTTTTAGAAAATATTCAAAATAACAGTAAAATTAAGATTAAGATTTTTAGTATTAATGTTATTGGTATAGATTACATCACAGTTAACCACTATGCCCCCATTTGACCTGAGAAATACAAATTTAATGAGATGTAAGACTTCAGTTAATACTGAAAATGTACACAGAAAACAAGAGAAAATGTTTAGGAAAAACTCTTCTTATGCAGAGTAACAACATTAAACTAACTTTTGCTTGATTCCTCTCACTCATATCCTGTCTTCCCACGCTACAGGGTCCTCTGTCAGACCAGGACCAGTACCTCAGCTCCTCGGACCCAGCGACCAGCATGAAGCCGCACTTGTACAATCAACACTACGGTGGCCAGCCAGGTTATGGTGCCATGCCTCCTGATGGTGGGTTCCACAGCCCCTCTATGGGCGGCCACATGGGGCAACAGAGGATGCCGCCTGCTGGTTACCCCCCAATGATGAGGATGCCTGGGAGCGTGGGGCCCAGACCGGCCGGGATGAGGCCAGGGGGGCCTAATCCAGGAGTGCTATCACAGCCCAACAACCTGAGGCTCCAGCTGCAGCACAGACTCCAGGTCCAGCCAGTAGGTGGCACCACTATTCTTCCTGTTTTGTGATGTTTATTGACCACAAACCAGGAATTTGTGGTAAACAGATGGGACAGACTGTCTGTCCAGTTGGTAATTAGGCTTTGTGCTCCGTCACACCAGAAAGTGGCCTAGCACAATACTGTAGGTGGTGCTGGATGCTTGGTGGCAAAGTGACTACTTGCTGGTTGTGCAGTGGCTACTATTAGTTGTGGCTAGTATCCATCATGGCAAAATGGATGCAAAGAGGAAAACTCTGTTGGTGTTGCTTCTCATCCAGCAAAGGAGGGTTATATAAAATTGGAAGGTGATAGGTGATAGCTAATGTGATAGTTTTCTACATTTTTGACTCTCTGATTTTCTCCGTCCCTCAGAGGTGTGAAAACTCAGCATGGATTTACTTCAGCTCAGTGAGCAAAATCACTGATTGCAGCAATTTAATTACAGTGAACTGATTTTGGTCCAAAATTTGCTGGTGTTATAAATGCTGGTGTGGCCGAGTCCTTAAACAAACAGCCACCAAGTTTGAGTAAATCAGTCTTTTCTTTAGGCAAGTGTTCAATAATTTTGTGATATTTACTGTCGGTAGTATTTAGTATTTATGTATGGGACAATTTTGCACTTTGGCGATCCCATGTGGCAGAAGAATATCACTTTTTCAAACTTTCATCAAAATTTGAATAAAAGTGTGAAGAACCTCAGATTTGTGTCGATGGAGCACTTACTCGCTCTTTTGAAAACACTTCTGTGATTCAACTCTGCCTGTGTTGAGATTACCCTGCTAATGCATAACATCCAATACATAGTATTACATTTTGGTAAACAAAATAAATTTACAGCTTCCTAGTTAGTGGGGATGAGTGCTTTTCTTTGTGGCAGTCACAAATCTGTTAGGTGGGAAACAAGCATTTAGGTAGGTTTAACTTCCACTGCATCCCTGCTACAACCGAATGCACCCTGATGGAAACCCTGATGTTATGATGGAATAGTGAAGGTCTAAAAACACATGCAGCACAACTCTTTTTGAAATGGATGTTCATTTGTATCAACAGCTTTATTTTTTATGGCGTGCTATGACCTGTCAGAGGTAAATCAGTCAGTTATATATAGTAAATCAGATATTTATGGTGAGGCCCTTCCCTTTATTAATGTCTGAGTTCAATCGCTAATACAAATTTTGTCTCCTCCTCCCTGTAAATACAAACATTTTTAGAAAGTGTAATCATGAATCTTGACTAACCTGTAACCCTTGTTTCATCCTTATTCAAGTGCCGAACCTCATTACCATGAAAAAGACATGGTTGTGTTATTAGACACTCCAGTCCAAAACAAAGCTGTCTCTTTTTGCTCTTTTCTCTTATTACATGTGATGTAACAGAGCGGGCCGTGATGCCAACAGGGTTCACTGAGTTTAAACAGCAGCGGCCAGAAAGGAACAAATGTGTTTCAGCTTTCTGCCTTCATCAGCAATTCCCTGCTGCTGAGACACTTAACAAGGAACACACATGACGTGTACATACACACACACAAATTCATACATTCACTCATGAAGATGACTGCATACACAGACTGTACCCTTTGTGACTGACTAGTTGTTTACACACTAGTCTGTCTCTTTCAAGAGCTACTTTCCCCATAATGTCCCTCTTTGTGATCGTATGTACAGTATTATGTTCTAATACAAATTTGTTTCCTAACATATTTGAATTAATACATGCATTTTGTTTCTTAGTACATTTTTCCCCTTTCTTGTTTTTATTTAGCTTTTATAGTTATATGAGTTCATTTTAAGAGGTTAATCCTGAAATTTAGAGATATAATAATTTACCACAAGGGAATTACTTCTTACTCTGAACATCCATATTCACCTATTTAATGCCACCTGGTGGAGAGTTGAGGGAAAACAGCTTTTGTATATCAACTAAAATAGCACTAATGATTTAGCAGCCTGTTCAGATGTGAGGCACGACTTTTGCACTTCCATCTTTAGTGCCAGTGGGGAAACAGTGAAGTCAAAGTCTGGGTGAAAACTCCTGTCATCTGCAAACACATAAATGAGTCATTCAGATGAAGGGTTTAATACTGAAATAAATACTTGACATGCAAGAGTTCAGCATGCAGGATTGTTCTTGTTAAGCAATTAAGTGCTTATTCTCCTATATTGGCCAAATTAAAAAAATCTGTACGATGCAGTTGTGATACAAAAGATCTTTCGTGCAATGGTTGTATTTGGCATTATTGCAAACATTTGTAGTATTGGTGGCCAAACAGGAGTCTAACAAGACCAAAACAGTATTAGTGCTTCAGGAGTGGAATATACAGGGCCTGGCTTTGAGCAGCACTGACACACGAGTGTTAAATTAATTTTGAGGCTGCGGAGGAGCAATTAAGTCACCTTGATTTATGAGTGTGATAAATTATTACACCATATATGACGTCAGCTAACTATGAGTCTAAAAGCAAGGTTGACTGTACTGTTCATTAGAGAAACCTATCAGATGAAAGTTTGACTAACTGTAGGTACCATTCATAAACTGACATGATAAGTCAAGGTGATGTTTTGAAACTAAATGTATTTTTTGTGTCTGAGTAGTGGTTGTTGTCCACTGACATTAATAAAGTACTCTATCTATCCCCCATGTAGAACCGTCAGCCAGTGGTGAACCAGATGAGTGGGGTGTCCAACATGAATCTACCTCTAAGGTCTAATGTACCAAACCAGGTCAGTCTGTATATGTATGTATGTATGTATGTATGTATCTCTCTCACTCTCTCTTACTCCTCCTCACTTGTTAACACCATTCAAATATCTTCCATCACAGTTTAAATGACACCTCTGTGAGGCAGCCATCAATGCTGAAGGACATTTTTTGCAGTGGTCCTAGTTTGAGAAGATTAGGAATCAAAATGATGTGTTTCCTCGGTAGATCATTGACTCTTGCTGGTCCATGCCAACACTTAAGCATACTGTGTGTTGTGTGTTTGTTAGGGTGGAAATATAGAGATAATCAGATTCAGGTGATTTTACCCTTCACACAGAATAGTGTAATACTGATCAATTATACATTATGCTACATATTGTATTAATAACATTAATTATACATATTTTGTTATTAGAAGTATTGATAATTTCTGTGACAGTTAATAATATTTGATGCATTTGTTTTTTAAATTATGCAACTGGTTTGTTAGTTGGTTGAGTGTTTCCTTGCAGCCATTTACAAGGGAAAAGGCACTTTCTAAACTCTGTTTATGTCTTTACAAAGTGTTACATTTCTACTGTGTGGAAATATAAATGAAATTAAAGCATTAAAGTAGTAATTCTGTGTCTGAGAAGACTTTTGCGCTCCTGACATGTGCAAGATGTGTCTTTAACAGCCCAGCCTTTGCTCTTATTCAAATCAACTCAATTGCAGCAGGACTCATTTACATATTCAGTGTTATTAAATATCCCCTTAGAGTCTTGTTTACAGCCTGTTGACATCCTGTTTTATTTTATGTAAGTGTCACCTTACTGTGATTCTTCCTGCAGGGAACCCTCAACGCTCAGATGCTGGCCCAGCGTCAGCGCGAGTACCTCAGCAACCACCTACGCCAACGGCAACAGCAGCAGCAACAACACGTGCACCAGCAGCGTGCCATGATGATGCGGACTCAGGGCATCAACATGCCGCCTAACATGCCCAGCGGGGGCGCTGCTCCCACGCCGATGCCCATAGGTGGCACCAACCCACGGCTCCCGCAGGGCAACCCGCCGCAGTTCCCCTACCCGGCCTCCAGCTACGGTACCGGCCTGCCCTCTCCTCCTCCACCTCCTCCTCCTCATCCCGGCTCCTCCAGCCCCTTCTCCTCCCCTCACTCCCCCAGCCATTATCTGGCTAACCAGGGCATGATGGGAAATGTAGGGGGGCAGTACAGCGGGGTAATGAGTCCGCCATCGCAGCACAGTGCCTTCCAGTTCAGCAGTTCAGGTATATGATTAAAGCACAGTGTGTGTGCTTCACGGACGATATAGTTGCTTTTTTTGTTGTGGTGGCGGTAATCAAATGTAATCGTCTTTGTTCAGACTGTTGTAATCATCAAGTCTTTTTTTAAATTGATTGCGCGTGGTTGAAGGTTGCATGATTAAAATGTTTTCTTGTGCTGGATTTGTTTTTATGGGCAAATTGACAATGTTGCATTGGATTTTCTGCTTTTATGCTCAGATTAACACTTTGTGATTTTAACCCTGTCATAAACCAATCTGGACTGAATATGGTCATTTTGGAGGGAAAGAGCTCTGGTGAACCAGAAATATTTTCTTTTATTTGTTGACTTCATGAGCCATCTGTCAGTGTTTTAAGTTTTTTTGTGAATGCACTCTTAATCTCATTTGTAAGTTTCTGAATTGAGGACTGAATAGGATCCATATTTTGTACAATAGTCTGCATCAAAGAGTTCAATTCCTTGCCAAGGGTATTTTGACAGAGACAGACATGTTGGCTGTTGTGGACACTTGAACTTGTTATTTTCGGGTTATTGGTTGGTCTTTCAGTTATGGGGTAAACTTAACCATGAATTGGATGTTAAGCAAAGATTTTGAAGATTTTTCAAATGTCAGCACTCACATTATTTATTCTGCCTTAGAGGCAAGATAATTCTCATTTGTCTTGTCTGTATTACGTTTTGTAAGACCTCCAAATAATGCCTGATTCCTTGTTATGGATCGAAGAGTAGAGTAGAAGTAGAGTCTCTTACTAACTACAAGTAAAAACTACTAGTTGTATAGATATTAGTGCCTGGTTAGCTCCCACCATGATTATCGTACCCATCCATGCAGCTTATGACCCTTTTGTCCTCTCCAATGTGCAGGAATGATCCAGCAACAGCAACACCAGGACCCAGTGGCAGGCTTTCCATGTGGGGCTGCGACCCCGCAGAGCCCCCTGCTGTCCCCCAGGATGGGGCAGGGTCAAAGCCCCATGCTGCAGCAGAACCAGGGCCAAACCCAGCCCCAGGGTCCGACCCAGGGAGGAGCACCGGCCTACCAGGCAAGCACCGACCTCAATGGATGGCCCCAACCTGCCAACATCTCCACCAGCAACAGGTAACAACAGATTGACAATTCACCAGATCTTATGTGAACATGATGATTTGAGTGTGTTTTTAACATTACAACTAACATACGTTTTTTTCCCCACCATGATTTGAGTCTTTTTGTGAACATTATGCACACTCTTTGACTCAGTTTCCCTCCTTCCAGTGTGTACCCCCAACAGTCCCAGTCACAGTACTCCACACAGCCCAGCGGAGGAATGTACAACAGCAACAACAACGTGAACCTGAGAGTCATGGCCAGCAACATGAACCAGATGTCAGGACAGATGAGCTCCATGACCTCCATGAATACAGAACAGGTGAGAGATGCACAATTTCAGATGAGCTTAGATACTGCCTGCAATTTACTGTTTCATGTCAACGCATAAACGTATTGGAGACCATGGTTAATGTTCATTTTTATCATTTGATTTATATTTATTGTGTCATCTTCATCATACAGGTGAGTGACAGCAGCCTGATCCTGGGGCAGCTGGCGGGAATTGACATGTTGACACAAGATGGTGAAGCCAGTTCTGTAAGTAAAAACTTTGTTGTACACATTACCTCATATGTTAAAATGTTAAATGTTTTCATGTATTAATCACATAAACATAGTGCTATATACAGCAGTGCCTGACACTAGTTAGTGTCTTCTTTACAGTAGAGAAAACTTTTACCTATATTTAGAGACAAAATCTACTTTTCTGTGTTGTCCATAGTCATTTGTATATGATATACTTGACATATACACATTAACATTTACAGGCCTAAGCTATCAGGTTGTTATCTACAGGATCACCTTGAGATGGTTCTCATCTGTCAAACAAAACACGTTGCTTCATTTTGATAGCCTGTTCCTTGCACCTGCAGTTATCGATAAGCAATGGTAAATTTGATGTACCTCAGGGCTCAATTTTAGGTCCACATTTGTTCTCAGTGTACATACTACAACATGGTCACCTCACCCATGGCATTGCCATCTACTACTACACTGATGATACTACAATTAATCATTTATAGAACAGATGTTCTGTTAATGGCATTTCATGCCTTTCAAGTGAAATTTACTTTAGTTTTTCTTGGCCCTCTAACAGCTGAGGATGCATATGTATACAGAATACATCATCTCAGGTTGAATTTAAAAACATTTCAATTGCTGTCATATGTCAGGGCTTGGGTAGCTGAGACTAACTAAAACAGTGTCATTCTTTAAATTAATTCCCATAATTGTACAAAAATGCCTTTTTTATTAGATAAATACTTACCCTAACCCTTCAAGAGAAAGTTTTCTTTTGCAGTCTGCACATGGAGACACTTGAGGACAATCCTATAAGAGTATAGGAAATAGAATGGGAAACAACAGTGAATAGTAAGCACCACTTTTTATTGTAATAATTGAATTCCCAATTCCAGTTCCTTTGATACATGCTTTAAAAGCCATCAAAATGGAGTCCACACATCAGCAAGCTGTAAAACATCTTAAAACAGGTTCTTTTGATTTGACATGTTAAAAAAATATACATGATAAATAAAAGGACATAATTTAAGTCAAAGAAGGTAAATATTTCAGCCCATTAAGCATAATTTTTCTTTATTTCCCTTGATGATTAATGTGATTCTGATCTTCTGTCTTTTATAGAATTTCTGCTGACTGTGGTTGAGACAAGGTAACACAGGAGCCCATGCAAAAACACTGACGCCTACTCAGCTCAGCTCATGGAGAAGCATCAAGGAGTTGAGGACACATGATGGAAACACTGCTCCCTCTGTCACACCAGCCAACTCAGAGGCACTGTACAGAGAGGACAACCAAGACATGTAAAACCTTCTGAACTGCATTCACTTCAGTGTGGCTTGCTTCACATTGATTTAACACTTTATGCAAAAAAAGTCAGAATTCATAGGGAAACTGCCATCTGAACCATCCTGACAACAAATGCACAATAGGAGAATACAATAATCACAAAAAGAATATTGTGTCACTGCTGTTTCAGGGTTTTGTGGGAAACCTTGTATTTTACTTTCATCCATCTAATTAAACAATACACGTTATATATATCTGTATACCTAAAACCTGGTATTCAAACAATCAAATTAAGGCTGCGCCAAAAACACAATTACCAGTACCTATACTGTAACAGTGCGCCTGATAAATTCAACACAATCTACATTTCCACTGAATAATTTTCATTGGCACAACATAATCAGGCTCTATACTCCCCACTCTGTTGTTCTGAGTTTCCCTTTTTGACAGAAATGCTGTTTTCACTCACTGATTGAAGTTCAATCCACTCTACTTTGCGGTGCTTTCTTGATGTGAAGCTGCTGTTAATGAAACTCAACACTTCCAGAAGATGTTTTACGATAAAGATCTTTCAAGAAAGGGAAGGATTTTGCCCCCTGAGCTGTTCGGAAGGCTCAGTCACAGGAAGTGTTGAGTTTTCATTAAAAGGACACAGCGGCAATAGCAAACTAATTTGGCAAATGGGAGCAGAACAGAAAACAGGGACGCGTCTTTAGGTAAATAAAGGCCCTGTCCACTATTTGAGAATTTACGGTAAAGTATACAAATATTGTACACTACTACACACATCCTCAGACATGTACACTGTAAACACCAGATCTTTGTCAAATAGTCAGGCTAATCACCATTTTAATGTTGAACCACATAGAATCAAATACAGTGAATAAAAGAGAGTTAAAAGGTGTTCTGTGTAGCATTTTAACATTTAAAAATAAGAACCACATTTACTTCTTACAACCAGGTTTTCCCTTAAATTAAAACCCCCTTAAGTAGCTTTCAAATGGAGCTAGAAAATTAATTTTCCTAAAATTCAGCTTCATGTATCTGGTACAGCATCTTTGAGAACTTCGGGATCTCCTCTAGAATATAAATATAATTTATGTGGGTTTAAACAGGGCTTGCCTTTGCAACATCAGTTTGTAATCATGGACACACAAGTGGTTCCAGCAAGGTTAAAGTTAGTTATGTGCTCTGGTCAGATGAATGTATTCCTAAAGTTTTCCCACTGAAAACACACAACTGTAATCCTCTCAAGTCTCTGAAGCAGTGGATTTGTGATGAGGCACATTTTTTTTGTGAGTGTGAAACTCAAACAAAGGATGTCACAGTTTGACACTGGAGAACTGAATGGTTGACAAACATAAATGAAACCTCTGGATTTTATCTTTTATGGTTCTATTTTAGAGCCTGACTGAAAACGTCAAATGAGAAGGTTTATGAGAAATATTTTTCAAGTATTTATAGTTTTGAAGAAGTTTTAGAGATTCTTTGTATGACACAAAAAATCAAGGATATCTTTCTGTAAGAGAATCTCAAAATCGTACATTTTGATGTCGATTTTAAAATTAATATATTTCAACTGCTGTAGTTACAGGGGAGCTGTATCCCTATGTAATGACTTTTTGAATGAAGGTGAATGTGTATAGATAATGTACATACTTAGATTTATAATAGGGTTTTTTTCCTATGTGGTATTGCAAAGCAGCAGTTTGGAGATTTAGTCCAACAAACACTTATCAGAGAGCAGAAATATTGGTTAAATTAAACCTCAGTGGGTGGAGCTAAAGAGCCACAAGACAACAAGAGTGCAAGTCAATTAATTGGCTTACTCGAATGGCAAAGAAGGCACTCTGGTCAAAATGTAAACAGAATGTTTAATTACTATGTACTTATTTTTCCCATAAATGGCTTTCCTTGCTAGAAATCAGCTAGCTATTGCAATTTTCCAATAGTTATTTTGAATTTGAAAGTTCAGCTAAGCTAACTAGCTAATCTAGTATCAGTAGCTTGAAGCTTTTTTGGAAATATCTTGACACCTATTGGATAGATTGCCATGAAATTTGGTACAGATATTCATAATTCCCCTACTTGAAATGTAATACCTTTGATTCCCCTAACTTTTCATCTAGCACCATCATCAGGTCAAGATTTTAATTTGTCCAATACTTTGATTTATGACCAAAAGCTGCAAAACTACTGACATTCCCATCAGCCTCAGCTGTACTGTTTACTGCTCATTAGCAAATGTTAGCATGCTAACAGGTTAAACTAGATGGTGAACATGGTAAACATTATACCTGCTAAACATCAGCGTGTTACTGACTTTCAGTCCGCCCACTGAGATTTAGCCAATGAAATTATCTCTGCCTCCAAAGCAGCTTTGCCTCTAAAAAAATGTGTGTATAACTAATAAAACTCCATGCTACTGCGATTCATTTTAAAATTACATTTACTGGCCTGCGGGGGTTGCTCTTGCATTTCAGGCATTTAGCTGAAGCTCTCTGTCATGCTGACAATTCAAAAGTGTGTCATTTGTTGCGTTGGGTCATTCTGTGGGTGAAGCTTTGATTGATAGTCTCTACCTACTCTATGTGATGAATACAAATTCAAGTTTTGCGCCAAGGATAAAGTCTGACCTGGTCCCTATAAACAGATTAATAATGCTAAATTAGAGAGCATGTGACCCAGAACCTTTACAATCCAATGTTATATGGACTTTTACAGACTGAACCTCTAGCGTTTTGGGAATAGCTTCATCAAATCAATTTGAAAGGTGCTCTCTTTATTCATTAGGTGCTGTCTCATATGCTGTGAGCTTGTAAGTGTGAAAAAACTGACTGTAACTGGCAACGTGGATTTCTTGAATCCCTCTTTCTCTACTTCAGAAGGTCCAGAAATCTGTTAAGCACATACTGTAACAATGACGTAAGATTACTTTTCTGCCCAAAAGAAGAATGTGAAAATGCAAACTGACTGCAAAATGAAACACTGCAAAGAATTGTAAACGTTTTTTTAGAACATTTTGCGTTGATCCCATTTTTCCTTCATGTCCTTTCAGCTTTCAGTACAGTGAATTATACTCGTGTACTATCATCAGGGGAGAAAATGTAAGCCGTGGAAATCTCCTGAATGTCAAACTCTCTGCAAAGGTTTAATGCAATCAAGAGCGAATGTAAATGCTCATGTACAGCAACTCCTAATGTTTTAGAAGAAGGTGAATTATTTTCTCTTGATTTTGACTGATACAATATACATATATATTGAAGACTTTACCTAATTCATAGATGTATATTTTATCAATTGCAAAATACTGTAATTCATGTAAGTACCTTAATGCTAAAGACAAAGCATAATGCCTTAGATCTGTGACTCTGTCTGGTATATAACTGTAAAGTTTACAGGTGTATTATATGTGTCACATACTGCTGAGCGTGTGTTGTACCACTTCATACTGTAGGTGTAATAATTAGACGACTAGGATTTTTATATTTCCTCCCAAGAAGTGACATTGAACAACCTGTGTATCAACTCATGGAAATTACAATAAGACTGTGTTAGCATTTGTAATCAAAGTGCATAAATTGAAAATTATTTAATTTGTAGTTACACTGTATTGTTGCACTGTTAGTGCACAGTGCACCAGGGAGATTCTCCCTCACTAACGCAGTGTGTGTTTTGTTTGTTTGTTTTTTAAAGGGGCATTAATCTTTGACCTTTGCTGACTTCTGTTAGTGTCCATTAGGGACTGCAGCAACATCAGTGTATCTCTAGATGGCATTTGAACATTTTGAGTTATGGCGGCCTGTAAATGACATTAATAACATAGTCAGAAATGCAAGTTGTGATCTAGCCCTAACGCAGCACCGTACTACTACTAAACTTAAGCGCGCATTTCTGACCCTAAATACTTGTAAACTTCAATGTTGGACAAAATTTGAAAATGCAAAATCAGTCCGCCGAAGTACAGCTTCTCTTTGACAGCTGAGGAGATTTCACATCGAAAGCAGTTGTGTCTACAGCTGCACATCATTTTGAATTTTTCGGTTTCAGTAACAATACCAAAAGATTTTTTTCAATAATGTTGTTCTCCAAAACACTTTTTTCATTTAACAAAAGAAACTAAAAGTTCTCAAAAGTTAGATGTTGTAACCATAGAAAGACTTATAAGACTAAAGACTAAATAAAAAGGTCTAAAATAGTCCAAACTTTAAACAAAAACATGTCTTACACTGATTTAATTCACATGAAAAAAAGAAATTATTATATTAAATAGAAGGAATAAAAACTAAGATAACATATATTTTCTTCTTTGTTCACCAACTGGAGTGGCGTGACTGAGCTGTTTATGTTATATTTCACTTAGTCAATATTGTTCACATTTTATTTTTGACAATTTTCCTCTCAATTTCCTATTTAAAGCCACTACGTGTAGATTTTTTAAAATGATAAGAGCATCTTAAAATTATTTCCATCGCATAAAGTCTTGTTTGAAGACAAATGCAACAATCCTTGCAACAATGGTGCAGTAAATGCGTTGCTTTTAGTCCATTTATCTGTGTCTCTGGGTTGGGGTGTCTTTTGTGATTCTACCACTGGATGGCGCCAAAGTCAGAAATGTTCTAATCCTACACAGTGGCTTTAAGACCATGCTGGTGATACTGATCTGCATAAAACAACAATGCAATTAAAAATGATTTTCCAATATTGTTGCATCATTACTGCGTCAGGGCCAGCAGTTATCAGGATTTTTAAAGCCGAGCTGCAACAGAAACTTCCAGCGCTGAGCAAATATGTCACAATGCTTTTTGTAGCCTGACAGGGAAACTTTTAGCCTTTGTAGCCGAAATGTCTCATTCTACAACAGTGGGCAGGGAGTTATTGTTTAAAACAACTAGTGCAGGTCATATTTAGATTTAAAGCGACAGAAATCTCAGAAACTCATATTAAATATCTCAGCGGTGACAGTCCAGTACATACAGTTTATTCAGAGTGTGAGTGTTTTATTATGCAAAAGTCCAGATGTTCACACCACTTTATGCAAGCTGTCGACTCTAATGTTGCTTTTGCCAATGCTGCTCGTTAATTTATGATTCATGCCACTGTAAATAAATAATTTTTATTGAGCGGGACTGCCTCTGTCTTTTTATTTCATCCACTAGGAAGTAAACCGCCTCTCGCTCTGGCGTGTTTTTCTGCATTACAGCTGTTTCTATATACACAAAATTTACATGAAGAATAATGTACTACAGACCTGACGCTGACGCCTATCACATGAATGAAAACACCATTATCTACCCACAATGATTTTTCATCACTGTAGTGTGGTAAGAATGCATTTCTCAGTGATTGAGCAGCTCTCTCCCTGTATGTGCAATGCTCTCTTTAGAGCAGCAGGAGGCGACGTTTTCCAGGAATTTCTCTCTATGTGCCTATAAATATGCTCTATATGAAGTTCACCACTGCTTTGTGCAACTTGTAGTCTGGCTCCAGACCCTTGTATCACATCACTCGTCTCTGATTTTGAATGAATCTGTGATCAGCCATCTACCTGCATTGCAATCATCCGGTGGGCCTGGTATCTGCGTTTGGGTCCTGTTTCCTTTTACCTGCTGTTATGCATATATATACAGTTAGAATCGGAATCAGAAATACTTTATTGATCCCCGAGGGGAAACTCTTTCGTTACAGCTGCTCACTGTCACGTCAGTGCACACAGGAATAGAAGGAATAGAAGTACTAAGCAAATCAAATTATAATACGCTATAATACAGCTAAGATAAATTAAGTACAAGTGGATATAAAGTATAAAAGCTGAAATAAGTGTAAGTACCAAAGTGGATTTAGAGGTTGATGAGTATGTACAGTGTAATACAATGTAATAATATAAGTAATAAGTAATAGTGCAATAATGAGTACTGTCAAGTTAAGTGTAGCTTATTAAGATGATTAGTATGTATTTTTGTACACAACATGCTGTGCTATAAACTTGTCAGGACCTCTTGCAGGCTTCTACGAATTCTGATTCCTGATCCCATAACTTTGACCTGCAACTTTCTAAACTTGTTGAACTTTGAAGGGACAGTTCACTGTCATCAGGGTTACCTCGGCTTGTCCCTTCAGACCACACACTTAACAGAAAGCCTATGTTACAAACTGGGGACGTGAAGTCTGAAAGATGTGGGAATTTACCGGGCACGAAAGGCATAATAAAGATATGGTATTGAGTTGCATTATGGGAAGTTTAGGATATCCCCCCCCCCCTCCCAACTTTATGGACGCATTACTAAATCACTGCCCCTTAAATCTTCTTTGACTAGCTTCAGTGGTACATACAATATATAAGTCTTTAATATATAGTGTATTTGCTTGTTATAGTGCTTTATTGAAGCTATGTCACACTTATATTCACAGCTAATATGCCATAGTTGTGAAATTAAATTAGCTGGAAAAATTCATCTTTTTCATCATTTTATACATATTTCCCTGTAATGCTTCCTCACATATTGATCTCGAATGTAAAATAAGACACACTGTTTGGCCATGTAACGGTTTGTAACGACACACCCAGATTCGTGTGGAGTTCAAGAAGTTCCTTATTTCAAATGTTAAGCTTGCATTTGGAGAAGTGAGGAGCAGCCAAATGTCTTTAGTCAGGAGGACTTTCCGCATGTGATTCAAGGGCACATTTGAGCTACACAGACGTACACACTGCATTGCCTTGTCGAGACTCTTCTCTGCAGAAAGGAACCTAGAACTGGTCCAGAAGCTGGTGTCCTCTGCATGGCCCTTCCAATCTAATCACACAGCAACAGATATGAAAACTGCTCCAACTTACTCTCAAATAAACCCTTTTGTCATGAATATATTATTATGAAATATAACAACTGTTGGCTGGCGACAAGCGTGAGATGCCATGCTGTGCTTGGAAAGATATAGTCATTGAGATAAAACTTGCAGCATGCAAACCATTGCTCAAGGTCATGAACTCCACGAAAGGTCATGAATTCTGTCTAACTTGCGGCTTATAGAGTTAAAACAACCTGTGATAATGGTTTAGAATGGTTCCATACAAATATCAGAACTTTAGAAAATAATATAAGAAATACACATTAAAAAAGTACCGAGGTCCACAGAGTTGCTTTAAGTCCTCATGAGTATCTGAGATTTTTGGATCTGCATTCAATTCTTTGTTGCTGCCATTACATAATTCATCTAATAATCTAATCTCTTTTTGTTGCATTGTGTCAACTTTTCAAGCTGTTACAACACTCACTTTTTAGTGTTTGTATTCCAAAGAAACTTATGAATTGTTAATGTAATTGTAATATTTCCTGACTGAAAGACCATATTCTCGGTTGCAATTGGTTGGAATGTATTTATGCACTCCCATTGGACAATTCACCTGTCAGTTCTGACTTTGGCTCAGAAGCCTGGCTCGTGATGGCCAAAGAAGGATAGAAAAAGTGAAGACCTCTCACTCTGGTTCTATTTCCAGACCACAAACTGGGAGCTGGATGAAAAATGAGCCTAACATTACACATATTTTCTATTTTTCAACATTATAGGTTGCTTATTAAGTTTGATAGAATTACAGGTAGATCAGCTGGTTATAGCCACAACTATAATTCATAATTTTATTTTAAGACGTTTTTGTGAAATTGTTACAACCACTGTTACTTGTTTGCTTTTACAAAATAATTTAGTTTTCTGAATAAGTTAGTTATTTTGAATAACCTACTTGAATATTTTGAAATTTGTAATATTTTTATTATAACTTTGAAAAATTTGATTTTGCACTAAAAATAAGCTCTTTGTCTAAGCAATAAACATAGTAGAAATGTAAAGAAAGATAAAGCAACTACTTCAGGTCAAGAGTCATAAATATAAAATTGACAATAAGATATTAAAGAATATTATAAAATATTACAAGAAAATAATAAAGAATATGGTACAATATGATATTTAAATGACAGTTTGTGCAGTGTGCAAAACATTTACATGGTGTGTGGTAACTTTGTGGCGAGCTAACCTTAAAGTGAGACTGGGAGACTGGATGGCCTGTGACGAAGGCAGGGTCAACAACCCGGGTAGCTCAGCCCTGCAGGTCGTAGCGGGCCTCGAGAGTCTCCCAACTGGGACTATCAGTATGCTGAACAGCGGCCACTGTGGCCACACATGGGAATAACAGGAAAATGGCACATTGAAATTCCATTAATTTTCCAAAAATGATTTACTTAAATGTATATTTGTTTGTTTTTTAAGTCTTGATGGAAAATTGAGGGAAAATATGTGCCATTATTCTGTAATTGCGTCTTGTGGCCATCATCATTATGCTAACTGTGAGAGCGAGTGGAATGGGCCCACAAGCAGGAAACAGCAACATATCTCCCGTGATGCGTTTAACGCCACCTCTTGTTTTCCTTTTAAAAGCATTAAAATGTTAATTTGTGTAAAAACGCAATGTAACAAGCGCACAAGTAGAGAAAAGTCATATAGCAGCCAACTGACTCAGTAATGTCAGTTACGCCGCGATATACCTAGCAAACGTTTGCTAACATTAGCCAGCATAAGCTAACAGCAAAGCATGCTGAACTGAGTTCAAGTCTTATTACTTATTAATTAAACTTCTCAGTTGTAATAAGAAGACTTTGTTATTTATTCTTTAAAAAGTTAAAAACTTTTCTGATCTCGATTATCTCGATTATCAGAAACAACAGCGCAGAGTCCCACTTTCGGACCAGTTGAGCTGGTTGAGCAACCATCGTCAACCACAGTCCCCTTCTCTGTTTTGGGCATTTATATTGTCATTTAAAAACGGGGAAAGCTAACTGGACTTTGTGCTCTAGAAACCTGATCACTCCGTGGGGAACCACTGTTGTGTTAACATATACTTGGTTGGTTACTTCTGTATATATTTCCATGTGTATGGGCGCTCGTGGTTGTTCCAGTGAAGCATGGAGTGACTCATCTTACTTAATCTACGATCTTCGGTGAGGGGGCGTGGCTCTGCAGCGTGAGGGCGGTAACCGCTGCAGTACTACTACAGCACCTCTCCCATCTCAGATACTGAAAGTGTCACTCGCCGCCGCAGGCTTGTTGAATTGTACGTTTTAATTGTTTGGCAGGTGACGGGGACCCGGGACAGGCATGGCTGGCGCGGCGGCACCGAAGCGGCAGGACACCCGAAAATTTTTCGAGAATCTGTCCGGTGCCGGTAAATCCATCGCAGTGCTGACCAGCGGAGGAGATGCCCAAGGTAACGTTGTGTGTAGTATGAGTTCCGTTATCGGACATCCCTGCCGAGTCTGCTGTGACCTCAAAGTGCTGCCAATGAACAAGAGGAAAACCAACTAAGCTCTTCAAACCGTGCTGTCTGTCGTCGTTTCAGATAACGTACGCTAATTGTGTTTGTTTTTTTTCTCAAAGCGGCATGTAACTTACGTTAACGTTAAACCACGAGCGTTAAGCTAGGTTAGCTAGTGTAACGTTAAATATCAGACACTCCCCTAATGTTGCTGTTGGCAAAATAACGTTATGTGTAACATGTCCCACTGTTACAGGGATTTATTTATTTTTTGGGGTGGATGTGTGCCATTAGCAGTCGTCCATATTTAATGTGAGAAATGCACAGGAGCGCTTTAGCCCAGGACCTGTCCGATAATGGATGCGCAGCCGCAGTCTTGTCCGATAAAGGACGCGCTGCGTTACAGTTACATTCGTCTGTGGAGCAAATCAATTAAGGTGCGGTTTAAAACGGCTGCGTCTCAGTGCATGAAAGAGGTTATAAAGGGTTTATTTCAGTAGTAGATATATATATGTATATAAAATCTTATTGTGCTTCTACCTTATTATTTATAGGGTATTAAAGGAATCTGAACCGCGGTTATGCAACAGCTGACGCTCCCATACACACTCACATGTTTACATGGATGCTACAATATTTATGACGGAGGCAGCCGTTTAGTATTATGTTAAACCATATTGACAATCCAGGCCTGCTTAAAAATGAGTCCAGGTTGGAATGGGTGCTTTTTGATAATTTGGAAAGCAGCACTAATATCAACAAGATAACTGAATAATTCAAAAGACATCTCCCTTTTTACTTAAGGTGTTTCTTTCCTTATCATGCATCCTGCACCATTGCATCTATATATCAGCTGGGTTGCTTGCATGCATGTAATTTAATCATCAACCCAAATGAAACATTACTATAATATATCTGTAGTGTTTTCATAAGGAGTAAATGACCTTGCTGCAGGTCTACATACTAGGATTTAAAATCATTATTATATCATCATTATTGCATGTCTTACTGATTAAATTAGCCCTAATGAAGTAGAATTGTTAGGTTTCCTGGTGTATTAAGAAACCTTAAAATTTGCATTAGGCCTTTAATTCTGGGCAGCACTAACAGTTGGCTTCATAAAGCTCATAAACACCATCTCAGTTGTTTGGAAAAGTACAAGTTTTAAAAAGTTTAAAACTAACACTGAGCAAATGAACTTCCCATCAGGAAAAAAAAAAAAAGCTCGTACACGACAGTAGATGCGTAGAAACACGTGTCTTGCACGGAGGATGAGTCGTGAGAGGACCAGTGTCAAGCTAGCCACGCTAAATTACCCCACTTCCGAGTGAACCTTTCAAAGTAAATATCTTATGTTCCAGTTTGCGCTGCAACGCTTTTGTTTAGAAGGCAGACTCTCTCGACTTCCGGTGTGTTTACTGGTCACTTTACCCATCATGCCACGCAGGGTTGTGCAGCCTACGTGAGGAGCTGCGAGTATGCGCTGATGTGTGAGGCAGTGGCGAATACAAGGAAAAGGAAATGCGTGCAAACAGTCTAACATTTTATCCTTAAAAGGGAAGTTTTTATGACGTGAAACCGTCATTATTATATTAGATTAATAATTGTTATTCAAGGAATGTCTCCAAAGAAATGTATTGCGTGTCAGATACTGATCTTATAAGACATTATGGCGTTTTTGTGTCTCTCATGCATCCCTGCAGTGCTCCTATAATGTTCCTAAAATATCATCAGAACATAAGCAATGGTGTTGACCTTCTGTGGTCTGCCATCTATACATCCAGGTTTTCCACAGCTATTGTTGGCTCACAGGCTGTTACACAACACTGTGTGCCTGTGTGAGGTGAAGTGATGTTTCTCAACCTCACTGCAGCGTATCGTAGCACGTCAGCTCTCATGCTGGATATGAGAGTCAGGCTTTGTGGTAACAACGTGTAACAGCATATCTTGTTCCTGGCAGAGCTGCCAGCGTGAAGATGTTGCACATGCGTTTTCAGCGTCTTAAATTCCACTCATTCATAAAGAAAAAACCTGGCTTCTGGTTTGGAGTCAAGACTGTTCCTTGAGATGCCAATAAATTATCATTATCATCATCATAGGGATTGTTTGCTTGTGTTTTGCGTTTTTCCTTGTGAATTACCGTCTAGTTGTCTTTGACACTGATTCAAATTAAACAAGCCGAAAAGGGAAAATTGTTCTTTACCTGAGAGCAAACGCTGAAATAACACTGCGGTAACTGACATACTGTATAGTTTTCCCAGCTGTCATGTAAATCTGTTAGTTATGACATACAAAATTAGTCCCCATGCATACGTTTCTGACCTATTCTGCGCTTGCATAAATCTGAACAGTCATTGGTTTTTAGGATATATTAGATTTTTCTTCCCAAAGTTCTATTTACAATCATAAATTAGGCTAAATTAATTAGCGAAAAACAAACAAACCCCCAAAGCACATATATAATAATAGAGTAGATATAAGTTCCACTACTAATGATTTATCATGTTACAAAGTATGGGTTATCTAAAAAAAAAAAAAATGCATTCAGACATTATAAAAATAATATGAAATTGAATAAAACAACATAAAACAACAAAGAAAAGCAACAAGCAAAGAGGCTGTATAGCTTGACATTAAAAGCCAAACGGTCATTGCTTCATTTACTTCTTTGACAGGCTTAGTTCTGTTCTGTTCTATACATTAATTTCCAATCATGTGATAAAAAGTAAGTCATCTTTCAAAAGGAGGTCAGAGTCAGACTCCTTGACAGTCTCTAAAACCTTTAAAAAACTTTTTAAGGCCTCAAGTGCCGTGGCTGCCAGAATATGTTGTGAAGTCACGGATGCCAAATGGAATCAAAAACTTTTACCACCTTCTGTCAATTTCCACAAACTTTACAGGATTTTCTACCACCAATCTTAACCTTGCTGTAAGATGAAAAATGATTACCAAGGCAAATGCTCCTACTGTTCTGGGGAGAATACATGCATACACGCACACACACACACGTACACACACACACACACATACACACACAACTGGAGATGTTTAGTCATTGCAGCAGGCCGGAGGGAAATACTCACACAGCATTTTGTGATTTGCAAGTTATTCCAAGAGCTCAGCTGGAACACACACACACACACACACACACACACACGAGATGAGATTCATTCGTGTAGTTCATCACCATTATACCGCATTCAGTGAAATCACCTAATTAATTTCTTGTATTCCTTTTTTAAACTCGTTAAAAATATTGTCCAGTTCAAACCAATTACACATGTTTGCACAGATCCACTTCAGCCAATCAGCACTGTCCTGGTCTCTTAGCAACAATAGCTCATCCCATCAGCACTCGTTAGCGTACAGCACAGCCTGAAACCAAATCCAGGCTTGCATACTGTGTTTCTTCTGTGAAGGAACCCCCACTTTGTGCATCTGTCCTACATGGAGCCTGCAGTTACATGGACTATTTATTGAATTCTTTGACAAAACATACAAATACAAAAAATATCTCTGATTAAAAATATAACATTTATTAAAAAACATAATTTATCCAAAAAGACGTCTTACTCTTTTGACTGTTGACAGACAGAAAACTGCAGACATTTTAGGGTGAAAATCTCGTAACTCCACTTAGTAGCAGTTTCATGATGAAAATGAGACGATCCAGTCTTCTGTGGATTGACGTTATCGTTTAGTTTAGTTTACACCTGAAACAATTAATCGGTTAGTTGACAGAAAACTAATCGGCATCTATTCTGATAACTGATTACTCATTTAAGTCATTCTTTCTAGCAAAAATACCAAACATTCCCTAGTTTCAGCTTCTCACTTGTGAGGATTTGCTGCATGTTTTGTCTTATGTGACAGTAAACTTTGTCATTGTAGAAGTACATTGTCGACGTTGCAAAGTAATCTACCGCATCTATCGCAGCCCCTTGCCGGAGAACGTTGCATTGCGTTGCAGTAAAAGTTGAGCCAGGCTAAATCTTTTTGCCAGCCGGCCCTGTGTTTTTTTGCCAGCGGCTTTGGCGGTGCCACTGTGCCAACCTCATTGAAATAAATAAGAGGGCTACGTTTTATTCATGCAGTGCCATTGTCGGTCTGAACAGAGCCTAAAGCATCACATTCTCATCCAAGGAGTAGTCACATCCCGTACACATTCTGCAAACTATGGCCAATAAATGGAACAGGTTGTTTAAACCATGTGGTGTGGGAGGAAGTCTGACTGAGAGCCCTGTTGGCTGTGAGGGCAGCTTGTGCCTGCTGTGCTCAGTGCTTGGCTACACTAATACTGCCACAGAGACTGGGCTCAGAAAGATCAAACGTGCCTCCTGTCTTATGAAAGTCATAATTTCAATCCATAATAAGTGTGGTTAATTCACAATGAGCTGGTCTTGAGACCTTTCAGAATGGTTGAATGAAGGTTTTTGCCAAAACAAGCAATTTGGTAACTAATGATGGACATTTTCTGTTAATTTCTGGCATTTTGTATACTTAACAATTAATCGCTTATTAAAAAAAAAAAAGAACTAATTATGAAAACAGCCATTAGTTGCGGCTGTATTCTCATTTGCAGTCTGTTTTTCTTTGCAATGATCTTTTATTATTGGCTTTCATACTCAGTTTCTCCATTAAACTCATTAAAGTTTTATCACAGCTCTCAATCTGCATGCAGGTTGCAATGCCGAAGCAAAATGTAAACAAGACATCAGCAAGATACAACCTCAGCCAGTTGTACATCAAACACGTTTTGTTAATCAGTCAATACCATCAGGGTATCAGCCTTTTACTGCTTATGTAGAACTGTACTGTCACTTTGTTGATCACGGCCTCGGTCTGACATTTATAGTCCTGTTTCTAATTTCACTTAGTGCTCTGACAGACACTTTTGTGTTTTGGCACAAGATCCTTAAGGGCACTCTCGTCTCCTCTCTCTCTCTCTCTTTTGACCTCTTTCGCTCTCCTGTTGTCTGCTGGTCTGTCTGGCTTCTGCCACTCCCTGTTTATGCTGTTAGGTTTACTATTTTCTCTCTCTCTCTCTATCAGTTTTTACCTTGTTAAATGCTAATATATCCAAAGTTCAGTGGAAGAAGGAAGCTTTGCTAATCTTGCAATTGCAGAAATGTTTTAATACTCGCCTTTGTTGAAGTTTTTTTTTTGTCAATGGCAAATTCAATGACAAATAACAGATGGAAAATTAGGATAGAAAAACAGTGACCTGAGCTTGTTAAGTCTCATAAAATAAACAAGTACTTGCCAGTCCAGGCAGGGTTAAACCGACGGTTTTTATTGTCAAATTTACATTTCAGGGTTGTCAGAGACATATTTTCAGTAGAGCACTTCCCTACTTGTGGCTGTCAATAGCCAGATGTTTTGAAAAGCTACTAAGCATGCTCCAAACTCACTTGACAAAACGTTGATTTGGGAAAGATATGACTGGCGGTGTCGTTACATCTGTAAACATCCTGCCCGATCGGTACTGCGCATGTGGAACTGTCAACAGAGATGAGAAGGAAGCGAGATGGCTCAGTCGTTAGCTGCTTCCACACACTAAATATGTAGTTTACTTATTGTGTCATATATGTGGCCCACGGGCCGCCAGTTGAATAGGCCTGTTCTGTTCTTTTCTATTGTATAGCAAATACTATAATATAATAATAAGTTCACTTGACAGTTGGATTTACACAAATATTCGTTATTTGTGTACTTGCAAACCTTATCAGGTTGTCTTGGAGGGAAAAATTCTCAGGAAAACTAAGATTCATAGAGTTTAAGACAAGCTGTGAAATAAATTCATGGTTCATGTCTCCACCTGTCCAAATTGAATGCACTATAGGCTACTGCAGTGTTTGGAGGCCATCCTGTGGCTATTTGCATATCATATCAAAAACATCATGACTCACAAGAATGCTTATCAAGAAAGAGTGTTTGTTTCCTTGACAACCACTAACTCTTTGTCCTTTCCCAGGCATGAATGGGGCGGTCCGCGCTGTCGTTCGAATGGGCATCTACGTGGGAGCAAAGGTCTACTTCATCCACGAGGTGAGGCATGACTCATGACTCAGGTTGCAGACGTGGCCTCCAGGGAGTCTGCAGTCCCTGTCACACTCAACAGTGAGCCAAATTAGTACTGACGAGTACTTCCTCATTGGGCTGTGATTGTCTTTGAGAGAGCCAGCAGGACTCAAAGACCTGATATTATCCTGCATTTGGTAACAGAGTCATGCATTATCTGGATTTGACCTTAAAAAGTTAAATCCAGATAACTTTAATAAAGTGTTATAACACAATTTGGATTTCAGTAAACAAAAAAAATACTCTGCATTAGTTGAAATTAAAATAACAATTAAACAAGCAATTAAAATAGCTTATTTGATTATTGTTTCACTTGTTTGTGTACTTGCTTTTTCTTTATTGGGTGAATTTATTAGAAGCTTATGAAATGTAGGATTTTCTTTCAATTACTGCTTTGCCCAATATTATCAGAACAGGATTATTCCTCCAACACATACTGTACAGCGTTGCATAGATGTAAATAGAAGTGTAAATTCACCAATCGCAGAAAATATTTCATTTAGTTAGTTAGGTTTACCAAGAGGAAGGCAAACATGTCACAGGCAAGTCAGTGTGCCGCCGTCATAAAATTGAAAAATATTAAACTACCCACATAGAAGCATTAGCTGTCCGTTTTCACAGAACTTCTTGCTTACTGCTCACTGAAACTTAAATTTAAAGCAGAAATCTCTCTACACAGTTGTTCTTAGTTGTTTTAGTTCAGTGTGTTGAGTTTGGTGACATACAGATCAGTAGTACATAGTTGACCATGTATGACCATTTTGCTTTACACCACTTTGTTCTAGCTATTAAAAAGAATTCCTATTTCAGTAAGGATGTGTTTTGCATTTTAGCATTTTCTTCATTTGATTTGGCCGAAATAAAATCCAAAAGCTCACAGAGAGTATATTCCTTCGGCAATTTCAAGATAAAAATGTCCTCATTTGGAGAATTTGAGCTACAGATTTTGCATGGTTAGCTTTTGTGTTTTGACCACTGTGCTCATATGCAAAATATAAAACAACTCCAATGTTTTTTATTGCATCTCAGACCACGTTTACATGGCTTTTCCTTCATGCATCACACCTAACTTTACTTGCTTCTTATATACAGTGAATGGAGGTAAACTGTTTGCCTTGGCTACAAATCATATTTGATGTGCAAATGTTGTAACACTGTCAGGGTAAGGGCTGTCCTTCCCATTGGGGTCACACATGTTAAACTGAAGTTTAACGCATGGTAAAGCAATTCAAATAAAACTTTTAATATAGAATAAAAATACTCTGCAGGTGTACTACTTAAGGATAATCTGCCACAGAATTATAAATCACAGTGATTTAATATCAGAAAAGCAAAGCAACAATAAATCCCTGTTTCATTAAGTGAACATTTATCATATTTGTATTTCCTCTCAGGGGTACCAGGGGATGGTGGACGGTGGAGACAACATCAAAGAGGCGACATGGGAAAGTGTCTCCAGCATGTTGCAAGTGGTGAGCAGAGCTTTCTGCTGCTGTTTCAAGTCACACTCTTTTGATATAGTTGCATCAGCTTGAAATAAAACTATCCATGTTTCCCCTTCTGTGCTTTAAACAATGAAACGCTTAAATTGAGCTATCATTAAAAGAGTTGTGTTAATGTTGTAATTACAGCTGTATATTTTAGCGCCATGAAATGCTATTTGTAAATGCTTTCTGACAGAGGAGCAGCGGGATTTGTGCTTGGGCCAACACAGTGGAATATCTGCTGTGTTGGTGGACATCTGTGATGATCATTGAAAGTGACTCAGCAACAAAGCTATTAGCGTTGAGCCAAATGAGTCTGTGATTGAATTAGACCGTTTCACTGTTTGTCATAGTCAGACTTTCATTGTCTGAAGTGGATTACATTCAGTGCAACGGTGAATAAAGATTTATGTTGTAGATGAGCAATATTATAAACAACCAGCAGTATAAGGAGCCACGTTGCCCTAAAAAAGACTCAAAAGAATATTACCACAAATAATAGATAATCTGAAAGTATGATAATGGTTTAAAAAAATTGAAAGTATTTTTTCACTTTAAGACAACAGCAGAAGAGCAATTTAAGGAGAGAATAATGTGATTTCAGATTGTAATTTGTATTTCCCTCAGGGTGGCACAGTCATCGGCAGCGCTCGCTGTAAAGACTTTCGTACCCACGAGGGCCGCTTGAAAGCCGCACACAACCTCGTGCAGCGCAGCATCACCAACTTGTGTGTGATTGGTGGAGACGGCAGCCTGACGGGAGCCAACCTTTTCAGAGAGGAGTGGAGCGGCCTGTTGGATGAGCTCCTCCAGCAAGGTGATTGCTCACTGCATGGCTTTCAGTTGACTTCACACACCATACCACTCTCACTTTACAGGTGTAAAGAGAATTTATCTCCTCACCTCATGTTTTTCAGGTCTGATCGATGAGGACGCAGCCCGCAGTAACTCGGAGCTCCACATTGTTGGAATGGTCGGCTCCATTGACAATGACTTCTGCGGCACCGACATGACCATCGGCACCGACTCGGCACTGCACAGGATCATTGAGGTGGTGGACGCCATCATGACCACCGCTCAGAGGTGAACAAATCCTGAGAGGAGGTAACAAGACGCAAGAAGACAAGATGTGACAAGATGTGACAAGATGTGACAAGACAAAACGTAACAAGACAAGACGTGACAAGAAAAAATAAAACATGTAATGAGACAGGACAAGACTAGACAACATGAAATCCCTTACAGTAGGTTAGCTAGTTAGTCAAGACAGCTTTCACAGGTACATCTATCTGTAGCTATCAGAGTCCCTACAAACCTCAAAGACCTGTCCTCTTTAAACATGGTTAAGTTTAGGGTGAAGGTTTCAGTGAATGTGTCTTAACCACCTGTTTCAACAGATCAGTCAAGTCAAGTCAATTTTATTTATATATCCTAATATCACAAGTCACAAATTTGCCTTAAGGGGCTTTACAATCTGTACAGCATATGACACCCTCTGTACCCTCAGATAAGGAAAAACTCCCCAGAAAACCTTTAAAGGGGAAGAAATTGGAAGAAACCTCAGGAAGAGCAACAGAGGAGGGATCCCTCTCCCAGGATGGACAGATATGCAATGTCCACTGGGTTTCACTGATAAGTGCTTTTACTTGTTTCTGACATTGCTTTTGTTTTTTGCTGTTTTTCCAGCCACCAGAGGACATTTGTGCTGGAGGTCATGGGCAGGCACTGCGGGTAGGCAGTTTTCTTTGTGTTAGAGTGCACCACAGAGAGATAAAAACACCATACACATAAGAACATACAGCATATACACACAACAATATGTATTGTCTTTAGGTTAAATATGTTCCTGCACACACTAAGTCTCAATAACCAAACAAAGCACACAACATTTTGATCATAAGTCAATTCCATTCTAAACATCTGTATTCAAATTGAACTTAACTAAATCCTCATACTCTTTTGGATTTGGCTTTGAATAAGTCACGACTGTAAAAATACTTAAATATTTTTGCAAGTGTGGAAATATTGATTTTGTGTGTAGCTCCTGCTCTAGCATGTCCATACATATGTTGGGCAATAGTCTGTTCAGGCTGTGTAGATAAAATATTTCCAAACAAATAACAGTTTCAGGGAAGTAAATATTCAAAACAATTATTAAAATATTTGTGTGTGTGTGCAGATACCTGGCCCTGGTCAGTGCCCTGGCATGTGGAGCAGACTGGGTTTTTATCCCAGAAATGCCTCCTGAAGATGGCTGGGAGGACAACATGTGTCAGAAACTGTCTGAGGTAACACACACATACACACAATTTTTTCACCAGCTCTAAATCATCATCGTTTTTCTTTAATATTATACGTATGTATAATACGTACTTAACATGGATCCACATACTCAGACAAACATACAAACTGTAGAAATACACTTACCACAGCTGCCATTTTAGCTGTCTGTGTCAAAATGGTGAATAATTGTGTTTTCAGCATTTCAGTGCCAAACTGGGAACATGTAATTAATAAACAATTAATTTTATATGCTTTTTAAAAACATAAGCAGACATCATAACTCATAAACTTGCGGCTTTTAGAAAATTTCCACCTACAACATTTTTTCATCACAAGGCGACATTAATAAAATTAAGTAGGAATTTGAAGTGCACACCAGAAGACCTTGTTGATGAAGAAGATCACTTGAACCCCGACCATTGAAACACATCTCAAGTGTTTGATCAGTCTAATGTCCAATGCACTATCCATTACGCCACGGAAACTATTGTGTGTTCAAACATATCAGCAGACTTCATAACTCCCTTCCTTCCCCTTTTAGAAAAAGTTGACTACCACATCAGTTGTGGTTGTTTAACTCAACTTTTCTCACATACACTTTAAACACGGAGCCCACTAGAAGGTATTAATTAAATTAAAGTATGAAATTGAAGTGCACGGCAGCAGCTAATGGAGCTAGAAGATTCATCTATGGGAGGATCAGGAGGAGTCACACACATTCGTGTCTTTAACTCATCTCAACTTTTTTTGTAAATACTGTAAAAACTATTCCACTGGAATGCAGCATTAATCAAATTTCAAGGGGAAAATTGAAGTATGCACCAGTAGCTGAAGGAGCTCTGAGGAAGATTCATGCAAAGTCATGGTTTTAAACAAGTTATACTATAAAACATTGACTCTGGTGGGACTCGAACCCACAACCTTTGAATTACACCACTAACGTTTGACTAGAAGTCCAATGCGCTATCCATTGCGCCACAGAGCCAGTTGCTTTAAGGAACTTCAGTGACCGTGATAACTCACGAACTTGCCGCTTTCACAAAATACCCAGTTGACCAGTTGTGACAACCACATCAGTTGGTTGTTTACCTCACTTTTACTTGTAAACACTGTAACACACAACCCCATTAAAGACACCACCAGTAGCTAAAGGAGCTTGTTTGTGATAAAGATTCATGCAAAGTCACGGGTTTAAACAAGTTACACTATAAAACATTGACTCTGGTGGGACTCGAACCCACAACCTTTGAATTACATCTCTAATGTTTGACTAGAAGTCCAATGCGCTATCCATTGCGCCACAGAGCCATTGCTTCAAGAAACTTCAGTGACCATCATAACTCACGAACTTGCCGCTTTCACAAAATTTACACAAAAATACTTGTAAACACTGTAAACGCACTGTAAATCAAACATCAAGTGGAAAATTGAAGTGCGTGCCAGTAGGAGCTTGGTGGCTGAAGATTGGTGTATAGGAGAAGATTGATATTTTTAACAAGACTTTCCCTCTAAAACCCCAACTCAGCTTTCATCATAAACACTGTAAACTAGGAGTGTCACGACTACTCATTTTTACTTGTTGCAAGGTTTTGCAAAATAGTTGTCGACTAGTCGATGGTCTGCACTCCTTAATCGTGCTTTTTTCAGAGGATCTGTTTCATCCAGTCAGTGTTTCACATCGTCTTTCCAACAAGTGCTGATGTCTATTGTCTATTTTTCTGAGTAATGACACCATGGATTTGGAGCTGGATAAACCACTGCCAGTCAGTAAAATATTGTTATACTATGCAAGTACTCAATTGTACAATTAGCTATTAATAATATACATTTTACACAATCTGATACTGACTGATTTTTAGTAGATTTGATGTGATGAGTGTTTGTTATCGTCCAGAGCCGATCTCGAGGTTCCAGGTTGAACATTATCATAGTTGCTGAAGGAGCCATTGACAGACAAGGACAACCCATTACCTCTGATTTTGTGAAGGATGTGAGTAGAGCTCAGTTTCAGACTGATGCAGAGGGGAAACCAGAAGCTGGACCAACTGGTGGATATCAGTATGTCTGAAAAACAGACGTCAGTGACAGAGTTACAGTACAGCATTTTCTCAGACTTCTGATTGGTTGTTTTTCCTCTTGTCCAGACACTTGCCACATTCTGAGAGAAAGTTTCTATTTAATATTTTTGCGAAAATAACTTAACTTAAGTTTTGGTGTCAGTGCGGTTTCTTTAGCTGCCATTTTGCACCAGTGTTTAACACTGATGGATATGATACTGGAAGAAATCTGTCGAACAAGGGACACAATTTTGACACCCTCTATAGCAGAAAATGCATGAGAATGCATTACAACCACCACAAAATTTGAGAAAACATGAGTATTTGACATGTAAAACTCACAGCTGAATGATCATAATTTCAAGCCGTTTATTTTGAATGATGTCCATCTTTGAGTGAAAGCAGCAACCTAACCTTTGTCAGGGGACTGTCAAAAGGTATTCTGGGAAATGTAGGAAATCACCAACAGTGGAAGTGGAAGTAAACACGGCCGTTTGAGTGTATAGCTCCTGCTCTAGCATACACATGAGGACACACATGTGATGCAATATACATTCCTGCTGACTGCAGAAGGAGCTAATTCAAATGTCTAGCATCTAGTTAGGTTGGTAAATCAAAGCTAGCTAACATAAGGGCATCTTACCTTAGCTGGATCTCACCAGTTGCTAGCTATAGGCTCACACATCAAATCACCTGGCAACTGGCATTTACCTCAAGCATTGGCCTGTCTGTCAATAAGGGGGCTATATGATGTCCCTCAGTTTCATGCAGTTCCACTGACTGACAGTTGGTGGCAGTAATGTGTAATTTAGTAATCTGTAACTTTGCTGGAAAAAGCAAAGAACAAGATTGCTAGCTAGCAAGCAGGAATTCCTTGATTTAAACAGTGAAGGTGTCAAAATATAAATAATTGCTTTCAAACTGTTTTATGAAGAAGGAGATGCATTCCTAACATTTGTTAGGCCCCAAGGATACACACAGTTTGGTGAGAAACATTACATGTAAACTCAATTGTTTGTTTAAAATGAAACCCCACAGGGTATCTTTAAACTAACCCTTCTGTCTGATATCCTACCAGAAGTACTGTAGGTACCTCAATTTGTTTTAATGTTGTGCTGTGAATCATTCTCTGTAGGAGGTCAACTGTTGTGTATCGCATTTTAAGTATATTCTTCATTGTTCTTCAGTTTCTCTTCATTGCTAGCATGCTTCATTGAAAACAAATTGGCATAGCTAGCTGTAAATGTGGCAAGTGCCTGCTGAAGAAAGACGACCAAATATATGTGAAAATGTCCTGGTGTTCTTTAAAGACATGAAGGTTTATCAGTAGTTATCCTCCATTACCGGATCCAGCTTTTGGCAATGCAAAACGTTTTCTGTCGTGTTTTCAAATGCTTTTGCTTCTTTATATCCCTCTAGAACCGTGCTGATAAGAAAAGGCTGAACATTATTATTGTAGCTGAGGGTGCCATAGATTGCCACAACAAGGCAATAACTCCTGATTATATCAAGGATGTAAGTATGGTGGAGAAGCCTGGTCAAGTCATGGGCCACAAACTCTTCCGAAGCATGGATTTTTTTTTTTTTTTCCTTCATGGTTTGCTGTTGGTTTCCTTCAGTGTGGGAGCACACACCACAAAGCTTTATGTCCTTTGTGTCGTTGTGTTGACATTTCACACGTTTGCATGTTTCATGCAAGTTATCTTTTATATTTCTTTACTAAAATATCCAGTCCATTATATTTCTTGATTCCACATATCCTTCAGGCATTTTATTCCATTCCCACCCCATTTGCACCCTTATTTTTACTTCTGCATGCACATTATTTGGCACTCGCTAACATGACAGAATATGTTTTGCATGATTTCACCTTCTGTTTTTTTCAATGCTTTACACTTGTTTGGTCCCTTTTTATTTCTGCATTTTCTTGTTTGTTTCATGTCAAGATGCCATGACATCTTACAAAGATTGAATGTTATATTACTGCTAAATTAGATAGCTGAGTTGTGTTTTTTATGTATTTAAACTTAAGTAAGAGCAACTGTTTGTAAGAATATGTGTTTATGTTTTCATGCTATGTATCTGTAACTTTTGGAGTGAAACCCTTTTAAAGTCATGATACAGCTCTTGTTTGATCATATGCATTTCCTATATTGAGCACTTAATCCTCACTATATGCTATCATCCAATTTTGGATGATCCCTCTATATCCAGCTGGTGGTACGCTGCCTGGGTTTTGATACTAGGGTCACCATCTTGGGCCACGTGCAGAGAGGTGGGACCCCCTCTGCCTTTGATAGGATCCTGGTAAGTCACAGTATCTTTAATACTTCTCAATGGAAACATTTTAATATGACGTTCTAACCAGTTGTGAGATGATGATTTGGTAGGCATGTCAAAATTACATTCTCCTTGTTTAATGTTTCAAGCCTCAAAAAACCCCAAACATGGTTATTTTCTAACAGACATCCTGCTGCTCAGTATTGACCTTTAAATGACCTTTGACCCTTGCAGGCCAGCCGTATGGGTGTGGAGGCAGTGCTGGCGTTATTGGAGGCCTCTGCCAGCACCCCGGCCTGCGTTGTGTCTCTGGTTGGCAACCAGGCTGTTCGACTACCACTTATGGAGTGTGTTCAGATGGTAAGAGTGTGTGTGTGTGTGTGTGTGTGTGCATGTTGGAGAGACAGAGGTGTGTGTGAGTGTGTGTACAGAAAATGATGAAGATGGAAACCACATTATCATCACTATCTCTATCTGCTATTTACATTACATCAGATGTAAATTCAATTATTTTATATGTTACCCTATTTTAACATGAATTTAATTATGTTCTGTGTGTAGCATAAAGGGAGTACACACTTTAATTTTATTATACAGCCTTCTGTTGTAAAATGCTAAATTACTGTGTACCTTTTATAAAATGAGATTGTTCCACTACATATTAGTCTTAACTTTTTCCTATAACAGACTTTCAGCGTATTAATCCCTTCACTTGGTTAAAATATATGTTTTTAACATGTGACATTTAAAGGGTACTGTCACCCAAAGTAAGCACCAGTGGGAATAAAACCCCCAACCCTGAATGTGTTGTTATGACACTGAAATGTTTCTAAAATAAGCTGACCTTTACAGTAACAGGATGTAAGTTACAGTTCAATGTCTGGGGAAGAATGCATCACATTTGCACCTGAAAAACTGCCACAATTGTAATAGTAATATTACAATAATTTAATCCAGTCTTGGATTTCTCCATGTGGAATAATCTTGTAATCAGTACACCTGGTCTGAGATCAGTTGTGTAGTCAGTGTTGTCTGCACGCATGTGGCTTAAGAGGAATGAGGTGGAATAGTGCTTGGGATCATTTGGCACAGGTGCTCCCAGTTTGGCAAAACCCCACCCACCTTTCACCTGCAAGACAGATAGGACAACAAGCATGCCACAGATGCACTCAAACAGACCCAGAGGCCTGTCACAACTGAAAAAAATGAGCACATGGCAGATTTTGACATGTATGGTGAAAAAGCTCTTTTGTGTTATGTCATCAGACCCAAGAGGTACAGAAGGCCATGGATGAGAAGAAATTTGAAGAGGCAGTGAGACTGCGTGGCAGGTATTTTTTATCTTCAACTACTTTTACATGATCAAATATCTGAACTGTATATGTAACTAAGATTCATCTTCCTACAAACAAGTTTAAAAGATAGATGAAATGCATTCAAAGGCTTAAATAGAGCTCATAGTGAGCTAGCAGCACTGAATCATTTCATTACAGAAAGTGCAACTTTAAAAGTGCAAGGACGTCACGTTTTTGGCCATAACTCAAGAATTGATGACCATATTTCACAGTTGTTCGTACAATGAATTGGTGACACTTTTGACTCAAAGGTCACTGTGACCTCAAAATGACCTTGACCTTTTTGGCCATAACTCAAGAAGTGATGCGGTAATTATGACAAAATTTCACAGATGTTTAATGGGATACAATGATGAAGTGATGACCTTTTTTACCCAAAAGGTCAAAGGTCAACTTCACTGTGACACCATAATGTCCTGGAAAAACACTTTTTTTTTTTTTTGCCATTATTCGACACCATAACTCAAGAACAGAAGGGGAGATTGTGACCATATTTCACTTCAGTAGGGGACACTTTTGACTCAAAGATCAATACATATTATTATAGATATACATGTGTACATCTATGATAATCCTTAATCAGTTCAACGATGTATATTTACTGGAATCATACATATGTATCATCAATATAGTGATAACTTCAATTTAGCCAAAAAGTATTTATATTTATACCTTTTTTTTAAAAAATTCAATTCCTTCCAAGTATTCATAACATATTATGAGTCTGGACAGACATTGATGTAAACTGCAACTTGACTGGTTGGCGGAGGCATACAACCGCCAGCGGTAATTCTTGTTCCACCAGTTTCATCAGAGGTCCTGTATGATATACAAAATTTCAACAAGATTGCACTTGTCCTGTTGTGTTTGGCAGTGTGCCCCAGTTTAACTGTCTTTGCACTGATTTTTGATAGACTCCAAAGGCTTTCTCTACAGCAGCAACAGAGCTGACATCATTTTTCACATTTGTTATCTGCAGGAGCTTTGAAAACAATCTGAGCACCTACAGACTCCTCTCCTACCGGAAAGCAGATTCTGAACTTCCAAATGTAAGTACCTTTTACAACCAAATCATAAAAAAACAATGATTATATCATATCAATCAGATTTCACAATTGTAATTCTTCTATCTTTCCACCAGCGCCTCTGAGATTTGTACGGTAGCATAAGGTACTTCCTGGTCAGGTGCCTTGTGGGTGCTGCAGTCTTTTTGTGACACTAACAGAGTCTGTTTTTGTGTGACTGTCTCTGTCCTGAGGGAGAGGAGGAGGCGGGGGATGAAGAGCAGTTCGATGTATGTGATGAGTAATGAGGCTGCAGCTGAACAGGCTCTAGGTCAGCTTCTGCAGGCATAGTTCACAGAGCAGATGAGCTTTTCAGCAACTAGTTTAGACCTTTTTGTTGATCCTTCCTTCTTCTTAATCACTTTGGCTTCTGACTTCCCCCATGCTGACATAAAATTGAATTAAATATATGAGTGGATTATAGTTTTTTTGCTTATTACCTGGATTTTCTAGGACTAAACTTCTATGAGGCCTTTTTTTATTTTACAGAGACAAAATTTATAACTACATATGTTTGTATGGTAACACAGTGCCACAAAATGACAGTGTCTGCTCATTATCTGTCGCTCTGTCTGCCATTGCTTATTTCTTCATGGCTCTGCTTAGAAGTAGACATGCAAAGAGTTGCTTTAGTGCTTCAGTGAAGGCGTCCCACCAGCCGCTGTCAAGGACAATCACAGCGTCGGCTGTGATCTGCTTCAAATGAACCTGAAGTAGCCCTCCTTACAGTTCAGTGTCAAGTCTGTGGAGACAGTGGCCAAAAGTATCTTGGCTTATTCAAACTGGACAGGCTCCTTGCTCTCTCTGTTAAACATGGTCAGTGGCAGTCGAACATAAGGCTCTGAGAGTCTCTAGATTGGGGCATTAAACTCTCTCGATTCAGATATATGACATTGGATTTAGTTGTAAACCTACTGTGAATGTGCAGAAGACACGAATGACATTATTGTGGAAAAACTACATATCCCAGTGATTTTAATGCGTTAATGACAGACAAAGAATGAGATGATTCCTAGCTGATTTTGGAAACGTGTCATATTTGATTTAGTGAGCCCTTTCTCAAAAACCTTTGGAAAATTGTTAAAAAATGGTTGTCATGCTGAGAAATGTTCATTTTCATGATTCCTGAAACATTTTTAAAGAGATACAAGGCTTACACTGGACTATTTTTTGTTGTTGTGAAGAATAGTGTTCATCTTTATGATGATCAGGGCTGGGTAATGTTTCAAATTATTTGCTACCGATGACAATGCAAATCCATTGTTTTCATTCAAGAAAACATTCTAGACCTCTCAGTACATTGGTGTTTAATGCTGTTGTCGAACGCAACCATCTAAACAAGACCCTTGCCTAAAAATACAGTCTACAGTTTTAGCAAAGTTATGATTTAGAACAGGAAATGTTTGCTCAAAGAATCGTAGACAAGACCAAGAAACTGAGCAAGCATTCAAAGCCAACAGTCAATACTTGACTCAAATCTACTAACTGAAATTTTCTTCTCAAATGTGGTATTGTGAAATAAATATTGGTAAACTATGTTATGCTCTGAGTTTTGGGAAGTTCATCAGCAGCTGAGAGTTGGACGCCTGTCCATTTTGAGCTTCTCTACATCATCTTCATGTTCTTTAATCCAGTCCATCAATTATCCCATTAAAGAATTGCAGGAGGAAAACGTTCAAGGTCAAATCTATCATTAATTCCCAGCACACCTTTGACCCAACTGTTACACACCAAATACCAATGAGGCCTTGTGGTTTGAGTGTATGTGGCTTGCATTCAAATGTGGGTCTTGTACACACAACTTCATGGTCTTCACCTGAAATATGGACCATGTGCACCCTGATATTAGGGGTTGAGTGTTGCTGTGCAGCAATTTTGGATTGTGCCCTGAAACATTTTATACTCAGCAACTAGTGGCTAGTTTTTAATAGCAAGAAAACGTTGGATAATCAGTGAAAGTTTGCATTTGACCGTCGATATTTTTAGTGGTTGTCATGAGAAAGCAGCTGCTGCTTCACTGTGTCTTTTGACAGCATGTGGCTTCTTGCATGCAAGGTAATCTTTGCCTGCTGCTGTTCTGCTCTGAGGCAAAGTCTTGCCTGGCTCCTCAGCAGTTAATGAGACATGGATGGTATTATCAGGCAGTGGAGATGGACAACTGTCCTGTCAGGCATGTAGAACAATTATTCTTAATTTGCAATGTAATTCTGTGGATCTAAAAGTAAAAAGAAGTAGAATCACCTGCAGTGAGTTTTGTCCAATTTGCCTACTTCATGTCTGCTACAGAAATCACTGCTTGTCGTCATTGCCTCTAAACGTTGCTGATATACCATCTTCTTCAAACGAAGCATCCTACATACTGTGATTGTACACTGAATGTTAGACTCACGCCTGAGGTGTGACAATGTTTTTTAAAATGTGACAAAGCTTGGGGGTGTTACAACATATCCGTACTGTATACAAGTGCCAGGTTTGGCTCTCTCCACTATGTTTTAAGTGTATTTGTGAGTGTACTCTGTGTGTGTGTGACTGCTGCTCTCTGTCACCCACAGAGCTCCTTTAACGTTGCAGTGTTGAACGTCGGCGCGCCGGCAGCAGGTATGAACGCCGCTGTGCGTTCTGCTGTCAGAGTGGGAATCACTGAAGGCCACAAAATGTTTGCTGTCAACGACGGCTTTGAGGGATTCTACAAGGGACAGGTAATAGTGAAACTGATACATACAACTATGTTGTGTACATATTTATTTACAGTACATTTGTCTAGTACATCACATAATCTCTTGGTTATTTTTTAAATTTGATTAGGCGTGTAGTCTATAAAATGGTGAAAAAATGCCCTTCACAGTTTCTCAGAGCCCAAAGATGGCATCTTTAAATTACTTGTGTTGTCTGACCAAAAGTCCAAAACTCAATTCATTTTCTGTCCATAATCTAATCGTTTCAGCACTACATTTGTCCACAATTTATGGTATTTTCTCGAATACGCACAAAATATTTATACATTAACATTTTTACTCTTTTCAAAAACAAAATTTTTTCACACTGCAGCAGCCAGTAAAGATTTTCCTGCAGTAATTTGGCAGAATAAGGAAAGATCTCACCATATATTATAAATCTTACCCATGCGTGATGTGATGTCACTTACTCTAAAAGCTAAAAATACATGTTGGCATGTTGTCAAGTGCATGTGCATTCTTTTGTGCAGATTAAAAGAAATTCATTGTACATGTTAAAATCCCTGGCTTTTCTTCAGTCAGTAAACTCAAGTGCAAGAGAAGTTTATTCCACCTAAATAAATATTACAGTCATGCTGAGTACACTGTACCTCTGGGTTCTCATGTTACTCAAGTATGTGCAGAACCTTATTCACCTGAACTTGACACTGCTGAAAAGTTAACATATCTTAAAACGTGATTGGTCAGTCCATTCTGCCTTTTGTCTGTGGCTGTTATTTCTTCACTCTGCACCTCTCATAAATGGCTTTCTTTACATCTGATGTCTGGACGCTGAGACTTTAGCGTTCCTCAGTGATCCAGGAGCAAATTCTGCTCTCAGCCAGTGAATGTGACTATAAACATACTTAAAACTAGGAAATAGTAAATAGGGGTAAGCAACATTCCTTGGAGGTCATAGTGACTTTACTGACCAATAGCAGGGAGCAGGAAGTGGGGTGCAGTCACTCGCCTCCCTCCCTTCTGCACTGACTACAGTGATAAGCCTGACGTGTGTCCAGATAAACAGTGCTACTTACTGTAAGCCAATTACTCCACTCCCACAGCGGCTATACCATGTATACACACACATAGTCTTTGTCTTGGTCATACTCTTCTGATTGCATGCATGCTTTCCACAAACACACATACACTTTTTCAGCTGTGCAGAGAGTAACAAGGACTTGTTAAAAGCAAAGAAGCCCTGAGGCGAGTTGTCATGTAGAAGGATTAGACTTGATTGAAAAGTGAAGCCATGATCCCTGGCTAAAACCCCAACTAAGTAGGACACAGATTATAATGGAGAGCTGCTGGTTAAATGTAGCTACGCTGACACGGTAACAGTACAGTGACAAGAATGAAAACCCGATAATATAAAGAGGATGGGAAACTAACGTGTGCAACGCTCCCCTGATGAAGGTGCTTTAAAGGATCATAGTTTTGGTTTTATTTGCGCTATCTGACGATTTCTGCTGTCACCCCAATACAATGGATATGAGTAACATTTTATTTGTGGTGCTCAACACATTGAAAAAGTTAATTAGAATTCAGCAGCAACATCTTTTTCCAAAGTCAGTGTCCCTGTTAGTGCGGATACTCCAAAGAACACACTGTCAACAGTTTTCTTAAGTTTCTTCTGTAGAAAGTAGATCCAATAAACTCTGACAGTGAGGTCTGTGGATCTGATTATCACCTAAACATCAACGAAAACTAAATACTGAAGTTTAGTACTTGCAAAGTGAAGTAGTTTTAGCAAAGATTAATGAAAAAATCTATTAAAAATAATTACATCTGTTTATTTTTATTTATTTTTTGTTAAAAAATCAGATCAAGGAGATCAAATGGGGAGATGTTGGTGGTTGGACTGGCCAAGGAGGGTCCCTGCTAGGGACAAAACGGTGAGTTGAAGTGTAATCTGAAGATACTGTAGGTATTGTTAGTGACTTTAATCCTGTATACATTTTTTGTTTCTTTACATTACACGTAATGGAAATGTTTCTTCCTTTTCTCAAATTATCCATTTTTTTTAACTTTAGACTGATTTCTATCTTTAAAACTTGATCCGTCCAGACGGGAGATTTGAAAAACATTTTTTTCCCCTTGCTCTAAGAAGTGATGAATTACAAAAGTTTGTCCTTGAACCTCGATGAGTTTAGTTAGCAAGGAGCGAGGCAGATATTATATTACTCACCTTCCCCTGGAATATTAATCCTATCTGAATGGGCCTTAATTCTTTACACATTTCATTCTATCCTTCTGCCAATTTACTGTATATCAACTAAAAAAATAACTCTTTTCTTATTTCCTTGCATGATTATGAATTTCATACATCAGTGTACCCCAACAGTCTAAAAAGGAACGACATTTTCTAGGGTTTCTCATAGTAACTCTTAATAAAAACAAACCATCTAACGGAAGTTAAGTGGAACATTGTTCAGCTATTCAATTGTTTCCTTTCTGTATGCCAGAACTCTTCCAGGCAAACATCTGGATAAGATCGCTGAGCAGATTAGGATCCATAACATCAATGCCCTGCTTGTCATCGGAGGATTTGAGGTACGTAACTTGAGCATAATGGCAGTGTTATTTCTTAATTTCACAATATTTTATCTTTCTGAACATCACTTAAAAAAGAAAAAAAAACAAGCTTGCTCCACTGTTTTTTTTTTTTTTTGCCAGTATTTGTATTTCCTCATATTTTATTCTGACTGTTGTATAAATTAAATGTATAAATTAAAACTATAAAAGCTGAATTCTTGAGTAACATGAAAAGATAAATCTGAATTATTTGAATGTTTTGTGTTGCTTAACAATCGTGAGTCCATTTCATTTTCACTGATTTGCCCTTTATAACATTTCAATTCGCTAAACATGTCTTCACTTCTGTATAACTATATTTTTAAAAATACATTTAACACATTTTAATGTAATAGGCTCTCTCCTTGTGTCCATATATGGTTATTATTTCATGGCCAAGCTGCAAAGCCAAACCATGTGGTGATTTGTATGTAAAATCTCAATTAGGATCATAAAAATTGATTTAATATTCAGCAGAAGAGTGAACTAGATGTTTAAGAGACTGTGCAAGTTACATTTTGGGCGCAAAAAATTTAACTTTTATCACTAATTGAATCAAATTTTAGAATTTTAAATAAAACAACAATAAAACAGTAAAATAATAGTAAATAAAATAAAAATAAAACCATGTAAGTTTTCCAAAATCCACTGGTTTTTGAATTTGGCATTTTGGCCAGAAAATGAACACTGTCTCCCTCCCTGTCTCTCAGTGTGTGGAGCTTCAACTCCCTCTGTGTCTCACTGTCTGCCGTGATTGGTCTGGCTCTCTCCCCTTGGCTTCTCCCACCAGTATACTTGTCCCAGACCTTTTGTCTGTGCCACCCACCATTGCTCTGATCTTCCTACTGCATTACTCTTGAGATCCATCTCCCATCAACAGGCCCCACCCACCTCAAACCCCCCTCCCACCTCTTTTCTATAAGCGTCGCACACCACAAGTTTATGTCTTCCATACATATTCCTCAACACCCAGTGTTCAAATTTCAACCTACATACATTATAGTTCTAAGGGGATTTTGGGTCTTTAGTGTGTTCATACTGGAAAAGATAAAACTAATACTCAAAGATGTCAGTATGCATACTAAGTTAGCCTTAATTTATTTATTTTTGTTCTTGATTTACACTGTTGTCCCACAGTGCAATCCACATAGGAAGTGAAGGGGCTGCTCATTGCTAGATATATTTAATACAAATTGCAAATACAGAAACAGCTCCAGGAAAAATCCAGACAAATAGAATTAAATCTCTAAACAAATATCTTGCTTTCTTTGTTTAATTGGCAATTAAACAAAGTTTAGCAGATCAATAAACATTGGTGCACACCTTGCGTATTAATTCCAATTAATACAAAATTGTAAAAGCTGCACTAATCAATATATAACAATGGATGAAATAACATTGTGTAATGTGAGAGGGCTTGCTCATTGTGACAAAGCCAGAAAAAATGATCACCAGCTCTGCGGAGCATTTTAGTCCAATGGGATGAAAACGCTGCTCTGTGTCTGCAGGATGTGTAAATAGGCAACAGTTTACTTGGCAAAAAATCCATTACTGCAAAAACAGTTTACTTTGAAAATGGTAAAGTACACTATAATAGATAATGTGTATTAATAGGATGTAAAGACCTTGGCATTAGGCCTCTTCACTTTTATCCCACACCTCATTCCCTTTGCCTGTACATCCTCAACAACAACCAATAAGACGCTGGCTCTCACTGCTGCAGGCCTACGTGGGATTACTGGAGCTATCTGCTGCTCGGGACAAATATAACGAGTTCTGTGTGCCCATGGTTATGGTCCCTGCCACCGTCTCCAACAATATACCTGGTTCAGACCTCAGCATTGGCTCAGACACCGCTCTGAATGCCATTACTGACGTAAGTGTGGCTGGTGAGTTTGGGGCTTCGCTGATCGACAGCTCGCATCCTCGCATTAACAATCAGAAGTTGGACTTTATTTGACAAGTCAAGAAACGTCAGCAAAGGGCCACATGTTATATCGCAATTGTGACATGAATAGCAATACATTCTATATACTGTATAGATAACTTTTAAATATTTCTGTCAGAATGAAGTTTAAAAAACACTGACAAAATAGTTGCAGATATTTGATTTAGAAATTTAAGGCGTAAGTTTCGTTTCCCCCCCCCCCTTTTTTAAATAGAAAGCCTGGTTCTCACACTGTGGGCCAGGCCTCTCTCTTGTGGTTTGGGCAAAGTTAAACCTGCAACTCATGAGAAACATGTATATGAAGAAACATGCAGTTCATGTTATAAGTAATATCATTTCAGTACATTAAACTTAGCTTGTCTCCCCAGTTTTGTTAATGGTTACTAAAAATGTAATTGGGTTAGGGCTTTTTTATGGCTTCCAAAGGGATGCACAACAGAAACAGTGGCCCTAAGACATTGACATCTTTTTAATTGTCCTTGAATTACAGCTTAGTTTAGTTAGTTACGTTTACTAAACTAGATGTCGCAGCCACAGGTCCTATCAAACAGTAGAAACTCGGTCACAATTATCACAGAAGCTAATAAGCAGGATTCGGCTAATGTCCACACACACTGCATCAGGACACATAGAGCAGAAAACCCTTGTTGCTGGTTGTTGTTGGAGGCGAGCTGGTCAGCGGAGGTCCCAGGTAAGTGTTAGGGCATGCAGTGACGTGTTGTGGCATGTTTTTGGTGCGTGGCCCTGGCGTGTTCGTGCAGCCCTCTGTGTTTGGGAAACGGCAGATGACTAGTTGGCGGTCTGATTCAATGCAACAGGGACGCTCTGCTTGCTCTGTGTCATCCAAATGGCACAGAGTCGGTGCGATTGGAGAGTAAGTCTGCATGCTGTGTGGGCGTGTACAAGTCCAGCATCACTGAATGCAATCTATATTTTAGTCGCGTTATTGTTCTGAACCAGGCCAGGCCCTCTGTCAGACTTCAAACTGTCTGCATGCCTGAAAAAAGCCCTTCGCTTCTTGTACATAAAAGGACACATCGCTCAGAGCCTCTGGAGTCCCACCCCAGTCTTTATCTAGTCTTGTCAACACCATTACATGTCGGCCAGGCTGAAGCCCCCCACTACCCCCCCATCCCATCTCCTCTCAGCCAATGGGAAGCCAAAGCCCCTGTCACCGGGAGAGAGCCAGCAGCACATACACACGTTACAGAGCTGCATCTTCATGGTCTCAGTTTATTCAAAAGGACTCCCCTTACTTGTGTTCTTCAACCTTGGTGGTGAAGTTCGCAAACATATCTTTAACACAGAATCCTCAGGCTGAACTGAGTGTCCTGAATCATCAGGGTCAGTGACGATATCTTAAAACAAAAAATTACAAATATGTAGTGTTATTTTCAGGTTTGGAAAAGCTCCTAAAACGGTATTTAGATTATCATACTAAAGATCTGCACGTAACCCTTGTTGAACTGGTGTATCAGCTATGTCCAAATGTAAGTGGTTCACACTCAGTTAAGTTTTCAAATCTTTCAAGTGCATTGATTTCTTGCTTAGTAATTTCAAAAACAGTATACTAAACAGTATAGAAAAATGAATACATAGCATCGAATTGGGACACAGCTTCCGTTTCAACCCAAAAAATGTCAGTTACCAAGGTAACGAAGGATACAAGCCAGGGGAGCCACTGTGCACCATCTAGTAGCCTGTAAAAACACTGTAGTCTCCTACACAAGGACACACTGAAAGGGTCTCAGATTGGTAATGTGCCTCCTAGTGGTCTAACCCCATATTACGGCCACCACCATCAGGCCTTTGAGTCCCTGCTGCAGCTGTACGAGGGCCGGGCCGACTACGAGGAGTTTTGCATCCCGATGTGCATGCTGCCTGCTACCATTAGTAACAATGTGCCTGGCACCGACCTCAGTATCGGCGCTGACACGTCCCTCAACGCCATCGTGGAGGTAAGGGCCGGTGGAAAAGACTAAATCATCACGAAAATAACAGCTAGAGGCGTCCTATAGTGTTACCTGTCTTATAATAATGACAGTTAATGTGGTGAAGATACTGAGATATATTCTAGAGAGTAATGAGTAAAGTGATGACTAAGGTGAATGTAGAGGCAAAGTGAAAGAATTGCTCAGCCCTGAGGTATAGTATGATGTATGTAGACTACAAAAGGTGGAGAAATCCTAGTTTAACCTATTAAGATACCTTGATAACACAGAACTATTTAGAGAATTGAATTATTAACCCAGTTCATCTCAAGAGATGTTTATGGAAAAAGCTGTATGAGAAAACTGAAGTAAAACTACAATCTGTGAGTACACATTTTCCTGCAAATCCAAAATACAGAACTCTGATGACCATAATGCACTTGCATGCCAGTGACTGCTGTTATTTTGTATTGATGATGTTGGCCTTTATTTTGGAAGCAGTAATGTGTCAAATAATTTTCCTTCTGCTGGTAAAGTTTGTGATGCTGTTTGTGTTTTGAGGAGTGCATTGCTGTGACATGTTTTTAGGTCTGGATTACAAAATGTGGTAGTGCTCTTGTTTTAGCTGCCGTACAGTTGACACCAGATGATTGAAGTCTGCCACCAAGAACAATACAATGATTGCCAAAATGTTAGACAACCAAGAAAAAAAAACTGAGGTTTGCCAACAAGATAAAGGAGACAGCTTATATCATGTTATATACTATCCAGATCTGGTAGACTTCACTCATCTGGTTAGAACGAAGGCCCAGTATGCACAGGTCAACTCTGATGTTCAAATCTGCAGGTAACAGCTAACCGTCCCAATTCAACGACTCTTTTCCATATGGAAATCTTTATCCACTTGTGTCTGCAGAAAACCATGATTTTCTAAGGCAGTGAGCTACTACAAATACTGTTGTTTTAGCTACACAAAAGCACAAAAAATAGCACAGAAATAAGAGGCTTTGGTTGTGAAAATATTTAATGTTGGGTATATGTAGTCCATGGCAATTTTACAGTTAAGCTCAAAAACATGTTTTTAATTTTTCAAAGGAAATATTAATTAAGCTTCCTTAAGTTTTTCATATCTTGCAAAAACAACAAATGCCAGTTCAAATGTTAGGTAAACCTTTTATCGTCTCATAGACAGTTTTGATATGTCTTGTACACCGTCTGACAATTAAGTCAAATCAAGTCCAGCATGAAATAAAATCCTGAATATTCTGAAATGACATGAATTATTATGCAAAAGTTGTTTTAGTTAGTGTTTAATTTATACTAAGAAGCCACAAAGTAAATGATAGAGTACTCAAACACAGCATAGATTAGGCTATAAATTGTGTTGTTATTTTAACTTAAAGTAAAACTTAACTCACTTCTCTACAATGCGCCTGCAATAAGGAGTCAACCTGTGCATCACTGAAACTCAGAATGTTTGATCTAACTCTTGTAGCATGGACTGTAAAAGGTAACTATGGTTGCATGTTTCCTCAGTATTTGATCTACTTTACTTTATCTACTAAAGTAGAGCTGCAGCCGATCATTATCATCAATTATTTTTTTTATAGTCTACAGACATACTGCTAAATTCCCATCAAAGTTTTCCTCAGCCCAAAGTGACATTCAGACAGTTTACTTAGACTGACCACAAACCAGTAAGTATTTAATTTTAAATTTATATTAAATAGATAAAAGCAGCTAATGTTCAGTATTTCCACTTAAAAACATTAATTCACTACATAAAATGGTTGTCAGTTTTCTGTTGATTGACTAACAGATGAATTGAGTGAGTGATCATTTCAGCTCTACTTAAATGATTATCTTTTGCTGTTGCATGTGGTAAACAAATCTTCCATTTTGCTTGTTCACTGTATAATCTGTGTGTGTGTGATTCAGACATGTGATCGCATCAAGCAGTCAGCCAGTGGCACCAAGCGGCGGGTCTTTATCATTGAGACCATGGGGGGCTACTGTGGCTACCTGGCCACTGTGGGCGGTCTGGCTGCAGGCGCCGACACAGTCTACATCTACGAGGAGCCGTTCGACATCCGGGACCTGCAGGTCAGAGATACAGTCTGCCTACAGCAAAATCCTTTTGTGTAACCTTTTTTATTGAAGTATTTGGTAAAGCGGTTTAATACGGTAACATTTGCAACTTAAGAGCTACCATGACCTTTGCATCTCCCTCCCGTGGCTTATTTTCAGATGAGTACTTTTTAGAACATCAACAGGAATGACTCTATCTGCTTTGTATTTCAAAATCTTAATTTAACTAATTTAGTAGTATACATAAATATATATTTTTTTCAAAATTCCATCAGTTCATCACTGCCTCTGCCTGGAGGTTTTAGGAGTGTGCAGGTGACCCAGATTATGGCAGTGCTTATGAAGCAACTTATTAATAACCTCTGAGCTGCATCACTCATTCCATGACAGACAGATCCCATCAACACAGATCAGGTCGGGGTGATTAGAGACGTCAGGGCTGTCACCGTGTTTATGTTTTTACTGTCACACTGTATCAAATTAATAAGACAAATTTAAACTCAATTGAAACTTCAATTAATTACAACTTTATTTATCCCTTTTTAAGGGCAAGTGTATACAGAAGCTCGCTACCCAGCCACCGCTCTACGCCACAGTGCTAATGAAAAAATATTCAAATGTATATTAACATCCTGATCTTACTTGTTTTATTTTCTTTTTTATCTAGTAAGGTTAGATGGCTCTTATTTAGGGTTTTTACTTTATAATAGTTTTTCATGTGATTGCCTTGTGTGAGCCACTTTGTACTCTACAGATAATAATATACCATAAAGCGGCAACAGAAGACTAATATTGATTTCATTTGGTTGTTAGTAAAATAATTCTTTATTAGACATTAATAGTCAGTTTTATTAATATAGCCCAAAATCACAAGCGTATTAGACAAGATAAAGACTTAATTGAGAGTTCATGTTTGGCAGATACTCTTTTGAAGCAGTTGTTACCTGCTCTATCACCACACTCTCAAAAAGGGTTTGGAAAAGGTTGTTTCTCCTAACTACATTTTGAAAATTACAGAAATAATGAGAAATTAAACCAAAACTGAATACTACAGATGAAAGGAGCCCTATAACACCCAAACAAATTGCAAATGTGGCGCCCCCTGGTGGTGTAAATGTCCCCCTGCACCTCTCCATTCTGGGGAGTGATGAGACAGAGGTGTGATTATTTGCGGCTGGATCGGCTGCTCGTGCAGGTTGCAGGCCTCCTTCGCTCCGGTTTAATGTGTCTGTGTTTTCAGGCCAACGTGGAGCATCTGACGCAGAAGATGAAGACGACCATCCAGAGAGGCTTAGTGCTCAGGTGAGGCTCAATACTCAAATACCAGTCAATTTGTTTTTTTGGGAGATGTTACATTTCCAAGCCACTGCTGTTTCCTTGGCATTACATTGCCACATACTCTGTTTTAGCCTGTGGGATTTTGCGTGTGTGTGTGTGTGTGTGTGGGACTGAGGGAGAGAACAAAAGAAAGGAGGGTAAAAATATTTAGTCTATTTTTTAATGATAAATCACTTATGTTTTGTGATGCATTATGCTTAAAATATGGTTTGCAGCAAATTGACCTTACAGACTTTACTTCATGTCATCTATTGTGGCTATTTTAGTCCACTGCACCATCACGCTGTTTAAATCGCTCATAGCAGGACGGAGGTCTGTGGAAATAGGACAAATGTAGTACTTTGGACAGTGTGTAGGTGACATTGTGTGCTGAGGTTTGCACCTGCGTAATTTCATTATTACAAAACACACTCAAGCACAGTGGTGCATCGCAAGTGGCCCTGCAGGTTGCAGTGGACGGCAGACTGATGCCCTGGCTCAAGGGCACATGAGAAACAGTGTGAGGACACTACTTAGTCTGCTAAAAGGGTTGGTTCACCCCTCAAAAAACAATCTCACTTGCCCCTAGTGGTGTCTAGTCATGCAGATAGTTTTAGTTTTGTCCAGATTTTTAGATATGTCTGTGAGATTTCTGTCTCCAAACAATGGATACTATGGAATTTTATTTGTGGTGCTCACAGCATTGAAAAAATCAACAGCAAACATCTCTTTTCAGAATCTGTGTCCCTGCTACAGTGGATAATCCACAGAACACTAGTGATGAACAAATGACTTTTTTTGAACAGAGCAGAAATATTTTTTTTGTTTCACATTATATCATACAAATTGAAATATACTGTTTGTCTGTATAGAGTTGTGCAATGATTTATTAACCACACTATTTCATTAGTAGTGTTATTTTTGTTATACAACTAGGATAGTTATTCTTGATATATCCAACTTTTGAACCATCAATATGACTGAATATTAATATTTTTGCTCTCGGAAAGGAAGAGAGCCACAAGATCCGGCTCTCCCATCACTACAGAACACACTGTCAACAACTTTCATAGGGGATTGATTATTTCTTAGGTAGAAAGTAGTTCTGTCGGAATAACTTTTTAGTTATGTCAGTGAATCAGCCCTTTAACCTGTTGCCCTTGTAATGTGTGTGTTTTTAGAAATGAGAACTGCAATGAGAACTTCACCACTGACTTCATCTACCAGCTGTACACTGAGGAGGGACGAGGAGTGTTTGACTGCAGGAAGAACATCCTCGGTCATATGCAGCAGGTTGGACACACACAAATACACACTGTTACTGCACAGCTTTATTTTCACCGGTTGAAATAAATTAGCTGGGGATGTAGGGAACCATGTTATGCTGAAATTGCAATATAAGGAAGTCCAAACAAATATCCACTTAACCTTTCCGTGGTCGCAGGGAGCTGCAGCCTGTCTCAGCATGCACTGACAGAGGGGTGGGGGTCTATCGGAGCGTCCATTAAATATTGTAAATTAGGGCTGCGTGATAATCAATTATATTGTGTTTTAGTGGAGTCCTGATGAAATGATCATACTGTGTTTATTTTTTACAGAATTGTTATCCAAACTAATGATTTTAAGCAAATTGTAATCAATAACTACAAGAATGAGATACTGGAGTTTTTGTGAAGAGTTTTGATTAATATAATGCATAATGGAACACAGTTCATTCATCATTTTACATATTATATAAATATCCTTTTTAAATTATTATTGTGATATTATACAACCTCACTTTATTTTAAATAAAACTATTTTCCTTCCTTTTCACAGGGAGGATCTCCATCACCATTTGATAGAAACTTCGGCACCAAAGTTTCTGCTAAAGCTATACAATGGATCACACGGACGCTCAAAGAGTCTTACAAAGGAGGTAAAACAAAACTCGATAACCACATTTGATGAGGACATTATATTTGCTCTTAGCCCTGACGAATCCCAAAAAACTAGTAATTGAGTCCATATCATTGTCTGTGCATGACTGGGTGCAGTATGTGTATGCACGGACCTCATGTGCTTCGGTTATAAAGGCCGGTGCTTGTCTTCAATGCAGGGCGAGTGTTTGCGAACTCCGAGGACACTGCCTGCCTGTTGGGGATGCGTCGCAGAGCTCTGGTCTTTCAGCCTGTGGCACAGCTCCGGGACGAAACTGACTTTGTGTAAGAAACATTTTCAGTTTTAATCTCTGTAGCAAAACAGGTTTTTTTTTTCTGACCTTTTTAGTGAATATAAATCAAACTTAAACAATTTACAAGCAATAATTGTTTTATTATTTACCGCTTTGGCAGCAGGTTCCTATTTTCAGCACAAATATGCTGAATACAGCTTAAATGTAGAAACTAAAACCTGAAAGTTGTAACAAAATATACTATTATAAGACTCTGTTTTTTGTTGTGTAATACCTAAAAGAATAAATAGTTCAACATTTTGGAAAATACACATTTGATTTAGTTTTTTGGAGTAAGCCAGACTAGCTGTTTCCCCCTCCTTCCAGTCTTTATGCTAAGCTAAGCTAACTGTCTCCTGGTTCTTGTTTCATATTAGCGTACAGACATTGGAGTGGTATAATCAATCTTAACATCTACTTCTCGCCAGGAAACAAAGGCTTACAGTATATTCTGATTTTCTACCACCCAACCAGCAGGTATTAGGCCAAACTCATATTTTAATCTTGCATTAATAAAGATCATACTAATAAAAAAAAAAAAAAAAAACGGAGTAGGTATCGCCATACATTTGGACCATTCTCATAGCAAACATTGTGACTTGTCAAATACAGTGTAACTAATAACATTAACAGCTGCATTTCTGCTGTGAATATCTACATGATGCTGGTGTGTTTTCGTGCTTAGATTTCAAATAATCTCTTCTGGGTAGAGAGGATTTCCACCAAGTGAATCTACAGTGTCTCAACGTGTGATGGGACAGGTGTAGCATTATATGAAAATCTCATCCTTGTTTTGTCTCCTCAGCCACAGGATCCCTAAGGAGCAGTGGTGGCTGAAGCTCCGTCCACTGATGAAAATCCTGGCCAAGTACAAGACAAGCTACGACGTGTCCGACTCCGGCCAGCTGGAACACGTGACCCGGATCCGACCCAAAGAGAGCAACACCTCGGCAACCATCTGAACCAACGCGCTGCTGGAGCAGAGCTTCACTCCAACAAGAAAACCGCTTCACAAAACAGTGACAGCTACTCACACAATGACTGACTGCAAATAAATTAAGGTAGCTTTTAAAAGTTAGTAGGTAATTTTAAAACAGTATATTGTATGGTAAACCTCATGGCAATTTCCAGAAGGGATCTTCTATATTTTAAATGATATTTAGATGACAGATTCAATTTAAGGGTTCAGTCGTTTAGAATAGAGCTCTTTACGTAGTTTCAACAAGCTAGCACAGCCGACACTATATTTTCTAGATCCCCAATCAAAGATATATATATATATACACACTCATTATGTACTGTACAAGTATTCAAGTTTTAGTCCTGAAAATGTGAGCAAACATCCGTGTTGTGTAAACGCAGCGAGGCGGGCGATGCATTTAAAGTCTAGCTTGTGTCCTTTTAATTATTTTCTACAGCACTTTAAGCCCCATAATTAATGTAAAGCTGCTTATAAAGAGAATATATGTCAGGAGGATCACATGCTTTCAGTCTAAAGTCAAGATGAAAACCGAGACCTACAGGAGGTTTAGTGAGCCGAGCTGGCCGTGTGTGTGTGTCCTATAACTTGCTAATTGTCTGAGTGTGTGTGTTGTGATGTTGCCTTTGCAGTTTGTATCCACCCTGGGCTTTCTATGTGGCATCTTATAGTGGTACTTGTGAGTAGGGTCCTGCTGTGTCTGTAGTTTGGCAGTGAAGTGGAGGATGTCTGAAACTTGTACGCAACACTAACTTTATGTGCTGGCAGCGTGATGTGAGTGTCCTGTCACAGAGTAATAAAGCATTTATTGTGTGGAAAGTTATGAAACTGTCACTTTCATCACTGTATGGTAAACAGGTAGCCCGGTGGCATCTAAAGTTGAAAAAAAAAAAAAGCGTTCTGTGGATTAGTCAGAAACATTACTGTTTCACCTCCGTTGTACTGGGTTGGAGGCAGAAAGGGCAGACATTTCAAAAGCTGAGCAAATAAAACCAAACAACATGCATGGCTAGATACCACTAAGTAAGTGAGATAATACTGTGTTTTTATTGACCCTTTGTGAGGGCTGACACAATAAGTGTTAAAGAATTTGAAGATTAAAAAAACAACCCAAAAACATATGCAATACCAAATATTTACAGCTGTAAAGGAAATCAATGATTTTTAGAGTTCAGAAACTGAGGTTTACAGTATATAGGAGGTAGAGAAACACTGCTAAATTGCATTTAACCTAATATGACCCACCTTTTGTAGGAGCGTTGCATTGGTGATTTGTTACTTAATTATTTTGTCATTATCATTTGTACATCACTGTTGGGTTAAATTAGTTTTTATATTGAAGAGGATATTTCTGATATCGTGTTCAGGAAATTCAATTAACTTTCAGAGGGACCATATTATCCTTAAACTGCAAAGTCATGAGGTTTTCAAGGTGTTACACACTCCAGGAATCACTAAATAAAGAGGTGACTCAGATTTTGTATTCCAATGATAATGTAATCACATTTCCATAAATACGTACATAACGGAACATAGAGAAAGAAAATAATCTGAAAGAATCAGATTACATTCTTCCTCTTCATATTGTGCGCTTCAGCTTCTTTGCCACCATGGTACATTGGAAGTCAAATGATCAATTATAAAATACATACTGATTGGATTATTTTACAATCCACGAGGGATCTTTCTTAATCGTCTCGTTCTCTGGCCCCAGGATAGCAACGCCACACGTCCTCTGACCAACACCGAGGTATCTGCAGGAAAACAAGACCGAGAACACTTGTTTTATACTTAATTTACAAAAAATGTATACTGAAGATTATGAACCATTACATGCAGAATTGTTATGGTGTAGTCCCTCATTCGTCCAGGAGTGTTCTATCGTAGAAAAGGTTTCAGTCGTAGTCATCTGGACACTGTTTTCAGAATCAAGACGTTTCGGCTCCCATCCGGAAGTCAATCCCAAAATGCCCATTATATCAGGTTTAGTTTTGACTCACATAAAAAATGGTCAGTAGAATTAGATAACTTAAATTCTTTCAATGCATCTGGACACTGTTTTCAGAATCAAGACGTTTCGGCTCCCATCCGGAAGTCATTCACAATTGAGAATGACTTCCGGAGCCGAAACGTCTTGATTCTGAAAACAGTGTCCAGATGACTACGACTGAAACCTTTTCTACGATGCAGAATTGTTCTTAAGTTCTTTAACTATTCTAAAGTTACGTAAAGATTTTACCTTTCGGCCACTTCCACCAAACTTTTGTGACTGACAGCGAAGAGTCTCTCTCTGTGATTCTGCTTCATCTCATCTGTGACTCCACTGAGGAAGCGACCGATTCCTGCAACACAAAGACACGGTGAACAAGCTATTACAACAATTTAAAGACAAAGTACCCAAATTACGGCTGCAACTAACAATTATGTTATCAGTTACCTTTCCATTTTTTATTTTTTTTTTGATCTGCGTTTTTCAACATCTGTCTCACATATTTTAGACTAAAAGTGACATCTTTAAATTGTCCGACCCTCAGTCAAAAACCCAAGGATATTCAATTTACAATGATAAAAAAACAGAAGAACTGGGCAGGCCAAAAAAAACTATTCAACAAAAACCTACGAAACATATTTCCCACTTTGACTGACAGGTGCTGTGCAGAAATATCTCAACACTGAAAGCTTAATAACAAAGATGGAAACAAAACTGGAGTTAAAATCTGAACTAATTTATTAAAACGTTCTAATTATAAAGACCCTTTGGAAGATTTTTTTTTTTAAACCTACATTCCAGATTCATAACATTTAATGTTACCAGTAATGTTCTCAAGGTAATTTGGTCTCGCCAGTTGCTGTCAGGATGCATCACTTCTCTCAGTTGATTCAACACAGTGGGAGTCTCACCTTTGTCTGCGGGGGCCACAGGTGAGTCGACAGCTGAGAAGACTGACAGTTTGGCTTCATCGATGTCCTGCTGGGTGAACTGTCCCGACTTTGCCCAGTCCACACCTTTACGAAACGCAGATAAGGTCTGCACTGAGTTGGGGTCCCTTAGAGACAGATAAGAAATAAACGCAAGGTCAAAATACACTGTGATATTCTAATGATCACTGTTTTCAACTTAATTCTTTAATGATTATTTTCATTATCGATTCGTCTGTTCAGAATCAGAAATACTTTATTGATCCCCGAGGGGAAACTCTTTTGTTACAGCTGCTCACCATCACGTCAGTAGACACCGGAATAGAAATACTAAGCAAAAATATAACACACTATAATACAGGTCAGATAAATTACCAAGTACCAAGTGGGTATAAGTATAAAATAAGTTTGAAGTACAAAGTGGGTTTACCGGTTGATGATGATAATACGGTATAAGGTAATAGTGCATTAACTGTTAAGTGTAGCTTATTAAGATTATAATGAGACGGAGGATATTGCACAGCAGTAATAGAGGTATGAATAAATATCAATATCAATAAACAGGGCATTTTAAATCTGTTGATTATTTACTCAATCAATTAGTAGTTTGGTTATAAAATTTCAGAAAATGGTAAAACATGCACATTTCCCAAAGCCCGAGGTGGCATCTTCAAATGTCCTGTTTTGCCCAACAAACAGTCCAAAAGCCAAAGATATTCAGCTTACAACCACAGAAGACTAAGGAAACCAGAAATGCTCACATTTGAGAAGCTGGAACCAGAGAATTTAGAGATTTATTCTTTAAAAAATGACTCAAAACGATTTACAGATTATCAAAATAGTTGCTGATTAATTTTCTTCCAATCGAGTAAACAATTAATCGGTGCAGCCGTAATTCTTATGTTTCTCCCAAACATTGATTTACAACCCATTTTGGAAAAGACTATCTTGAAGCTGAAAACACAATTTCAGCCCGTCCACTTTACAGCATAGGCCTCTCCGCTTCATAACTGAGGTGGAGTATAATTTTGGCAGTTTATGCGTTTGTTACAGTACTAGGGAGAAGAGGGGTAAGAGATGGGCAACAAATGTCCCAGCTAAGCCCCGACTGAGGTGGATTTATAGCTTTCACACAGTGTTTTGTACACTGAAGCGTACAACAGAAAGACCTTTTTTAACTCAGGAGAGTTTTCCAGCTTTTTCTAAAGGAAGAGGATCACTAAAAGATATAAAATGTCTCGTGTAGATATGAAATATTAAACTGAAATGAGCAAATGCTTTGGTACTTGTTTTTCATTGCATTTCCACTTCCACGCAATAGTAATACATTTGTGCAATGTGTACTGCAGTGCTTTCCAAAACTGTGACCAGTGTGGGGAACTGCTGCCCACCTGTATGAGTAAAAGGAGAAAAGACCTCCTCCCACCCTGGCCCCGCCACCGTAGGCTCCTCCCTTCTCCCGGATTTCTCCATGAAGAAATTTTGCCGTCATCATCCTCGCCAAGATGCACAAACTGACAAAGAGAGAAAATAGAGCACGTGGTTATCAGACTGAGGATGTGGACGGACTAAGTACTACTAAAAAGTAATTTAGAGAAAAATCATAAACAGGACAAAATGAAAACATGATGAATTACAAAAAGCAAGTCTATAGTAAAATTTGATTTCGTTAAAATGAGAAACACACGCTAAAGTCGCACAAATAATTGTTTAAAAAAGTTAGACATGGCATTTACAGTGACATGGTGAAAGACCAGTATGTAAAAAATTTGACTAGCAAATAATAATTGTTCCAGAAAATAATCATTCTGTGTCAAGTCAACATTAATCTTCCTGCCCCTGGTCTTTGCTGTGTACTGGTGTGGTTACCTGGCGTAGTCCTCGTGGGAGAATGGTACCGTACGAATACTCTCGCTGACAAAGTTGACAGGGAAGGGCAGCTGGAAGAAAGTTTTCATCTGACATGGCTGGAAATTGAACTCCTGTGAAAAGCAAAGTAAAAACACACACTGCTTCATCCTGATTCATCATTAATCAAAACAACACTACCATACATGCACAGGGCTTTGTCTTGACAAAAAATACTATATGTTTTAGACAATTATGGCAGAGATTCCATCATAACACAAATTCTCTCTCACTACCACTAGTAATCTTAATATATAGTAAGATTTAAGATTAAAAAGTATCTTTCTCATAAATATTGTTGCTTCCAGACAACATTTACCTCTTCACTTATTATTACTTAATGAAAGGGTTTTTGTCACTCCTTTAATTATCTTCCATCACCAAACACTCCTGTTCTGTAATTATAGTAAACTCAATATGCTAAGTGTTAACACCCAGATGCTGATCAGTGGACTATGAAATGAAAAAGGCCGTCAACACTGAACTTACAGAGATGAGTTTCCTACTCGGTCCGGAGTCATCCAGGGAGTCTAGAGGCCTCTTTAATGAAGGTAACATCAAAGAAAGCAAAAGATTATTACATTTTGATTTGATAAATATTCTGACTGGTTTATTGGTCCAGTTTGCCTGTTGATACCTTACCTCAATAATATTAGTTCTGACAGGTTTGCGTTCCTTTCTGTTTCCAGCGACTTCCTTCATGAAACTCTCCAACTGTGCTGCTGTGTCAGACATTTTCTGTGGAGTTGTGTTGATTGCACACCTATAAAAAGGAAGAGACATTTTAATTTGAAACGAGAAAGGTATGTTAAGTAGATGATATACAGTACATTTAAACAATTATTTTTTTTAAATTGCAGCAATTAGCTGAAAAAAACAAAGAAGAAGAGAGTACACTGACTACAATGGAAATTTACCTGGCTCAAAAAAACCCCAAAACTTTAAAAACAGATGAATATTCAGTGCTCATACTACTGGACATGTCATCAACAATTCTATCAGCAGGTGCAATATGAACCCACCTCATGTTGTCAGGGTTGAGAAGGTGTTTTTTGATCCTGGGTAGTGTTCGGATGACTTGGCTGAGGTCTGAAATCTCAGCTATCCTCTTCATAAACTTCACCTAATGTTCAAATAACACAAGACAGCTGTCTCACAAACTACTGGCTCTGAGAAACAACAGGTAAAGGAAAAAAATGACAAACGAAATGGTCTCCCATAGTAAGAATAATGATGTCCAGTGTCTTATAACTACTACAACTGGACAATATGGTTTAAATCGTATCACAATATGAATGAGAGTAATTTTCTGACAACATATTTAACAATAATTTAAAATGTATGCAAAATCATACATGAAATAATCAAATTAATGTTTAGTTAATTTAACAAGGTTTTGCTTTTATGTGTTCCAGCACACAAAAGTCTTCATACGTATTAAACAGAACCTTTAACAACTAATTTTGTTACTTTTTTTAATATCAATCTGCTTGAAATTATTATTTTTGACAAGGGAATTTTCTCAACTGAAAGTTGATAAACAATATTTTATTATGATCCAGCCATACTTAGAACCCAGAGGAAAGATGAATTGTGAATGAAGATTTAGACATAGACCTGGACTGAGAAAGAAAAATAATAAGAGTTCTCACATGCTGCTCACATTTACAAAATTAAAGTCACTTTGTGTAGGATTTTTAAGTGATTTACACCTTTAGCATCTCTCAATTTATACTGATGTTTGTAGGAAAAAGACTGCGGTGAAAATTGATGCCGTCTTTGTGTTGCTTTCAGGCCTTCATTCTCAGTGCCCCATGTCACCTCCATTTCGTTTTCAATTAAAATTTCATTTCTTTCAGAATTTGTCACACAACTATTGAGTGACTCATTTTCTAAAATTATATATTTTACAGCCTGTCATTTGGTAGATTATAATTTTATACATTTAATATATATTTTTTCATTTTTTAATAATCAATGATTTTGTTTGCATTTTTGCCTTTATTGGATAGTTGCCAGTAGAAAGTGACAGAGTATGGAGAGCAAGAGAGTGTGAAGACAGTGAGATGTTACAGTTAGGGGCCGTTCAGATGTCGCGTCTTTTGCACGCACAAATTCATTAGTTTCAGCTTCACAGGACTTGCTTCACCCTCCGTCCAAGGACGTCACAACATCCGGCTGAAAGGTCAGCCAATCTGAAGTAAGTGAAGATGGAAGAGCGACTGATACTCATTCAGACTGTCTGTGATTTGGACCGGTTGCTAAGTAACGGCAGGCGCGACCGTAGCGCAACCCCCCAAGCACCTTGGATAAAAGGATGAAAGAAAGCGGCACGGCAGGCGTTTTCCACACGATTTTAGATACGACATCTGAACGGCCCCTTACATGGCATGTGTCTGAGAACACTAGGTCACCAGAACACTCACAAACATACAGTATTGACCTTCTTTCATTTGTTCCATTTCTGGTTTTGTCTCTTAACCTTCGGTTGCTATTGCTGACTACAGTAAATAAAAAGTCGTGGTCCTGATCGCTTCACACAGCGCAAACAGAGTAAGAGCACTTCCTTGTTGCTTTAACGCATAAGATCCATATCGTCTCAGTTTGAGCATCATGAACATTATGAAGATCGATCATCACTACTTAGGCATATAGTGTAAAGTACCTGTTCCATCCCACCAAAAGTCTCCTGGAGGTCTCCTGCTGGAGTCAGGTGACGGCCTGCACGGGTCATAGCATACATGTGACCAGAGTAGGAGATCCCATTGGCCAACTCCTGTGCTGCCATCATCACCAGCACTCTCAGGCGCTCCACCTCATCAAAGTTGGGGCTAAAAAAAAACATTTGCTTATTTTAATGCCACAATATCCCTCCATCCAGCTCACTGGTAGCCACATCAACAGTCGCAGCTGATTGTTGTAAAGAAGACCAGCCACAGTTTACTTTTCAGCATCCATGAATGACAGAACAAGATCAACATCAGACACTGTTTTTCTGTTTGTAGAAACTGAGTGAACTTGTCGGCGTCTCTAGCTGCTGGTGACGGAGGACATACCTGTTGAATATGTCGCTCCACAGCTGAAACATGTGAGGAAGGTTCCTCTCCAGGCAGGAGGAGGACAGGAGGACACCCTGAAACAGAGAGCACAGAGCCAGTGAGACACACTCTTCACACAATGAATGGATGCTCAGTTTGGTGTTTTGAGAGGCAGTACTGTAACCCGCAACAGTAAATCCTCTTCAACCAAGACAAGAAATCACTAACTGCATTTTCTTCATCCACATATTCCTTTTCTGAGAGGCAAAGGGCTGGAGCTTATCCCAGCATGCACTGGGCTGAAAACAGGGAGCCAAACTGAACTGTCTGCCAAGTTTACACATTTCTATTTTTCTGATTTGCATGTGTTTGGGTTGCAGCAGGACACACATATGCAATCAGCTCATAGAGCACTAGCGATGGAAATCTGGAAAGGTTTGCTGCTACACTAACCTGCAAAATACACAGTAGGTTTCCCGTTTACCTTATAGGCTTCAGTGCATTGTTTCAGTCACAGATACACTGAGCTGGCACTGACCTGCTCGTACATGTCCAGCTGGGTGGAGTCAGGGATAACCTGGGTGGAGACAGACATGCCCCCTGTCCTCAGATCCATCTGCTGGGCCTGTTGCCTGTAGTCCAGAGATCCACAGCCCATCCTAATTAAACAAGCAGAAACACATCCAGTCATTAAAATGTGCTTTGCAAGTTGGGAAGCATGTACAGTCTGAACGCATACAAAAGATGTCTGTCTCATATTTTAATTACAGTACACAGACTGTACAAAACGTTAGTAAAATCCTGATACTGAGGTCCAAAACATCAGTTCTCTTGGAAGAACTAATATTTTTATTTCTAATATTTTTTGTACAGTCTGTGTAAACGTACTGTATGAAAGATGGACACAACCAGGGAAACAAAGCGAATTCTAATCCTCGCCTGTGTATTCCAGATCGTGTTCTGGTTTTACTGACTACAGATAAACTCACTTGGTAATAACACTGCAGAAGAGCGGCACATAAGGCCTGAGCTCCTCTGGCAGGGTGTTGAGACTACACATGGCTCTGAAGTAAACCAAGCCGTTGGTGGGCTGCTCACAGTACTGAACTGGTATGCCTTCTGTGGAGATTAGGAGAAAGCCTTTAGGAGTTTAACCAAACACTCTTGACTTGGGTGACAATGACAAAAATACCTTTGCTATAATTACTGTGCAAATATAAAAACTGTAATATAGTGGGCACTGTATTGTACCTGCAGTGCCGATTTGAACAGGAGTGATGGGTATCGTGGGCTCAATGTCGGACATTTTGAGTGCAGGCAAACAGGAGGCATCCTGGGTTTTACTCTGAGCAGCCAGCAGCTCCAGACCTTTCCAAGAAGAAAAACACACCACTGTAATATCTAGCATGAATCAGAAGTGCCCTGCATTACATCCTGGTTCAGTCACACAATCTTTGACTGGACTAAAAACACAGAGGCTGACCATATTCAATGTTATTTATTAAACTACTTTACAACAGTTTGATCACGTTGAGATTCAATTCAATGGACTAGAAATCCTACTCATATAGACAGAAAAACTGAGGTTTCTGAGAACTAGCTTTCTGAAGAAATGTCTTAAATTGTGCACCCTGACTGAACCTGGTTAATGACAATCAATACAAACAGAATACTTTTCAAGTAGTTTGGCATAAGTGTGTTTATCTGTTTGTGTATTTAGAATTTCTTTGCTTTAATAGAGTATCTGAAATTCAATGTGTGGCTCAACTTCCAAGGGCTGGTAAACTAATGAAAAAATAACTCATAAACTCTTAGTCCCTCCCCCCCAGGTAAGAGTGGACAAGTGTAATCACTAACACCTTGTGTACCCTAGTAAGCAGCCAATAAAGGCATATACAGTTCTCTGTAATTTCATAGGGTCACGGTCAGTGTTCAACAGCGACAAAGTCTTGGTGTTCATTTCTGACCTTGATTAAGACTTTGTGAACTGACCTTCATGCAAACGTAAAGCGAGATTCCCCACATTGAGCAGCATTGGTACCTTTCTCATAGATCTCTTTTCTGTCACTGTCAGACAGAGCCTGGATCTTTTTCTGGAGCTTCTCCTCCTCAGCCTTGGACTGTTTCTCCATGTAGGCCTCATCTGGGCTCATGGACAGGGTCAGTCTGTGTGTGTTCTCCTGTAGGTCCGGTTGGTAGGGGTGGGGGATTTGAGGAGGGACAGAAAAGCCATATTAGCATTAAATTCTAAAATTCAGAAAGAGGACCTGACTGCTGTTGGTTAGCATTTTCTTCCAGAAAAGGATGCAGGGAACATCGTCCGATAAACACAACTGGCACTTAAACTGTAATTGTTCATTTTAGTTGCCCAACAATGAGATATCCCCGCAATAGTAGGCCTTTGAATTTCTGATCCGACCCCCCTCCAAACTCCCAACCATTGGGAGTCAGTAGTGCAGCTACAAAGACATAACTCTGCACCGGTTTAACAAATAAAGACATGAGACAAGTCAGACTGCTGCATGTTGCCCCTTTTTTCCTCTACAATCAACTTGCAACTATACTGGAGACACACAAACACACGTTTAAAACAGTACTTGTTTCATTCACCTTAAAGTAGTGCTTGACTTTGTCCTGGAGGAAGTGAGGGTTTTCCTTCAGGGCCCGTCTGAACTCGGCAACGCTGTTGCTGATCTGCAGCAGCTCGACCGGGTCGCCGTCATGGTTCCACGACGATGCTATGTACTAAAAACACACACAAACAAAATGTCAAGAATGAGAAAACCAACATATGAAAACTGCAGCTATGAAAAAAAAAAAAAAGAGATTCATCAAACAATCAAAACAGCACTGAAACAATCTGGTATCTTGTTTTACTTTTGTTTCCTCTTATTTCAGAAAGGAATTTCATAGCATAATTTATACTTTATAACAAGGTGTTTCTAGAATTATAGTAACACATCCAACAGGAGGAAATGAGCAAATAAACTGCTCTGTGCACAAGATAGTCTCCCAGGACAGTAACTATGGACATGTTTACATTCTCGATTTGTATAGAAATATACAGAAAAACTAAGAAAATCAACAGAAACACAAGATTTCATGCACAGAGAACACAAACTAACATCCTTAGTATTGCTAACATACCTCCCACATGGAGGTTTATATATACATGCAGTGTCCTTGGTTGTGGAAACAAAATGAAAGTTACAGATAAACAGCAGAGAACTCACAGAGGCCAGAGACAGGCCGAAGTTGGTGGACTGGTGTTTCATCTGGATCTCAATCTTATGAAGGAGAGCCTCGATTCGGTCCTCCTCAAAGCCATTCCTGTGAACGATGATAAGGAGAAATGACTCAAGATGATCTTACATACTGTGGAATATTTTCTGTTGCTTCCTGCTGGCTCATTTACCAAGCAACTCTTAATCCTACATGTCATGTGCATATACTGACATATACTAAATATACTTAAAATAAAATAAAATGCCTGGAGTGTAAATTTAATATAAATGTTTTGCATTTGTTGCCTCCTAAAGTAATTTCATCAACTTTAACACTAAAAAAATAAATATCACTGGCGTGATCTACTCAACATTTAAGTAAATCATTACTAGTGGACCAATAAACCACTAAGGTTCAGCGTAAGCGACATTTTTGCACGAGAAATTCGTTATCTCCTCTCATATTAGACCAATCAGGGGGCCCGGTAACATATTCAGCCAGTATAACTTATCACTGACAAATTTGCTATTTTCTCTTTTTTTCTCCTTCCTATAAACCACATTGTAACTACTGTTTTGAAAAGTGCTATATGTAAACAGGCACGTTCTACTTAGTTAAACCAATATACCAGTGCGCACTTGAATGCTAGACAGTGAACAGAGATGAAATGATAAAAAAGCTTTAACCTTTATAAAACCATGTCTGTTTTATCAAAATAAGTTCAAATTTAAGAGCAGATTTGTCAAATAAATTACACTGTCATGAACTTTGAATTGTACCCCTCATATCCAATGCAGATTTGTGCACATTTAACATAGAGCCTGAGATAAAAACCAGAATACCCAATGGGATCGTGGGACTTACTCTATAATGTCATCGATGGTTTGGCTGATGATTTGTTTCACCCTCTCTGTGTCCTCCTCAGCTATTCCCTGCAGTCCTATGCTGAACGATGCCTCTTTGGTGCTGCCATCATATCTGCACAACAGAACATTTCAACACGCTCTCAACAAATACATGAATGTCATGGATGCCCAATAGCATTTTGTCAAAGACAAATGGTCAAATACTTAAGATGATTTGTATCCCACATATGAGCTGGATGAGTAGGTATTTTGACACAAAAAAAAATGGCCATTAAGTGTTTACAATCAGTCAGTTAGTTAGCTTTCCAACCAAACTAGTAAAATCAAACTGTAACTGATCCCAACTTAGTATAATGCATGTTTGCAAGCCCATGTACACACCCCACGACAGAAGAGAAGTCAGTTCCTATCTTGGGTTCAATGAGAGCTTTGTAGAAGGCAGAGTTTGGTCCAGAGATCATTAGAGAGGACAGCAGGCTGAGAGTGAATCCTTCAAACGTGTCAGTGATGCTACACAGAGAAACCAGAACAAGAGTTTAGATGTTCCTGAATAACAGGGCAGGACCAAAGCTTCACTTTTGAAAAGACAACTGTTGTATGATGTCTTGTCTTGAGGAAGCTACCCCTTGAAAAAATGTCAACATTAGTACACAAGCCACTGTAAATAAGGGTCAAACAAGCAGATCAAGAGAAACAGGTGATGCAGTATCTGTGGCTTCAGAATCAAGTTTGAGTACAAATGTCTGTGAAACAGAGCAGGAAATAGAAAGAGATGATGTGATCTTACTCTCCCAGCAGGTAGCTCACACACAGCGTGTTCTGCCTGGCTGGATCCGGAGCCAGAGCGTCAGGGCTGCAGGTCACATGGTCCTCTCTCTGGGGAAACCAATGGGATTCACAGTGAGATCAGACTGACTATACAATGCATTTCCGTTTCTAAAAATAAAAAGATGGAACCACGAATGCAAGTGACAATTAAATACACGATGTTCTGTTTAAATAATACAAACTGAATCATACTTGGATAGTATTGGAAACCATTTTTCCAAAAGGATGAAATGTGTAACTTATGTCCTTAATAGTTTTGTATTCCCCCCCGCCCCATGTTTGCCAACTTCATGCATGCTTTATATACCAATTTGTACTGATAAGGTTGGAGAGACAAGACAGCTCATTATCTTACTCAGCTGAAGTTCTTTTCAAGGATTTTCCAGATAAAATGGGCTTTTCTTTGTCAGACCTTTGAGTTTGACTTCAGTCAGGATTGTTAAGAGTATTTGTGTAATATCAAATACCCGTTCACCCTTAAATGTAAAAGTAATATGTCTGATTTATGAACTTACAGGGCTGCTCCAGTGTGGCTGGGAGGGGACCTCTGTGTTCGGGTTGATGCGTTCAAACTTGGACAGAGCTTCCTCTTGAATCTGCTTCAGATGCTGCTCCAAAGGCAAATCTCCATAGGTGAAGAACCTGAAGAACATATTGAAGACACTCTCAGGTGTGTGTGTGTGTATTATACATTTTCTAAAAGATTCTTTTAGGAAACATGTTAAAACATATGTGTACAATTTAAGAAGCTGCATGGTTTCTGTCCTGTGACGGCAACAACAGAGTTTCTTTTTAAGAATGATAAAAATAAAATAAAAACCAGGCATAATCCTGTGTCTGTCAATGTGAATTTCAACTAGCCTGCAGGAAATTCTTCTTCACAACAATAAATACCAGTATGAGTGAGCTGTGGGAGTTAATACCTGCTCTGTTCTTATTTCATCACTAAACATTTTCCTGTTCTTTTCTAGGCTGTGTGTGTCCCTCTACCTAGCGTTGCTGGGGTGGTAATGTGTGGCGTGGAATTGTCGGAGTTGCTCCCAGGTAAGGTCGGGGATGGCTAGGGGCTCTCCTCCTGACACCACAGAGTAGGTGTGGTCTGGATACAGCTTGTTCTGGAGGTGCTGGGCGTACACACGCTCGTTGTCCGACTAAGAATACACACACGCAAACATACAAAACACAATCACAAATTTTATTTTTTTTTATTCTAACCCTGCTGACATGGTAAAAGCACTACTAATTTCATGATGAAAAATGTAAACACCTTTTTTTTGTGTTGTTGTCACAACAACTATCTATACATTTTTTGACAATATTGAAAAAATATATAATTAAAAATATTGAATTTGATATGTGAGTATAAAAACGTTTTATATTTTCACCAAATGTGTGAAAAAGAGCAAGAATTGGAGTAGTGGAGTCAAACAGATTTACATATTCTACAGACTCCACCAGTCCAGACAGACATTCAAAAGCAAAATATTTTCACATACAAAGCTAAAAACATATCCACACTCAACCTGGGTTGGGCGATATATTGTGTATCAGCGATCAGGCTGAATCTTATGGCCAGTGCATTTTGTTGGGTGACTGAAATCATTTAAATAAATGTGTCTGTCATTAGCATTCAAGGTATCAAACAGATAATTTGTGCACAATCAGTGGTTGCAATGGAACCGGCAATATGGGGTTATGTTCACTGACAGCCGGATCCTACACTATCATTTCCCAAAAAGTAACTCTTCACCTGGAGACATCATGTGGGTGTATGTTAATGCTAAAGGCTTTGTAATCCCCTTTCTTGAAGTAATCTTTCCTTTTGTTTTTATACTTCCAACCACATAAGTTCGCTGGTTTAATCTAACCCCCCCTCTCCCTGTTTCAGTCAAAGTTCATCTCCTGCCCAACATTTGATGTTTTCTTGCTGTTTGTTTTTCTTGCTGTAGCCTCGTTTAGTTTTTTCTTTATTGCAGGACACTTTTTAAACTTGTCCAAGAAAAGTGCAACTGCACCAGGCAAACATGTGTTATAGTTTTATATTACATCAGTGTATTATTATAAGTTTCTAAAAGAACAATATGTTGACCTTACAAGCACTGTATAGAACAGATCATTGCTATGCATATGAAATCTTGACTGAGAAAGTGTTGACTTACAAAAGCCCCCTTCATTTCATTGAACACCACTCCTTTAAAAACCAGAGGGGAGTTGGGATCTGTGGGGTTTTCATTCTCCAGCCTCCAGCCCTCCTGCCTGGAAAATCAAGACATACAGAATCAACCTAGGTAATGCTGATTTCACTGCTACAGACCTGCCAAGTGATATTTGCAAATTCTACTGTTTTAGCATACAACTGGACAACACAGTGAATTTATATAAATAAAAAGTGTGCAGCAATAGTCAAAACTTACCAGAAATCCTGCTCTCGTAAACATGGGAAGAAAACTGCATCCAGATAGACCGACAGCAGATTCTGGAAGTCCTTACCATTTTGGGTTGAGAATGGATACATGGTGTAGTCACTGGCTGTTCACAAACAAACCAGGCAAAAAGCTCATCAGTAACCAGCCATCATTTGGAAGTCCTTTTCTTTTCGTTTGAAGCTGACAGTAGCTTTTTATTTAATTAATCAAGTATTCTTGAGTAAGTACTGTAACCACTATAATCAACTGTAGAAGTCCAATTACACTAGCTGGAATATAAATATGTGAATTCATATATTCTGACATGTAAACACTAAACAATCTTTACTGCTGGGATTGTCAAGCAGAGCAAGGGCATTACAATAATGTTGGACAAACGACGACATTAAAACTAAACTAAAAGCCCTAAATTATTTCCATGTACATGCGCTAAACCTGTGAAACTACAACTGACTAGATCCTTAGTCAAGGTAAGACTGATTCATTTCTATTCAGGAAATTCATAATTCATAAACCCACTTTTCCCCAACTTTTTGCTCACAGACTCAGATGTCACTTGGTACTTTGGTCCAAGTTGTTGTTCTGTACCTGTGAAAGCGTTCATGAAGGTGGACAGGGACCTGTTAAGCATCTTGAAGAAAGGGTCTCGGCAGGGATACTTCTCAGATCCACACAGCACCGTGTGCTCCAGGATGTGTGGGACCCCCGTGCTGTCCATGGGGGTCGTTCTGAACTGGACACTGAAATACAGGAACAAGTATAAGAGGCATCCGATATTTTGCTTTATTGTACAAGAACGTGCTGTGACTTGGCTGGAGAAAAAAAAAAAAAAGGTGCTGCTGTTATACAACAAACACATTTCAAAGTCATGCTGGGGCAAAGTGTGATTTCAGAGGGAAAGTTCAAATCTGTTGTCAAACATGAATATAAATAGGTAGTCCAGTCCTCCTGAAACACATTTCGACCAACCTGAAGAGGTTATTGGAATCATCTCTGGCTGCATGGAGGTACTGAGCTCCAGTTTTATCATGGCTCAACTTCACTGCTGTGAGAAACAAGTCAGGGACCGCTACAACCTGGGAAAAAACAGAATTAGCAGCTGAAATGACCATTTGCTTGATAACAGTAGACACTTTTAATAAGAGTCCAGGTCTCGTCTCAGCCACTGAATGAAATCCTGTATCAATGGTGTTACAAGAAGGTCAATGAAATCATGAAACATTCGACCATAAATCAAAATTCTTCTAAAATTCAATCAGAAACTTGTGTTTACTTGTAGAGCATTGTTCCATGCATGCATTTAGAACCAGTGTTCATACATTTATAATCCATAAATTATGCTACTGATTTACCAAATTTGACAGAGTTCTAAATACATGTCTTATCATATTTTCTTTAAGTTAGCTGACTGTTATAATGTACCAATGTCAGCTACAGTAACAAAGATACAACATGAAATGAAATACCTCTCTGACAGTAAAGCCATGGATCTTCTGTCCTGGTTGGTACTGAACTGCCCTCTCTCTTGCTGAAGTGCTCTTCAGCTTCCATGTATGCGGCTGTCCATTGAACCTGGAGGGGGGTTTGTACAAAGAACAAGTCAGCAATCTTTGCACAAACAAATACACATTTTATATCTCAATATTTTAAAGCGTTGAGTATCTTGTATACTGGCTGACACATTCCCATAGTATGGCGCAGCTGGTTCGATCAGAAACAATTGTCCAGCAACGTAAGTATAGATTATAAATGAAAATGATCAGCCTTGCTTGGTCCATTAGTTAATAATGATGCTGAGACTTTAATTAGACATTTGCTCTATTCCAAAATGTATCCTTCTGAAACAAACTGCAGCCACACAACTTCAATAAGGACCTTAGGTTTAAAAAGGTGAAACATAACCACTGTGAGGACAAAAAGAAGTAGTAATGAACAAGCCTTGTGTGGGTATTTGTTTCATCTTTCATTGCAGCTGATGACTTTCCAGAGTGTACATGCATTTCTTTTTGCAGTTACACATGCTAGGCAAATACGTCTAATTGGTGGGTTTAGGTGTGAGACCATATGCAAATATCATTACATTATTAAACACTTTTACATTTCAACAGGCCATTGAATGAAGTAACATAATATGGTGTAGGCTAGTATGAGGCTACTATCAAGACTTAACGAACTTGCAGCTATCTTTTCCTTTACCCCAAACAATAGCTATTGCCCACAGCCTTCTATTAAAAAGACTTGCCAATATAAAACTACAAACAATAAAGTTAGATAACTCCAAAAGGATGCGTCCTCCTCTTTTTTTTTTTTGGTTGCATCAGCTGTTTCATCAGTTTAACTGCTGAGTCACATTTAGACAAAATCAAAGCACCCTTTCATCTACGGTATCACAATACCTAATCGTATCTTCACAGTCCGTGACACCACCGAGTCCACAGCTCACACAACGGCATTTAATTGATTACCAATACGCCCGGCGTGCTGCACCATTAGCTAGCTTACCTTAACGTTTGGTATCGAAGTTTCTGGAACAGCGCCTTCGTTTGCCGAAACATGGTTTTGACAGTTGCTAAATTATTCAAGTGTGTCTACTCCCAATATGTTCTCCTGTAAAATCACAGTTCTAGTCAAACGCTATCAATAACTCCACATGATTTCGGTCGTGCATGTTGGGTCCGTGTCCTCTCACCGCCGTGTGTAGTACGCATGACACGTTGGCTCGGTTGCACACATGAAAATGGCCGTCACACCTGCGCAGATCACAGATCTGAGAGCCATTTTCTGCTCAGTTATACCTATCCGTCAGCATTGAAACTCTACTCACGCGCTGAGCAATGTTTTGACACCCGCGAGCTGAACTTCCACCTGGAAACATGCGTGTTTTTGGTTGGTCGAGCTGGAAAGAAGAGCATACACTAACTTTACCAAACCATGACTGGTACGGGGGAGTTTTTTGAAGGGCAGCAGTATTGTAACACAAATTCAACACTAGCTTACGCTAATATCAGACTTTAACTTTGTTGCAGCTGCAAATGTAATGTTCATTCATTTAAAACTATCTCTGGATATCGTCTTCCATTGTTTCCCTTTAAATGTAATTCAATCTGTCTTCCAGCAGATGTCGCTGTAAGATCATGTTAAACCAAGTAGTGACAGCGTGGTGTTCCCCTCTGGCGTCCCAAAGTAGGAGAAAAGTTGGAAACACATATTATTAAAGTGCAGCTGAGCACCTTTATTGTGAAAAAAAAGTGTATGCAGCCCCCCACATTTATTTCAAACTTATATTCCACCACATTTACATACATATACAGACTTCTTAAGACTGTACTTCAGTGTTGCTAAGCAACTTTTATATTTGCCATGCCAATTTCATTAACTGTAGGGTAAAGCTTGAAAAATGAATAAAGAAAGAGATTTTAGTTGATATTAGTTGGTCAACTTTATTTATCTAATTATTGGTTTTTACTTTTATTGTGACGGCTCGGTGACTTATTTATAATTCATTTTTAATTTTGTCTGCAACAACTAATTGGTGTGCCAAAATACCTTTCTATCATTGACACACTAAGATCTTTTGCACATTAATCTGGGCTGTCTGAAGGCTTAGAAATCTTTCTTCAACCTGTTTCATATTCTTTTCCTTCATTTTCATTTCCCTTAAATTAATGAAGAGCATTAATCATTTGAGTGGCTGCAAAGTTACAAAACCCATGAAAGACAATTTCACCAACGTACATAAGACACATAAAATTTTTATCTTCTTATTTAATACATACACTACACGGCCATGGGCGGATTAATCTGAGGGCCCTGGGACAAAAATGAACAGTATTCCTGTGATAGAATACTACCCCCACTCCAGGTTTATGTGCAGTAATATGATTAAACACACATTCATTTCGAAATATGCACCTGAAATAATGTAGGTCTTAAAACTAAATCTTGACACAGGGACCTCTTCAAAATAGACAGGCAATAAAGTAGGACACACCTTTAGGCCTTTATCATGACAGTTGATATTGTTGTTATTGGTTAGAAGTAATCAAAGTACCACAAACCGATTGCTACGCAGTAAATACGTTTTTAGGGGGGACCCTGGAGATCCTGTGTTTCCTTACATTGCAGCCTGAGATTTTTGCTGTTATTGGAAACTTTGGGGTATCAACAACAAGGATTTAAAATAACATGCACAGAGTTTGAACAAAGCTCAGCTGCATAACGTGTTTTGTAAGGATGGTTCTACTGCTGAGTCCGGCAGGGTGTAAAATTACTATGGAATCAAAGCAATCATCTGAAATCAGAAGATGCTTCTTATAGTTTATGTATATGAACTGTGTCCTTTTTCAGGGGCCACCTCCTTTGCGGTCTGTGTTTCTTTATGTCACAGGAGGTTGACAAGGCTCTTTCAAAAGGCCTGCCAAAAGAAATGCAGCCATTTCCTTCAATATCCAAAATAGGTCACTGGTCTCTGTGAAGCAAGTAGAAGGAATTAATTCAAGATGATGCTAAGGTGAATGCTCTGCAGATAAGGAGATGCAGCTTCAGCCTGTTGGCCTTCCATCCTTCGTAGGCTGTTTAAGTAACAATAGCACGTATATGAGAAACACTGTGTAAATAAAACAGCAAAGAGAATATCATAGAAAAGTTACAAAGGTATGATATAGTCGCTATAAACCTACCACAGACCTCACAATGAGATCCTATGGGATTGGAATGCAAACAGTGCAGTTCGTTCTCATTATAGTAGGGACTCTCAAGCACCACGCAAAACTTATTTAATTCCTGCAAAAAAAATCTCTCTGCTTGTATTGACAGCAACAGACTGCCTTTTCTTCTTTCTTTTTTCGAATATCTTTTGAGGCACCCACGGTCATCCCTTGTGTTCCCACTGACAACATGTGGGAGATTTTCCAGCAGCATGAATAGGAGGCCTTGGTGAGGAGGCAGGAGGGTTTTTGACAGAGCGGGAGTGTCCTCCAACAGGACGTTCCAGTTCCAGTCTGCCACTGCATGTTCATTATCAGCGAAAACCTTGATCACACAAAGCAGGGTGAAACAGACACGCTGCAAAAATATTCATTTGATTACATGAAAGCAAAATGTGGCCATGAAGCGACATCATTTCAGTGTAAATGAACTTGTATCAAAGATTTTTGAAACAGTGGGTTTCAGTGATTTCATAGCATTGCTGCTTGTAAGTAGTTTTCTATTTTCTTTTCGTAATTTCACATGAAGCTATTTTCATTTGCAAACCACATATCTTCAATCTAGAGGAGCTGAAAAGGTATTTTGGCAGCATGCATCTTGCCTTGATGTGCTCCTGTTGAAGCAGGATATTGAGGCAGGACATAATGATGATCAATCAAAAGTATAACCTTATGTGATTTCAAAGAAATAAAAACGGTTTTATTTGCTGGGAGTTTTATTTCCACACATTTGGTAAAGCATGAGCTCACTGCTATTTTCCAGGAAGAGGTGAATTTATTTTCTTGTTGTTTTTTTTTTAAGATAAAAACACGCATACGCACACATTTGGCACTTATTGTTACATAGGATTATACTATAGTGTAAAAAAAAAACAAGCAAACAACTTGAAAAAGTCATTTTTCTTTTCATGGTGACTTTAAGGTCAACTGATGGATTACACCGCCTCTATAGGGTGGAACCAACTCTACACCCCTCTGCTCCTAAAGCCGTTATTTGAATAAAGTAATAAATACATGGTGGTCAAGCTATAAACAAGGCTGTTTTTTGTGCGACAATGCGGCACACAAACAACAAATCCACAAATGTAATGCAAATATAATATCCGTAACATACTTTATATAACAGAAAATTCATCCCTCCAAATACAGTGCATATAGTGCTGTCAGGGATGTGAGTGACTTGTGGCTTGTTGGTGTTGATGTGCTCTTTCCTCCAGGTAATCCACAGGATTTTATAAAGGTCTGGACTGGCCAGACGCTGGTTCACCCAGGCTGAAGCTATCAATCAGTGTCAGATGGAAAACAAAACCCTGGCTTCTCATGCTCTTCCTCACTTCTGTTGTTTACAGCTTTGTTATCGAGTGACAGTTTGCTGAGTATGGATGTTTCTTCCCGCAGCAACTACTTGCTACATATTCTTACTGTTATATAAACTATGTGGCCAAAAGTACAAAGACGGTGTTGTCCACACTGGTCTGGAGCTGTTTTCCCAGGTTTAGGCTAGGCCTCTTATTTCTAAGGAGGGGAAATCTTATTGCTACAGCATACAATGATATTTAAGAAAATATTGTGCTTCCAACTTCGTGTCAACAGTTTGTGTTTGTCCCTTTCCTGTTTCAACATGACGATGCTCCTGTGCCCCCATCAAAGCCAGCTCCATATAGAAATGGTTTTCCCAGTTTGGTGTGGAAGAACTTGGCTGTCCTGCACAGAGTCCTGACCTCAACCCCATCCAACACCTTTGGGATGAACTGGAACGTCGACTGTTAGCAGGGTCAAATCGCCCAACATCAGTGTTGGGCCTCACTGATGCTCTTGTGTCTGAATGGGAGCAAATCTCTGCAGCCAGGTTCCAAAATCTGGTGGAAAGCTTGGAACCAGAAGAGTGGAGGCTGTTTAATGCCAATGGTTTCAGAATAAGATAATTAACAATCACATATGGGTGTAATGCATGGTTGACCATGATAATTAGCGTAATCTGGCGGCGCGTGTACATCGCGAGGCTCAGCGTCTCTCCAGTTTTTGCATTTATGCAGTGTTTTTCTTGCTCATCTCGGGTCTGTTCGTGCAGAACAGCTGTGCTTTAACATCGTACACCCGGCATGAGCTCTTGGATATTGGTTTGCGCATTCCTGGCAGTTTTATATTTTCATAATATTGCTCTATCCTGCATTTATGTACATATTTTATATCCTGCAATTGCTTATTGCACTTCTGGTTAGACCTAAACTGCATTTCGTTGCCTTGTACTTGTACATGTGTAATGACAATAAAGTTGAATCTAATCTAATGCATGGTTGTCCATGTAGTTTATGTATTCACCTGCAGCTGGAGAATACTGCCTTGCACAAAAACTAACACTAACTTTTGAGGATCTTCAACTGTCTAAAATCATAATCTGTAACAATAATGCTTATTACATCTCTAAGCTTAATTTACACTTATTTATTTTGTAGATGCATTTGTCCAAAGCTACAGTTTCAATGCTCAGTTTCAAAGAGAGGGCTTCTGCTAACCTTATTTGTCACTCTCATCTAATCTAATTCTAATGTTAGCCCTAAATCCATTTCTTTATCCTTAACTCAGTTTACCTCAACCTTTATTCTGGTCATCTGTTAACATCCAAATCTAAATCAAATTTTAAAATATTTCAATTTTGGCATCATCTTCTGATGACCGAACTAATGAATTACAGAATGTAGTATCCTAAAATTCAACAAGACTAAGAGTCACAGCGCACTCTGAGGATGTACTTAGACAGGCATGCTAACATGCTGATGTTAACCATCTTAGTTTATTGTGTTAGCATAATAACATTTGCCAATTACCACTAAACACAATGTACAGCTGAGGCTGAAATGAATGTCATTAGTTTTGCAGGTATTTCGTCATAAACAAAAGTGTATGGGTAAACTTGACCGACCAATCAACATTGCCATCCCTTAAGCCACGCTGTAAGCTAAAAGACATGAATAACTGCTTGCTGATATAATAGTAAATCCCAGAGCTTTATCATCAACAGTCATTACTATCTTTGCATTATGAGTCCTGCAGTAAACACATTTAATGCACATAATGCAACCACAACATGCGGTGGCATTTTGGCAAACACTGGTCAGCCACCTGCCGTATCAGTACTAAGGTTTATCACATAACGCCCTGGCTGTTTCTTTATCACTCCCCTCACAAAGGGCAAATAAAGGTTGGGTATGTGATAAAATAAATTATCATGGGCTGTTTACTTTAAGCTCGGTCCATCTTGGGAAGGCAGAGCCATGCTTTCCCCCTAAATTCAGCCACATAACACCAAGCCTTCTATTGCTCCGGGTAATAAAAGTGAGCGGGGTGGGGATGTTTTTGTATGAAATCTTATATTTTATAGGATGGAATGAGCTGTAATTTTGAGATATTGAACAATATCCAGCAACATTTTTGTCTCCCTGAAATTGTGGGGAATGTATTAAAGTATGAAGCCATTTGATGCCAGCCATTAGTGCATG